>NW_009260774.1:4518281-4593290 GCF_000687185.1 Egretta garzetta
CCGTAGTAAGGTGGATTCCATGATGTTTAGTTGATGCAACCACTTTTATTCTTTTTAAAATGGCAATTTACTGTATTTAGGGTCCACAGGGCAGTTTCTTGCTTCTTGAATGGGATGCATTAACATCATCCAGTTGCCTTTTTTTTATACACAACCAATACCATGAATAGCTTATAAATACAAAGCAAGTGCATACAACGGATATTTTATATTCTGATGTTACAGCATTTACTTTTTTGCACGTATTATGCTATTATTCAGTTTGCTATTTCATCTAACAACACAGCTGCTGAGTAACTTCTTACACAGTCGCAGGAATGATGCAGAAGACTTTTACAACCGACACCGTTGCTGGGGGGTCACAGTTCACAAAGTCTTGTCTGTGATCCTACTCCTGATCCCGTGTAGCCTGTGAGATTCTTCAAGCTGCATCCCTTTACTGTACAATCCAGTCAGTTGCAAAGCCATAAGAGGTTTTTGGTGGGACCCCGCAGGACATACAGAAGTTAGATGGTGTGTGGAAAAAGGCCCCTTGGGACCTTCACAGGTTTGGCGTGCTGCATGCCAGGGGGCCTTGCAGTTTATCGCCGTTACTGCACCAGCAGTTCCTCTGGACCAGTTGGATACCAATTCTCCACATATCCCTCACAGCATGTATGCGGGCATGCTCCCTTATCCTTTGGCTACTTGGAGAATAGGAGCTGGACGCTTGGGTATGAAATGCGTATAAGATGTCTATAAAATATTTATAAAGGATATGAAAGAAGAAATGAAAGATAGGTGATGCTAGGTCTCTGTTACTAAAATTAAATTGGAAAGCTCCCTCTCCTTCTCCCCCTTCCCCTTTCATCTGACAGACTTGCTGTGTACTTCTGAGGTTTCTTGGCTCGCCAGGAATTCCGTATTTCTGTAACCCCTGGTTGCTTCCATCTTCCTGATTAATTTCCTTCTTGAAATCCTTTGGGACATCAATGCAGATTGATAATTTCTCCCAAAACATGTCTTTTTCTTTAATCAGCATTTTTCTTAACTATAATAAAGATCCTTCTGTTCCTTTGGAGACATAAATGTCTGTCTGTTAGACACAGCATTACTTTCTGTATTGATTAAACAGTTAACAATTCATCAGCTCGATGAGAGATAATAGTCTCCCCATATCTCTTCTTCGAGACTTAGGGCAGGATTCCAGACAAGCCATTGCAAGCAATAGAAGATGTTTCTGTTTATCATCTCTGCTTTTTCTTCCTTCCCTCTTTCCAGTGCTTAAATTGGGATGGATATGGTACTGACCAAGAACTGGTTCAGTCCCCTTAATAAGGAGACACCCTACATCTTCCTTCACAGGGTACGGTGGCTCTGGGATAAAGGCAAAGAAAGGAGCAAGTGAAATATCTTATATTCTTCCTTGTATTAGCTGTAGTGTTTGCTAAGCGGCTCCAGAACTTGCTGCTTGAAAATCCAGAGTGGAAGAAATGCCTACTTGTGACTTCTCCTGTGAATGAAAAGTGGCGCTTTGCCCATAGGTGATGTGCTTTTAAATTCCATTGCAGTCCCCGTATGGGGACGAGGATGTGCAGCAACCAAGTAAGTCAAAGACAGACCATATTAAAGGTTGCACTTAATCTGCTTGCCAGATAAGAATTTTGTTGCAAATAACTATGGTTATTTAATTTGGTAAATGTCACTATACTTTTATTCATCTACATAAAAAGCTTGAAATAGAATTTGAATTTCTCAGAATACGGGTGGCAGTATGGTGTTTATGTGTAACATTGAATCTGACCTCCATTTGTCGTAGTAGCCTGTTTCGCCGCTTTCTATACTATACTTTGATTGTATTGTAAAACAGGGACTATGAAAAGAGGGGATGGATGATAAGTTTGGCAAGAAGAGTATTGATATGTTGCTTCATGTCAGCAAAGCAACTTGTGAGCATAAACATCAGGCATCACAACCATAGCATTTTCTTCAAATTCATACTATTGTAGCTGAAAATAGGGATTGACCCGGCCTTGTTTTATTTTCCAAATGTGAATTCAAGTAGCACCCAAGCATCTTCAGCTGGGTTTTTTTTGTTTTGGTTTTGGGTGGTTTTTTTTTTTTTTTTGAAAGGTGATGGTAGTCTAGCATTTTTAATTTAAATGGAAGTGAGATGTCTTGGCTGATCTGAGAACTTTTATACCCAGAAATCTCAATAAACTAGAATTCTTCTTCCTCAAGACTCTTCTGTGAATTGTTTTAAGTGAGAATCCATATTTATGTGTTTAAAATCCAGATTATAATAACAGTTTCAAGTCAATAATAAATTATTGTTGTTCTTCAGGTGTTGTAGCATGACTCATCATGTGTATTCAGTATATATATAAATTTCAGATGTTCTATGGTAAAATAAAACACTTGGTGCTTGTTTTGATCTAGTTTTATGATCTGTTATCGTACCAGGCTGGTACTTGGGAGACTTGAGTTACGGTCCCAGCTCTACCACTGGCCTGTGCTGACCTTGGGCAAATTATTCACCATCTCCATCTTTGCTGTTGAGAAAGTCGTGCTGCTCTCCCCAGTAAAATGCTTTGAGATTGACTGGTAAGTGCCAGTGGAGGGTGAGTTGCTGCTACTTACGAGCCAACACATGCGTTCTTGCCTTTTAGGTAGTGTAGCAGAGGGGTTACCTCAAAAACATATTAGTTTGGGTTTTTTTTCTATTTTTACTCTCATTTTATTGGAGTAAACATCACAGAGCCAGTGACATGACACTGGTATTAAGACAGACGAATAAAGATTGGTATGTTAAGCTTGTACTCATCTAAATTATGATCAGTGACGCATTGCTCTGTATTATGCATCATCTGTATCGTTCCTTCTCCCTTCTTGCCCACCGTCATTAAATGGGCATTTATTTTGCTTGTAGCAATAGCAAGAGGGAGGGAGCAAAATGGCTCAGATTTGCTTCCATTTGCATTAATAACGGTATTTCGTTGATGAGGGTGGAACTGATCCCTCTCCAGTTAGGAGACGCAGAGAAGTTTCCCCACCCTACCGTGACAGGCGCAGTCTGTTGTGCTGTGATCGATCGCCTGGGGGCGGGAATGCCACCCGCTGTAGGTAGATGTACAAGTAGCCCAGAAATACGGATTCGCACATTCCTCCACATCCCTGACCTACTTAAGCAGCCTCCCTGGGACATAAATAGCTGGGCTGTTGATGACCTGATGCTTTTTCATCCTTCTGTTGCAGTGGAGATCCACATTGGTGCCTTGAATGGTATATGGTGTACCTGGGCAGATTTTACCTAGATTGTAGCTACTCCATTGCAGTGTAGCCTGTTCTTTATTGATTCCAATATTTTTTTACGGTTACATTTAAAATGAGCAGAACAAACCTTGATTAGGAACAAGCTTGATTACCTCTGCCCATTATGAAGCAATCAAATGCTTTTAATTGCTTCCATGGCTATATGTTTGTTTGATAATATTCTTTCAAACTGAGGCTTTTAATTGCTTCTTTAGTGGTTCATTTCTCTAGAAATGTCAGTTGTGTGAATCTCTCCACTTTCCAATCTCCTTGTGCTTGTATATAAATTTCTGAAGTGTGACTTCACTATGACTTGTATGTATGCCTAAGTCAATATTTTTGTAATAGCACCAGCTTGTCCTGTCTATTATTTTTCCTTGACAGTGATTATAGAAGTACACACTGAAAAAAGAATCTGCAAGACTGCAGCTAGCTTCTTTGTATCAGCTGTCCATTGAGGGTCCCTTGTCTAGCATACTCTGCTGCCAAAGCTCATATTTTAATTTCTGTCCTCCAGGGAAAACTCCCCTATGGAACAACCATCCTTTCTACTTCAGAAGCCAATGACTTGCTTGTAAACATTACAGTCCTTCTGTGTATCACTCAGAAAGAAAAAAACCCCAACAACAATATCTACCAGAAAGCCCTGCAATTTATCAGGTGGTACAAGACCGTGACCTTAGCTTCCTATTATTCCAACCTTGGAGTCAACACAAAAGGTGCCACCAGGAAATGAGAACCTGACTGGCCGATTCCCACTGGTTTTTCACAGTGCTCGGTAAAGATCACTTATCACATCACCATTTTGAAGGGACTGAGAAAACAAATTCACCGAACCGGCAACTGCGCAAAACAGATTTAACTCCTCCAGTCTTTTGAGAAGTCTTTCAGTGAGACAAGCATGTAATGATGCAAAATTGCTCCAAGTCTTGGAGTTAGATACCTCAGGACGGGAAATCTGAATCACTCTGTGTTGGGGATAGCTGTATCTCGAATGCTCAGCCAGTTTTGTGTAGTAAGAAGTATTAAATATAAAAGCCTGCCTGTTTTTTTTTTTTAGCAGAAATACACCAAAAACCTGTGTTTATTTTTTTCAGGTTGTATTATTTGTTCATACAACAATCCAGTCTACTAGATAGGGGGGTAGGCTCCTATTTTTTAATACAGGTACGCTCTGCTCTATACATATGCATAAATTCATCTGCTTCCTCATTCCCGTGCCTCTTGAATAGCTGGGCGTGAGCTGGGTTGATGGTTGCTGCCTGGCTTCTTCCTGGGTGCACTCTTCACGTTCACCTTTCTGAGAAGAGGTCCGAGTTCTGCTGTATCCATGCTCTGTATTTGAGTACAGGCAAGACAATGCAGCCATATGCTGTTCCTCCCAGTAACAGCAGAGAAGTATTCCTATTCTCTCTGGTTTTCCTGAAGTGCACCTGTACAAAGATGATATTTAAAACGAGCATGTTTTACTCCGACTTGTTTTTAAGTAGTAAAATGTGCTTTTGTGTTTTCTTGTATATACTTGACTAAGAACTTAAATAAAAGATTGAAATACCTATTTACAAGATCTCAAATATTAGTGCAGTCTTTCAGACTTCACTTTGCTCCCCTTTCAGATTTGACCTATCAAGATTTAATGAAATCTTTGGAATTACTCTTAACACATTTGTGGTTTCCATTATTCTCTGTAGATGCAGAAAGTTTCTACTGGAATTTCTCTTTGCGCTTCTTTTAGTCTACTGATGGAGTGACAAGTAATACTTAATTTCTTTAAATTAGGACTATAACTGTCAGTGTTTGCTTAAAATGGGTCTAGATTGGTTGTTAGAGTTTATTTTAAGTCACTCAGTCTCATCTGGGACTAATTCTGACCATGATACAGGAAAATTTCTGCTGTCAGTTGGTTGCACACTGATCCCATTTAGGATGTAACAGCACAAATGCCAGGAGAAGGACCATTAAGTGTTCCTTCTGTCACCATCAGGGGTGTACAGAAAACCAACCATAGCTAATGTTAAGGGAGCAGGGGAAAAGGAACACTTCATTCCTATAGTGATATGCACCGTGTAAAAAATTCTGAAAGGAAAGATACAGGCACAACAGACAACAGCTACAAAATCTGATTAATACAAGTGTTGAAAGGAAATCTGAGATAGCTAATACATTCATTTTCTGCTTCTGTTGCAAAGGCACTCAAGCTATTTTAGAACCTGGAGAGTTTGAGGAGCCAGACTGAGTTACAGAAGTAGATACTACTAAAAAAAAAGATTACTTTGGCAGTGTCTCTCTCACTTGCAAGGCGTGCCACCAGTATAGGTTAATAGTTCAGTAAGAAATCATATTTGCGTGCTCTAGGTGTCCAGTCTAAATCGTAACAAGCACATGTGGTTTGTCTGTAATCTATAGGGTATCATCGCACTGTTGTGCTTAATCAAATTTCCCCAAAAGTGTGATTAGTACCAGAATGCTTTGAATGTTTTCTTATTGTCACTTTTCACAGAGAGCTTCACTCACTAATGCTAGTAGTAGTGTAAGAAATAAGTGTAAAGATGGTGTTGAACACAAGTGCTGGAAAAGAAGGGAGTAAAAGTAAAGCAGTAAGAAATAACCCTGTGAGGTGAAAGGATGGAAAGAGAAAAGAGGAAGAAAACAAGGGTGGATGGAGGAGGATGGATGGGTTACTGTTGAGGATCAACATGCTTTTGAAGCAAAAGAGAGCAATCAGTTAATTTCTTCTAGATTGGACAAAAATGCAAGGCAAAATTGCCCTGAAAAACACTAATAAGCAGACACCAAAAGCTTTTTTGGTCGGAAAACACTGCTTTTTACAAATTTCTCAGATAAAATAGAAATCTTTTGGAACTCACAGAACTTCCCTGCTTTGATTTGTCCAGTTAGGCACAAGGAAAGAAATAGCAAATGTGTTCGGTTTATGAAAATCTATTAGCACAGAGGAAATAAAGACAAAAATAGTGCGTCCTGTGGCCATAAGTAAGGACTTCCAGTGCTCTTGGAGCTAATTGAGTGCAAGCTCACTGACACAAGGAGACTTGATGGCTTCCTTGAGACTGAGAGACATGGAGTGAGTATTAATGGTGGGTAAGTGCTCTCCTAATTGCACCTTGCCTAGGCTGTGTCGATGATGGGGTTGGGAGAGAGGAAAAAAGGCAGGTAAAATGCTGGCAGCAGCAAAACTGGCAATGAACACAAGGTATTAAATCATTACTGGGACTTGGAATATGATTAGGGAAAGTTAATGGAAAACTAAGCCACTGTGCCAAATGACTGTAGCTGGGTTAAAGGAGGCTAATTTGCAACACCGTAATGAAATTAGGCATGCTGCCTTCGTTTCTGACACTGAACAGTGTAAAAAAAAAAAAAAAAAAAAAAAAAAAAAAAAAAAAAGTTGTATGTGTCATGCATTTGTGGGCCCTCAACTTCTCTGCTGGATTTGAAAGCTGGAGAAGTGCTGCCAAGGCTTTGGAAAGTAACTGGGGGTAGGCAGGGGGGACAGGTGGACACTGAACCCATCAGCCAAGGATCGCTCTTTAAGCTGGAGGGATTATTAAAACGCTTTCTTTCTTCTACCTGTTAAACAGAAATAATTTCCAAGAGGTATCAACTCTTTTTGCAAAATTCAGAGGGGTGGACGTTTCACAGCCTTCTTTACGGAGTTGATTTAGGTTTAGACAGCAATTAGCTGACAGACTCTTTGCAGTGGAGTCCAGCAACAGGACAAGAGGCAATGGGTACCAACTGAAACATAAGAGGTTCCAGTTGAATATGAGGAAAAACTTCTTTACTTTGAGGGTGACGGAGCACTGGAACAGGCTGCCCAGGGGGATTGTGGAGTCTCCTTCTCTGGAGATATTCAAAGCCCACCTGGATGAAGTCCTGTGTAACATGCTCTAGGAGAACCTGCTTTAGTAGGGGGGTTGGACTAGATGATCTCCCGAGGTACCTTCCAACCCTTGCCATTCTGTGATTAGAAAGTTTGTCCTAACGGGGGGTCTGAATCTGTGTGGCTGCAATTTAAGCTGCATGTTCTGTCCTGAGTGAACGGGGGAGACATTTTATCTCTCTCCCCTTTGCAGGAAATGATGTAATCTTCTTGCACCTAAGTCTTGCTCTTTAAACTAAGTAAGATGCTTTGAAATTTCTCGGGCGCAGAGTGGTGGTTGTGTCTTGGGCTGGGGTTTTTCCTATCATCTGGGAACAGCGGGTGGAATTCAGCTTACCTTTTGGATATCTGCAGTTAAAATCATCAGACTGTGATCTAGCATCTCTTTTTATAGTTGGAGGAGAGAAACATTCACTTCTAAAGTCAGTTGCTCTTAGTCTAGATATGTGAACTAAGCCAAAAGACCCATCCTCTGAGTTTGTTTATTCCTTTCTGACTGTAAGGGGAGCTTGAAGTGCAGATGTTGACGTTGTTCATTTGTTGATTCCTCTTTACCACCCTTCAGCCCTATTTACAAAACTCCCAAGGAGTATTTTAGCTCCTTTTTTTTAAATAACATTCATTAGATGAGTAATATTTTATACTGATTTTCCAATTTATATAGTACTCTTCACCTAAATAGCAGAAGCAGCAGAAGCCAGCCTTTTCAACATGGGTCACTGGACTGTCAAGATTTTAGTATTAATACATAACATAGTTTGTGGAAATACAATGCAAATACAATTAGTACTTTAATTCAACATATGTATGTGTGTCTGTTAAGACGTTGTTACTAAAATTAGGTAATGGCCAGTGTATACAATTTTATCTATTACTGAGCTTGGCCTAGTGTATAATCTTCCTCATATTTAAAGCTGCTGCTCTTACCCATCATTTCCCATCTTAAATAATAACAAAACGGCCTAAATGTTTTAAACAGTTTAAATATTTCATTAAACTTGAGTGATTATTTCAGAGGAGTAACAGAGGTAGATGTCAAAGTAGAACAACTCTTTTGCAACTTCCCCAAAAGGCAAATTGCTTGACCCAACGCACAGTTTCTCTAACAAGGGAGTAATGTTTGTCTACAGCATTTCATCTTGTTTAGCATATGTGGATGCTTCTGGTTCGTGCCGTGTCAGATGAGTTGTTTGCTTGCTGGGTTATACAGCAAACGGGGGTTGTTTAGCCTGGAGAAGAGGAGGCTTGAGGGGAGACCTTATCGCCCTCTACAGCTGCCTGACAGGAGGCTGTAGCGAGGGGGGGTCGCTCTCTTCGCCCTGGTAGCGGGCAATAGGACGAGGGGAAACGGCCTCAAGTTGCCCCAGAGTAGGTTTAGATTGGACATGAGGAAAGACTTTTTCACCAAAAGGGTTGTCAAGCATTGGAACGGGGTGCCCAGGGAAGTGGTTGAGTCCCCATCCCTGGAGGTATTTAAAAGATGTGTGGACATGATGCTTACGGATGGTGGTTTAGTGGTGGACTTGGCAGTGTTAGGTTAATGGTTGGCCTTGATGATCTTGAAGGTCTTTTCCAACCTAAATGATTCTATGATTCTTCACGGAGACAGATTCAAGCTAACCAGATTTTAGGACGGGACTTATAAAGGAGGGCTGAGGAGAATATTTCAGCTAATGTTTGGTTATTGTTGCATGTTTCATTAGGAAACTCCGGAAAGCAAGCATGAGTTTTGCATGGCGAAGGACTGTGGTTTCCAGAGAAATGTGGGTGAGATTTATGCACCCTCATGGTCCGAGACATAGAGCACATGCTGCTGTTTTTTCAGTCTCTGTGCAAAACGGGTATCAGAGCAAGAATGATGGCCAGACCAGATTATCGCTCAACAGGAACAGTGCCAGAAACTCAGTAAACTCCACGCAACTCTGTAATTTATCATACTTTTTTGCTTTTTCCGGGGAGGCTTTTTAGTTCTAACTGTGTCCTTACCCTACAGGCTATTGCCTAGGCAACATTCCCACTCAGAAATTGCCACAAAAAATTACTTTGTGTCACGAGCATATACTTTGCATAATTTTATTTATATTCTCACTCAAATAGAATGTATTTTAGATTTTATGTGTATCCCTCGCACTGATGTTGGCATAGTATCATTTGCTTTAGGGGGCTTATTCTCTCCTTCATTATATCGGCTAGTGTAAACGGGAAAAATTGGGATTTTTAGTCTCATACAGAGGCACTTGAGGCTTTCTAGTACATAGATAAAGATTATATTTCCTGCCTACAAATGAAGGGCCGGTGCCCTTGTGCTGACAGGAGGAGGGTGGGGAGGAAGGAGCAGAGCTGCAAACACCTGGCGAGCATCCCTTCCCGCTGCCGGGGAGCTGGGAGGAGGGAGCACCTGGGCACCCGCTCCAGCCTCCCTGCGCGTCCCCGAGGCCTCCCGGGGGAGGCAGGAGGGCTTGCCAGGCAGAGGCGGCATTTTCCAGCTGGGCTTGGCTTTGGCTGGGTGGCCCAGGGCCTCTCAGGGCACTGGCATGAGGAATTCCTGTAAGGGGGGGCCCTACCAGTACCATTGGCTGGGCTGCACGCCTTGCGCGGTGGCGCTTGGCCCAGGGAAGCCGGAGGAGGCTGTCACCTGGGACGTCGACCACGCCGCGCTAGACGTGTGCAATTACAGCCTTCTCACATGTAATTACTCTAGAAATAGATATTTAAGTACAGGTTTGCTATACATAACATAACGCTAAATACTAGCAATTAGCATAACTGCTTCCTATTTGTGATATCTGGGGATACAGAATTGTATAGGTGACTGATTTTTTTTTTTCCCCCTAGGTACAAAATATTCTTTTTAACAATCCTAAGTGTGTCTTGTCTCGGTGAAACGGCTTATTTTAATTTATCATTCGCTGCAGTTATCAATAGCAGCAAATTATGTAGGTAACAATGTAAGTTTGCTTCATTAAATTGAAAATGCATGTGGATTCAAGTCCTACAGTGAATTTTTATTGTGATTTGACTTGACATTTCACTATTCAATATCTTACTTTCTACTTATGTATATTTAATATATATAACTTTGACAATCTACTGCTATCAAATAAACTGAATTAGGAAAAGGCTACATACTGTGCAAATAATATTGCTTGATGACTAGGTTAAAAACTGTAGAAAATACAGTGGAAATGCTTAAGTTCCATTAAAATCCATCTAATTTCTTTTTTTATTTGTTGTTTTGCACAGTAATACAAACTAAAGCCATTATTAGATAATTTCTTGGGCAGTTTGCACAGTGGTAACATGGTTATCTATCTTCTATTCTAGAAATACTTCACTGTAAAACATACCCTGGAAAAAGCTTCTTTATAAACAAAACCAGAAGTATTAATTTCAAGCCTAGATGAAGTCCTAAGTAAAAAAATCAGAACGTGTCTATGTGAATAGTATCTCTCTGGTAAAAAATGCTATTCACGTGAACGCTGTGCTCATCTTCCACATTAGTTTTTTAAAATGGGGTATCATATGTCTAATTTGAGAACTGAATAGCTGTATGAATGTTTTATTTCTTGAGTAGTGGAGGTTTGTATCAAGACACCTCAAATTAATCCATATGGCCATATCTCTTGGTATGTCACGGAGCTCTGCTGACACAAGGGGTCTTCACTGGAGCAAAGCACAGAGAGGCAGGTTTCTTTCTTGGGGGGGAATAAGCTATTTTATTTGAAAAACCCTGGGAACACTTCTCAAAGTATTGAAGTTTCCCTTGAAGTCACTGACCGTGTACTCAGGATCTTGTATTTTAGCATGCTGAGCTGGTGGTGCTTTAAAGAAGCAGCACACCAAAAACTTCCATTTAGAACCTGTATTTACATCCATGTGTGTTTGACCACTTTCGTCTAAACCCTATTCTCCCCTCCCCTTTAAAAAAAAACCAAACCCAAAACCAAACCAACAAAATTTAGGATACTGAGGAAACGAGATTTAATAGATACTGCTTATTTAAAAGCTGTTGAAGGGTTACAAGGTGTAATAAGATGAAGGAGTATCAGCCTAGATGTTCCATTTTAATTTTGAATTATCCTGTTTTTGTGTCCATTACTTTATATGCCCTGTACCTTTGAAAATACTCTATTTTTGTTTAGAAAACACTCATTTTTTTTAATCTTGGTGGATCTACCTTAGGTATTACATATAAAGTTGTTAACCACATTCTGTTACCAAATGTTTTGGTGCTTATAACAGTATGAAAATCACCAAATAGTAAAGTAAGCTCTGCTGCAAGATATGTAGGCTATTTTAAAAAATAAATGTATTATTTTTTAAAACAACCTCTGTGCCTTTAGATTATACTCTTATTAAAGTCACATCTTTGGAAAAATTTTTGGGTTTTCATGAGGTTAACACCTATATTAAACAAAATGCTGGTAGGACTTCTGATAATCATCTCATAGGGTGAGAGTTATGCCAGAGGAGAAGCATTTAGTTTGGGTGCAGGGAGGCCTTGGTGGATGTTAGCAGCCACTTCTGGGTAGCGCCTCAAACAGTATTTGCCCAGGGAGCTGCACGTTTGCAACAGCGAGGGAACAGCTGCTCTCTTTGTGTGCTTTTTGCAATTCCCTTAACAAATGGCTGATTAGAAATTGAGCAAAAAAAAAGGGTATTCAGCACAAAACAGGAAGGTGTCTTGTGCTTCTGAAGTGTGCACGTGACATGGTGAGAGGAAAAGGAGATGCAATAGGAAGAAACATTGTCTCCCTAAAGAGATTTGGCTTTTCAGAGCCATGGAAAATCAAGTTTTGCTTGTATCGTGGAAAGTCAGGCACTGCAACCCATCAGCAGCTTCTTGGGGGGAGGAAAAAAAATCCAATCAAGATCTGTAATTGCATGGCTGCGACTATGTTTTAGGGCCCACTGCTGGGAATTGCTATAATTAATACAAGAGTTCTTTAAAAATGTTTAATTCCTTCTGTTATGTGAAGCTGCTCTTTGAGATGAACAGCAGTAGTTCAAGTTGGAGGTTTCTTGTGAGTTCTGGCATAAACAACGTGCATCAAATTAATTACTAGAGCGCCAACCTTCATCTTGTGGGTTGTTTCCAAGTCTTGTCCTAGGTACGCATGGGTTCCAGCTAAATTTTGGGTAGGTGCTGGCACCTGGTAGCGAACGGTAACCAATTTGTGTTTAGAGGGAATAGGAGAGGATGGGGTCAATAGAACAGCTGCTTTTGGCATAGGGCTCCTCCCCATTGATCCGCTCGGACAACTGATAAGCAATTTGGCAAGAGAAATAGCAGCAGATACATCCTGGTTGAACAGAGAAGTGTGAACAAAAGCACCCTTGCCTATAAGTACTAGGAATTGCTGTCGTGTATTACCTGTTCACCTCATGCCATCACCTCTTCCTGTCAGTCTCCCGTGGAAATGGCAACAGTACTTGCCTTTATCATGGAGATGCTGTGATGTCTACGTTTAAAAGACAATTTAGATTTGTTTAGAAACCTTTGGTGACCCTCAGGCTGCAGGCCTGCAGTTGGTTGAAGAGATTTTTTTTCTCTGAAAACTGTTTTAATGATTGGCACTTGTGCTGTCATACATAAGCAATGGGGCCCCATTTCTGTTTCAGCTGGAGCTGCCTCTTGGTAGGTGAGTAAACAGCACCTTTTCTAATACAGAATAAATTGTTGGCACCCGATGATAATTCAGAATTAGCATTATTTAAAAATCCCCAGTGCTGTGATCCTGACCGTGACTGCACAGACTACTTCTGTGGCACAAAAGCTATTGTAGAAAGTAGGGCAAGCGTGGAGAATGGCCCTGCCGTCCCCTCCTGCATACGAGAGGTCCTTCCTCAAAAGCCAAACCTCGGTATGAACACAGTCCGGGCTGTTTACAATGAGAGAACACCTTAATTCCAACAGCTGTCAGGGAGCAGGTATTAATCATGCCAATATTCAGCAAGCCATGTCCGAGAGCTTTCTTATTCCTTTGAGCTTAATATGGATAAAGGCAGTAGAGAAAGAGAAATTGGAAAAGGTGGCTTCACTGATAAGAAAACCTACCATTAACTTTGAATTAGTGACAGTGTACACCAGATTTGCCTCTGGAGTGTTTCATTAGTATTGTGTACTGCCTCTACTGCATGTTAGCTTTCTGCTGACATGTCACCTGAGATAACAACATCATCTATTTAACGGGCCCAGGAAAGAAACAAATTACTGTCCCACCATCCTAAGAAAAACATAAAATTCTCAACGCATTCGTGGTGTTTCTGCATTCACTGGAAATTGTTCTACACTTATGGTATACACATCTTTCTTAATAAACCAAAAAAATAAGGGTTGGTTTTTTTTTTTCCCCCCTAGAATTGTATGACAGATTGGATCAGGGAGGGAAATCTCGTTCAGGAGGTGAAGCAATGTACAGTAACATTATGCGACCAGCTGCTCTCTTTGTGTAGTTTGCTACGTAGACTGCTTTTGCACAGCCCAGTAAGGATGAAGCCAATTAGCTGATTAGAAGGTGCCAGAAATAAGAGAGAACGCTTAAGTGACAACAGAAGTAAATGCAGTTCTCCAGCCATTTTGCTCAGCCGTACTGACCTCAAGATTTCTAGGGAAATCACGGAGCGGTATATTGTGCCTAAGATTATATTTATCCGACACCTTTTTTTAAAAGCTTATTTAAGAGATCTTGATGAAACTTCAATACTAAACAAGTGCAAATTTTGCAGATGAAATGGCAGATTTTAATAAATGGAACAGCTGAGCATTGATCAAAGTCAATACTCAAGAGCTACATCAAAGAAGGCAAGCTCTAAAAGTGAACATTTTAATAGTTTTAGAGTAACATGAGATAGTTTTTTTTTTTTTTTCAAGTAATATCTCATTTAAATGTAAATTTGGGGTTCAGTTATCAAACTGATTTTTTTAATCATTCTGCGTTTCTAGGGACCTGGGATCAAAGTCATGTGTTGCACTTGCAAACCAGCTATTCAAGATGGCTGGTGACGAGATGTGAATTACCTTGAAGGTAGCGTTCAGAGCAAATACGAAAAAAAATGGATGAACAGAAAGTGGATTTTGGAGGGCTCCGTGTTTTAAAAATACAATCTGTACTTTTCAGCTCTCAAATGAGCTTATGAAAACTATAATTCATCAGATTCTGTCTAGCCTGGTGCAGAAAGGTGGGAGAGAAATTGGGGATGACATTAGTTTTTGCACTTAGATGGTGCAAGAGCACAGCAACGCATCCCATGGCACCACTTACGTCGATGGGCAGGGAGCAGGCCATATCTTAGGTGGGAGCAATGAAGCCAATTGAGTGTGAACAGAAGCATTTATAGCTCTCCCTTCGCAGGTAGCACGGTGAGCACCGTGTAGCTGTCAACACATGTCCTTGAACCCCGTTAGAGCAGAATGTCTTTCATTAAACTCGGCGCACACTTCCTAGATCTACTTGAAGCTGTCTAGGATGGATGCGTCTGTAAGCCAAGTCCAAATGGTTTTTGCAAGTTTTGTGATAAAAGAGCGCGAACGACATTTTATTCGGAGCGGATTGAGCTGAAGGTAGTGAGCTGTATTCTTTTATCCCTTAACACGTATAAATCCTGCGTAACTTCACTGCAGTCAGGGAGTATTGGAAAATAGCTTTCATGCTAATAACGGAGGCACAAGTTTGAGTACCTGTTTGTTGCAGGGCAGTGTTGGAGATAGAGTATACCTGTGTATAGTCAACCAGATCATTGTTTTCTGAATGAAGTCATTTGTACATAGCTGTTTATTCTTTCTTCTGTATTTGTGTGCAAATAGTGGATCTCTGATATTGCAATTAATGTTGCCTTTCCTCATTTACATTATGCTAGAGTTGAAACAAGCTCTAACTAATGTACCAGTAATGGTATATTTTCTCACCATCTGTTTGGTTTTTGGTATAGGTGGTTTATTATGGATTTATTTAAAATAAAGTTTAAGTAACTTATAAAAGAAGCAACTATGGCAATACGTAATTGAACTACTGCATGTGCTTGTGCCAAGAAGTGTACAGTTGACTTAAAAGAATGATGCCTAATGACAGTATATGAATTTGCAAACTAATTTTGGGAGCAGTTTACAGCCCTTTCAGTCAGGTGCCTGGAGGTGTGAGCAGCACGAGCTGGTGAAAGCTCCAAAAATATGGCAATGGAAAACATACAGAATGGGAAATATACTGTTCTGTAACGGCCCAGACCCTGAGCTGGGGATGACTAGCCAGGATACTGTTCAGCCAACAGCTGTATTGCTAACTCAGCTTTGAAAATTTGTTATCGAGCATCTCCTATGACAGCTTTCCCAGCCAGTTGTTGGCTCTTCATTTGGTCCAATAAAGAGTCCTGACCTTATCATAAGAGCAAGGACTGCCAAGGTCTCCCTGACACTTATTCCTCCTTGCTCCTCAGTCATTTCTGTTCAGACAAATGAAAAGGTTACTGCTCTTTAAATATCCCTTCACAAGGGTCTATGGTAATTGAACTGTCTAAATTCATGTATCTAGTTAGATTAGACTCTTTCTTTACAAAAAATAAATACTTGACTTTTGTCAGTCCTTACCTCCTTAGAAATAAGTCATAACTGTGAGCCTGTTCTGGAAAGTGGCTGTTAATGAAAGAGCGGCACAGATATGCCGTGGCGTTTGGAAAGCTCGTTTTTTCCCCTCTATTCATTCAGACTGCATCAACTAAGTGCATCTTTTATACTGTGTCTGAATAGTTATGTAAAAAACGAAGCAAAATTATTACGCCTGCACTGTTTTATGTCTTTAAACAAGTAGGAATGTATATATTTTGAGAAGAGGGTAAGCTATAGATTTGTGATCTGAGAAATGGAATTCTTCATGGCTGGTACTAGATAGCACTTTTTTCATAGGTATTTCACTTTATTTAAGGCAGAGTTGATATGCAAGTATATGAAAATGTCACTTAGTTCAATAATAAAATGTAGTTGGAGTGGAAAGATCACAAATGTCTCAGGGGCATGCAATAGCGAATTCCTGAAAAAGTTAAATAGATTGTTTTAATTAGCACATTTAGTCTATGGAAAAACAGTGTATGATTCTGTAAACAGATATTGCCGCTCCTGAAAACTGCTGGTTGCTTTTTAAGGGATTTTGGAAGCGTAAGATGGGTAGAATCTCTTTGGTTGCCAACCCTAGCTCCTTACTGTTTCAAGTAGCACTTTATACTGGTGCACCTTACGGGGCTGTAAAGCCTGGTGCAGCGAGTTGTTAGTCTGGGGAGGATATGGGACCTGCATCCATTTTTTCTGTTCCAAGGCTGTCCCAGATTCTCAGTGTTCTAACGTTTAAACTTTTTTTAATTTTAATTTACAGCCTAACTTTATTCATGGCCATCTTATATTCGTTCTTTCTTATGCCAGCTGTGGCCCGTAGACTGAATAATTTTTTTTTATCCTTCACTGTTCAGTTCCCTGGCATATTTTCTCTCAGCTTCCATTTCACCAGACCAGATATGCTTAAACACTTTTAGTCTCTTTTTGTCAGATAGATTTTCTATTTCTCTGATCATGTTGGCACCTCTTCTCTGCACCTCTTCCAGTTTAAGCTTATCATTCTTTAACATGAGCGAACAGGATTCTGTGGCATGTTAGAGATGCTGATGATTAGGTTTCCCCCACATCTTGTGCAACAGCATCAGTATTTCCTTCTCTCCTGAAAAATCTTGTTTGATGCGGCTGAAGAGTTGTGTTGTCCATATAACACTAACAACTCATACTTAAATCCTATGGCTGATCCTTTTCTACTTCAGTCATTTTCAGCTGATGAACTTTTGGCTTGTGGAAGAAATAATTTTATTAGTCCTTAGGGGAATGGCTTTGCCATATATATGATAGATTTTTATTTCATTTTTATTAGTTGTGTTCTCAAGGTCATTGGGTTCTTTGCATATGGATATCCTAATGCTCCTCAGTATTGATTATCTTCCCTAAAAATGAATTATCATAAGATTTCACCAGTATGGTACTGATACTTTGGCCAAGGTCATTATGAAAATAAGAATATCTCTCTTAAGACTGGTCATTGAGGAACTCTCTTAATAGCTTCCCTCTAGCCTGAAACTTTTCAATGCTAAGCACTTTCATTTTCCCTTTAGTTAGTTTCTTATTGACCTAATATTTCTGATATTAATTCTAATTTCCTCTAGACTGAGGAGTGATTCCCCACGTGGCACCATATGAAAAATGCTTTTCTGAACTTCAGATATGTGATGTCTCTTACATTGCCAATGTCTTAAACCCCAGAACCTTGAAGAAATCTACTGAATTGATGTAGTCTGATCTACCTTCTCATCCTCCCTTGACCTGCTTGTCTTTAAATATACTTTCTCTGAAAACTTTTTCTAAAAGCATACATATTACTGAAAAGTGCATTGAAATCAGGCTTACTGACCATCTGTTCCTCAGATTGCTTTCTCCTCTCCTACTCTGCTGCTCTATGGTATTCTACTTTCTCCTATGTCTATAGAACAAGATAGGGGTCTTGCTACCTGCAATGTCCTGTTCCTCATCTTTCAGAATTCGGGCTGGAGGCTGTTCTGTCACCCTCAACTTAACCTTCTTGAGCTTTTCTTCTATCCGAGTTGTATCATTAATGTAACTGTTGATGTCTAATTTTTACTTCTGTTACCCATCTTCATCCCTGCATTAAATATTTTCGGCGTAATCCTAAATTCTGCACCATCCTGACTCCATTGGGATGACTTTCTCATTTACTTGCTTGTGTTTTATTCACACAGGTGAAAAATCTTTTACTATTTGTACTTAAGTGCAGACTTTTTATCTTCACTTTTTATCATCGTCAACTTAACCACCATGGGAACAAGATTAGTGTATTTATTTATTGCTAATTCCACCTTGTGTATATGTATATACAAAGAACAAATACTGTGGAGTAATAAAATATACTTAAATCAAACATCAGGATCCTCTGAATTTTTGTCCTTATGTCCGTACAGAAACTTTGAAGTAACTTTTTACTTAAAATACACTGCATATGCATAGGGTTAGGTAGATACTCAAAGTAGAAGCATAATTTATTTGCTCTGGTCTTAACCTAACTTGTGCAATTAAAATGAATGAATAGATTTAAAACTTCATATTATGATCTATGTTAAAAGATGGCATTGGCTTCTCTTTTGTTGGTTAAGTGAAGTCAGCGTTCAGATTAAGTGGAGTTTGGGAAGACTGAAAGGAGGAAATGGAAAATGCCAGTCAGATGGTAGTTGAGAGACTGTTCCCCAAAGACAAGTTGAATGTGTGAAATCAATAAGGAAGAAATAAAGCATTACAGAATGAAAACTTGGAAGTTGAACGCAGAGAGCAGAAATCAATGCAAGAGGAGAAGAGAGGAAAAGAAAAAAGTGATGAGCAAGGCCATCGCTGGGCAGGCACCGGCAGTGCTGAGGAAGCGAGAGCCAGGCAGGTCGTGAGGTTTAGGTATTTCACTGGGCTGGAACTGAGTTCTCTGCTATAAGAGGGATCACTGAAATTGCCCACTTAAAGCCAGGTGAAAAGGCAAAAAAAAGAAGAGGAAAAAGATTTTGAGCCTGGAGGAGAAAGATGTATGTTCACTGGAGGCAACCACAGCTTCAGTGATACACCAAAATAGAAGACTAATATGATGTAAAACAGTATACTAATGCATTGTAGTAATTTTTTCAGCCCAGAGCAGAAAGTGGCAGCGTATGATTCTGGACATGTTTGGGTTAAGTAAAAAAGGTTGAAAGAAAAAAAAAAGTGAGAGGTCAAAGTTTAATTTTTATTTAGTTTTTTTTATTTGTTTACCCACCAAAAACATTAGGGTAACTTCTGCTAACTTTCTTGACCTCTTGATATAATTATTAGTGGGGGTCCTTTTTGCCTTTTGGGAGGAGTACAGTATTTTTCAAGCTTATGTATAATTCAGGTACTTCATAATGTGTTGCATTACTTGCCAGATGCTGGGTCACTAATGTAATTCAGCTTGCCGTTTCAAAAAAACCTAGTTTAATTGCTGATAGAATTCAGTACTAAGAAAAATTTCGGCTCCTTTAGTATGGGTTTTGATAATAGATGCTGTAATCATAGTGTTAGAAATCTTCAGTATATTAATGTAGTAACACAGAGCAAAGCCCAGAACTGCTTATCTCTAGAGATCATAGGGTTTCTTTCAAGGTTTCTTTTCTTTTCTTTTTTTTTTTTTTTTTTTAAAATGACTTATTAATTATTTAATGGTATGTAAAGCAACATGGTCTTGATTTATTTGCAGCCTGGTATCTGAACTAAGGTATTGATGATACTAACAACAGTATACCGAACTCTGGGGAACAGTGTCCTTTAATTACATCTGCGTAGCCAAGGAAGGGATCATGAAAGTGTCATGGGTCGTTTGGGTCGCGGAGGGCTGGTGTGCATGAGTGTGTGTGTGTGTGCGCATACATTTGCCAAATTTCTGTTGAATAATATCTACTAAAAGAGGGCAAGACGTGGGCATGTAGTTTAGAACAGAGGTGGCCAAGCTTTCACAAAGCTCCACTGGCTTCTTGCTGTGGCTGGAAATCTGGTGTAACTTAGAACTTAACGTGCTCTGGACTGCATACAGTAAGCAATCCATCGCTGTCCCTCTTCATCCCCTTTGAAGTACCAGCTCATTCCTCCAAGCAAAAGTGGAGGAGCTGTGAAAGACATATAGCTGCTAGGCAGTTACCGAGGTGAGACACTTCTGTGTCTTCTTGAGTGGTAGAAAACAGTTCAGTAAGTTTTAATGAAACTGAGAATCTAATCTTACAGACAGTGCCAAACACCCTACATTTGGGGAAATAAGTGGATGAAAGCTTTAAAACAGAAGCTTAACTCTTGTGCTCGTCAGAATACCTCCCACCAACATCTGCTGTGGGATGGCTCTAATGCCTAGTCGAGAGATGTAGATCCATTGTCAGAATACCTGATGAAGCTCCCACCAACATCTGCTGTGGGACGGCTCTAATGCCTAGTCGAGAGATGTAGATCCATCACGTGGGCTGGTCCCTGTGTGTAATGATGCAGATGCCACTGGCTTAGGTGTCCAGTTTAGGACAAGGGACAGCCAGGTGGATATAACAGTGAAAGGGGGTACAAGCCCCAGAAAATTGACTTTAAAGAATGCATAACTATTAGGCCCGTTTTGATCATAGCCAGAGTTAAACAGCTCATTTCTGCAGCCTTTGTGCTTAAAAGGGTTTAGCCAGGTTAGTAGCACTACTGACTGCTTTAATAAGTACTGTTCTTCGCAGACACTATGGGCTGAGGCTCTAAAATTAGAGTCAGGAGCCACTGTTTGGATTTTTGAAATTTTAGTGGCCTCTGCACCACTGAGAGGCCTCGGGAGACGTGGCTCCATTCGTTGTAAACCTTGGTCTCGTTCTCTGCTATTTCTTCCTCCGAAGTTTCTTTTGTAACAAAAAATAATTAACAAAGGCTGTGAAATATGGTGTCACAGCCTCTGTTGTTAGCAAATTTTTAGTATTATTCCTATCAGGAGAATGTATTCTCTGTAAAGCAATTTGTTGCTCTCATGATTTTAAGTCTATTTAAACACTCCTTCTAAGGTTAAGCTGTATGTGGGGAAAAACCTTGCACAAGTAAGTTCCCAAAGGAACAATAACAACAGGTAAGAAATCCTGTCATGGTAATAGAAAGGTTTATAGCTATATGGATCTATATGGGACTCTTACGCAAATCCGTTCTCTCATAAATCAGGGGAGATACTAGAGTTAGGTGACAGGGATGAAGATGCTCTGCTGTGACTAGATTTTCAGCTAAATCCGTAGTTAAATCAGTGCTAAGGAATGATATAGATGTTTAAGTGATTTAAAGGAATAGGATAAAACCACTCTCTTATCTCAGTGACATGCCAGTTTTATGAGTAATATTGAGAATGGTTGTAAAGAAACAGTATCTAACAACATAAATTCTCTTTGCACACCTTTAGCAATGTAATCAAAACATAAATGCTATTTATGGAAAAAAACGTTGGTAAGAAAGTTACAATAGCTTTTTTTATATGTTCTTTCACTGAATGACAATAAAGACTGGTATTCATTTTTCCTATTTTCAACTAAAATGCTATTGAATTGTTGAACGTAGTCATTTTGCTCTTTTTCTCATCCCATCTATATATTTCACCTTTAAATTAAGAGCTTTTTTTTTTTTTCTCCCTCTAGAAATAACTGGGTTGGTTTTAATTACTGTTAGCAATTTGTTAGTGTGAGTAAAGCTTACTCTAGTTTCAGTCATGGCTCTATGAAAGCTTCCAGTATTACCTGCTGCGAAAAGCTTTTGTGGTGGCACCGTGCCCTCTTCTCCAGCACAGCTTGTTGGACATCTGTGTCACCTGCCACGTAAATGAAGGTGGAAGGAACATCCTGCCCCGAGATGTTCAATTCTCAGAATATTAGTTTTGTTCTGAGCATGGGTTTGAAAGAATACACGAACCCATGGAGAAATAGTGATGGATATAAGTATGTCCAAGACAGAAGTGGGATCTTAAAGGGAATAATTCTTATTTTAATTTTTAAGTGAATAATTCTTTATTTTAACTCTTATTTCCATGAGTCAAATGCTTTATATTAGAATAGCCATAACAGAAGGGCTCAATATTTTCAAATGGATGCATTTAAAAATAAGCTCTACACAAACATGATGTTGTCACTAGTTAATATGTCACCGCTACGCTGTTTTGTTTGTTTGTTTTTCTGCTGCCTCGGTAATTATTGTGGCGAGATGATCTCCTTATTTACTGGCATTCTGTAGGATCACACCAGTAATTCACCTGAAATGACTGTCTACGGTCTTGCAGGGTCTTACTGCTGAGGTTATTTGAATGCTAATGTAGGTCATAATTAATCAACAGCGATTGTGCAAAACATAAAGCATTTATATGATGTTCATAACTGACACCTAAATCCTCCACAAGAGACAGCCCGAAATAGTAGCAGAACTTGGCCTCGCCTCTCTCTGTTCTAGGCTCATCCCATTTGATGTGCTAACATGCATGCCTTAAAATAGCCTCCGAGGTGAGTTGTTCGGATGTGTCATTTGAACTGAATAGAGTTTTGCATGCTTCTGTAGTATATAAAAGAACAGAATACCAAAAGCAATTCTCAGTAGCGTACAGCAAAAATTGAAATATTATTCTTTTCTGCTAATCTTCCAGAAACAGAATTTTAATGTGTCAATGAATATTATTTCTTGAAATACCATTTTGAGGAGTTAATTAATAAAAAGCTGTGTGTGCTTATTGAAAGACTCATGGTTTGCTTCCTTTCCCTGTATAAAATACATTCTTTTTCTTAAGCTTTTCCCAATGTTAAGAACAAGCACATTTTTTTCCCGGCTGTTCTTTATGTTTTATCTTTACACCTTCATTCGGGTGAGAGTTTATAGTGTACATTCTCTGTTTTTAACATCCTTACTGAACTGTCTCTGCTGGATAGGAATTATAGTAGCATTTCCAACAGAAATAGGACTTCTACTTAAACGTGGCAATTTCCAAAAGTAAGTGGGTACTACGTCCTGACTCTTCGATGCCAATGTGTCAGTAGCATGTTTAAACTCTTTGGTTTATTGCTATAATGTTTTTCTTTCTTTTGACTGCATATTTGCACAGTTCCCAGCACACTGAGACTCTGATCTTAACCTAACCTCGGGATTCAGCTGAAAAAGGAATGAGTATTTATTACCTGGGGAAAATGTGGCAGAGAAGGATCTGGGATCCCATAAATACACATGAGATGAAGTAACCAATTTCCTGCTCATTTTCCTCCTCCTCCTCCTCCCAAAACCCAACCCACCAGCAGTTAGAGGAATGGTTGAAAAAGATTCATGTAGGCCCTTGATTCCTTGAACAAACATGCGAAACCAGGTGGTTAGCAAGTTCATTAGTGTCATTTTGTGTCAGCAGTGACATAAATCTACAATACTGTGACTACAAAAAATGATCTTCTGTACGGTTCATTTGTAACTCTTAATTACGAGCCAGAAACTGAAATCACGTGAAGATGAGGGAAAAACCTGGTATATCATAAACATTATATAGTAATGTATTGTATAAAGGTAGTTTTCTAAAACTGTATATGTGCCAGGAAGAGTAACCTTGCAATTGCAGAACCTGGTGATGAAGCTGCTTCTGTTACCTAAGATGTTATTTTTGTCAAAAGATAGAGCTAGTAAGTTGGTTTTTTTTTATACCCTGATTTGCAATATTATGTATATTATACAACATATTATATATAGGTTTGCTATATTGCTTTGAATGTTATGTTTTGATGGTTACCTGTTGGAAAAAGAGATTTCTGATTGACATTATTAAGGATATTGTTAAGAAATATTAGGAGGTGACCAAAGCTAAAGGGAAACATGTAGTAGGTTTTCCTGAAGTGACTAAGCATGGTAGGTGCCTGACTCCCATGGCAGTCCATGGAAATAAGGTGCTTACTCATTTAGATGCTTTTATAAACTGTTAGGTGCTTTTGAGCATCTTTAGGCATCTAAATACCTCATCCTGGTCTAAACACAGGAGTGCATGCACTGGCAACATTTACGGTGTTGGAAGTCAAGTATGCTGTGACTCAAATCAATAGGCTCTGTTCATTTACGCCCCAGTCTGAAAATATTCTAGCTGTAATCTGTTTGGTTGACAGCTGACCAAAAAAAAATTCAACTGAAAAATTGCATTTCAAGAGGACTAATAAATGTATTTTGAAGATGGGGAGACAAAAAGTAGAATTGCTTCCATATGATACAAAGCTATTAGAGGTCTGATAAATCTGGATTAGTTTCATCTATAACAATGGCTGATATTAAGTCCTTGGCCAAAAAATAGATAATTGGAATCACACAATACACAGCTCTTCAGTTTGGCATCAATTTCATAATACAATAAAACTTATCATTTGTAAGCTTGTCTGGTTTTCAGAAAAAAGACTGAGAACAATTTGATCTGTCCTGGTACATCAGACAATACGGTGCAGGTGGTTTAAAAACAAAACAGTTAATCAAGCAAAATTTTACTTAAACTACCTGATGATTCATCATCCAGTCTATGCACACTGTCAATTGTGCCTTTCTGAGCAATTATTTATAGAATATTTAAATAGCCTGGATAGCATGTGCAACTGCTGAGAACGCTATTTTATTATGAATTACTTCTTCAATTTGTTTCAGTTCAATATAGACTGACAACATTGCAGTGAGTCAACCTTCTGTTTTCCTGAATGCAATGCAATACACCGTTTCTACTGGAAGTTAAGTTTTGCCTCCGGTATTATTTTGGCCATGTTATAACATTCCTGAAGTAAACTTTCAAGTGGTATGAAAGTCAGAATTATTTATTTAATCATCTTTCCACTTCTTTTTATGTATGTATTATCACAAACTTTAGAAGTTGTGTTTATATCAATAAGGGCCACTATTAAGCTCTTAACCTGGATAACTCCCATTCGAGCACAAAATTGCTCAGAAACACCAACAGAGATTATGACAGAGTAGTTCCTTAGTGGACTGGGTGCTAGTTGGATTTCTTAGAGAAATTGAAAAAAATGTATAGAGTAGAAGAAAGTAGAAGAGAGATGTCATATGCACCAGGAATGAAATCGTCAAGAACTGGACAAGCTTTGACAGGCTGTAAATTAAGGGGAACAAATTGGAGAAAGGAGAAAGACCAAAAAAAGGTGGTGATACAGTTATGGACATGAGGTGTTTATAGAGTTCATAACATAACACCTGGAGCAGAGACACTTTAAGTAAGTTTTCTTGTGCTGGAATTTGGAGAGTGGTAGGTCAAGGGGGTGGAAATGAGACTGGTGGCAGCAGGGGTGACATCTAATCTAGGGACTGTGACCTCAATAGCAACCTCTGGACTGCATGACTAGTGCTTTTGGGGATCCTGGTTGCCTGTTCATCAGTGTGCCTGGAAACCAGGGTGGAGATGATAGGAGAAAGGAAAAAGGGAGAGATCATTGTGTGTCAAATATCTGTGCTGTGTATTTGTCTGAAGTAATTTAAAAATCTCAGGTGTGTTGTAATTTATGTCATTCCTGTTGAAAACCTTGTTTCACTGTTGTGAGTTGGCTGTGATGTTCCTGTGTTTTCCTGTTTCCAAATAAGTGCGACGGTAAAACCTAGTTATCTAAGCTGTGTTGCCCCACTGGGCAATAGGAACACGAAGCTTAAAATGCAAAGAGCTCCCATTCTGAAAAAACGCTTTGTTGTCACTTATGGTGATTTAACTGCTTTGTGCGTGCACCTATTCATTGCTTGAGTTTAGAGTTCTAGTGTATATTCTGACAGGGAAGCTTCCTGGATAGTGGATGAAAAAGAAGTGATGATGAACTTCTTGTTCGTTCTAAATGCGAACACCAATTTTCAAGGGAGCTAATTAAAATCTTTATCTGATCCCTAGCTGTGAGAGAGCTCTGCCTGGATGCACGTGATAAGTTCAGGCCTTTTGAGATTTCTAATTTGATTGTATATTTTTTTCCCCTGGTTTTATGGCTACAGCAGTTTTTATGTTCATAAGTCTTTGCCAGAGGAAATGGCAGCCTTCCCTTTAAATGTTGCAGTTGGGAAACAGTGCTTTGCAAGTGGATTTTTTTTTTCCCTTTATGTATGTGAGAAGAATGGTAACTCAACTCGTCAAAGCTGTTTGTAGGGGAAAATGCATCTTTCCAACCTAATCGGCTAACAAACTGTTGTTTTGAAGAGAGTCCAACCTGAGATAATGTACAGGGTCTCGATAAACTGTGAGCTCCTATTGCCAAGGCTTTGTGAGGATTGTTTTGTCATCGTAAAAAGGACACGCGGAGTTTTCTAGGTACTGAGTGCCACATTGTACATCAGCTGCATGGCGGCAAAGAACATTAAACTCTTAATTTGGCATTACAAGTTGTCAGCTGGTCACATCAATTGACTTTAATAATTGCTAATTGAGCAAATGCACAGATCTGGAAGACAGAACCTCAAAAACTTACTCGTTCTTTGTCAGCTTGTTAGTTTTATGTGTTTGGGTTATTTTCACTTGTAGCATGAAAAAAATAATGTTTAGTTTCTTTCTGGAGTGAGTTCTATACCATCAGATTGATCTTGTGTTTGATGTCTCTCATAAATTGAAGGTCACACTCACAGTTTAAGCTTGAAATTGTTCCTTAGGAGCAAGTAAATGAGTTGATCAGTATGGAATTGGGTTGGTAAGAGAGGTCAGAATGAGAGTTGGAGGGTAGGACTTGGCACAATATGAGGAAATCATATAAAATCGATCTGTTCACTCCATAGTGAACTATTGATTCTTATTTTTTATTGCATGCTTCAGCATTCTTATGGAGGAAAAAAGTTTATAGCAAAGCAAGATGTCTGCCAGTCAGCTTTTGCTGTAATAGAACAATTAATGATCTGAGATGTAGCTAAAGCAAAAGAACGTTACTAAGTAACATCTGTACATAAGTGAAGTGGAAGTAGGAGGGCAATAGTTACATGGAATTTTTCACAGCAATGAGTAAGATAGGGCAGTACTTGAAATACTTTTTTTGGCTTCTGCCAGTTAAGTGACAAGATCAAGAGTGATGCTTTCGCCAGTGCAAACTAAAGCGTGCATTTGCATGTATTTATTGCTTGCTGCTTTTGATTAGGAAGAAGAAAAAGGGACCTGAATTTCCTTCCTTGAATGTGTATAACTTTAATATGAACAAGAATTTCAGTTTGAATTCTCCTGGGGAAAAATATCCCCAAAGGGAAAGTCAAAAAAATATCCTACTTGTATCCTACAGTGAGACTAGAAACCAAGTATGAGCTTGGCTATGACCCCATGTGAGGACAGGCACATTTTTTTGAAGGGTGACAACTCAAAAATGTTGGCCATATGTCACCAAGGTCAGTTTTTTATGGATGTCTAGCTGTGTGCTACCATATGGATACCTAAAACAATATACAGGGGAAGAACAAATTTGTCTCCATTGCAATTAGCGGATCAGATGATTGTTAAGTCTTTGTCTTCACATGACTCTGGACTGCAGTCACTTTATGTTCTGCACTTGCTTTACCAGGTAAGACGAAGTGGAGTTCTTCCTAGTTTTTAGACCATCTTGCTGGATTCTGTGTTTACACTTTTCTGCCTTACATGAACAATATGCCATATGGGGATATAAAATTGATATTATTATTGTTGTTTTTGACTTGACCACTTCCCTGGGCAGCCCGTTCCAGTGCCTGATAACCCTTTCAGTGAAGAAAATTTTCCTTGTATCTAATGTAAACCTCCCCTGGTGCAACTTGAGGCCATTTCCTCTCATCCTATCGCCTGTTACTTGGGAGAAGAGACCGACACCCACCTCAGTGCAACCTTATTCTTATAGCCTGGGACCCGTAGAGTCGGTCCCAGCATCCTGTCACCAGCAAGCCATAGCAGATTTCCAGAAAAGAGAGGAATAGGGTGAGAATATATCATACATGTCTTGAAAATTCTCAGCCTTCAACTGTTTTCAGCTCAAGGAATTTCCTGGACCCGATGTGGTTTGTCTAACTCTCAGTGAATCTCTCCTCCAAGTATTCATTCAGTTTCCCAATGTAACTTTTAAAAATTTTCTTGTATCCCCTAATATGTTTCTGAGAGTTTCGTAGATCTTCCACCTACTGGACAAAGAACCACTGTCTTGTTTGTTTTGCACTTTGCTCCTGCCAGCTTCCCTTATGGTTGATAATTTTCCTATGTACAAGAATATACTGAACTCTAAAAAGACATAAAAATAGAGTTTGAGCCCTTTGTTTTCATACAAATTATTGCAGAAGATCACAGAAACTCAGCTTTGCAACTGAATTTATTTACAATCAGCTTTACAGGTGGAGAGTCTAATTTCTACAGCAGTGACAAGGCAGAAATGTCAACTTTTCCTCACAAAATTCTATTGTATATGTGGTCTGTATGGACATTGTATGATATCCCATACACAGATTGGTAGAGAAGGTTACTAGGATGTTTGCAGACCTTGTTTGATCAGTAATTAAATGCATTGAGATCATAAACCCCGTGTTTTTATTAGTAATGTGGTAGCTACAAATATTTAATATAAGTTATGTTAGAAAGCTACAAGGACAGTGATAATAGCTGGATTTTGCTGATAGTTTGCATAGCAGCCAAGGTTTAAAATAGAAGGTCAGAGGGAGACCTGATAGAAGTAACATGGGCTGGAATGATGTCTGTGTGCTGCAGTTCTCATTTAAAGTAATTTATCATGTAGGAAACACTTTATAACATTTCTTAAGTTGAAACTTAAAAATTGTGCTTCAGTGTAATTAAGAATCATTTGCAGTAAAATAAGGAGATCATCCAAACCTCTACATATGTCACCTGATATATTTAGGTCAAGGCTGACTGAAAGATCTTGCTGGTCTACAGATGCCAGGTTTTGAGAGACCCCTGTGGTTGTTGCAGAGTGGACATAACTTTAACATGCTTCAGACTGAAATAAAGTTTTTTAGTTTAGTACAGGAGATAAAAATACAGTCAGAAGTCAGTGAAAAAATAGTAAAGAAATATTTTTTCTGATTATCCAGAATTTAAGTAATTAGAAGAAGTTTGGGGGTTTGTGGGTTTTGGATCTTTTTTTTCTGAATAGTGATGCTCCATGAAGTTATTCATTGTCTTTTTATGATTCTAAAAACTGTGGACTTTAAAAAAGGAAAGCTAATGCACACAGTGTAGAGATACATTCTGAAAATTAGCTGAAGGCATTGAAGAATGTCTGAACCTTGGACGTCTACAGTTTGTGTTGGTAATAAAAATATTCTGCACTACTGAATTGCCCTGTGAGCACTAAATAATGGGAGTAGGTAATAGTCAACAATGTGGTAGGTGGGCTACAGCTGTAGCATTAGCATCAACAGTGGCACAGACTATTACCCTTACCAACTGCCTTATACTTACCAACTATACTTACTTACCAAGGTGCAGATAAATTAGATGCTTTTCTTCTGAACATTGGTTAAAATTGCTTTGTTGGCAAGATGTCCTTATATTGCCATCACGAGTAGTGTCTCTGCATCAAATAAAGTTTTCTAGTGCAAAAAAAAAAAAAAAAAATCTCAGCTGTCAGAAAATTTACATCCAAAGGCCTTTTATCCCAATCATTTGTGGTAGAAAAGGCAGCAGGATGACATTGTAAAGTTGCTCAGATTGATACTTTTCCTTTCTGAATCTACTTGTTCTTTATAACATAACTGCGGGCAATCCCATAAGCTGGCAGATGTAAATAGCCAGGGTCAGTATGTGTTGCATGCAGAGCAGAATTACACCTTCAGCCAAGAAACACCTCTTGAGAAGAAGCTGCCTGGTGACCATCATTTTAGCTCAAATGATAGAAATGAACAGTTAAATCTTTACTATAGACAGATTTTTTTTTTTTCCCAGAAAACAATGACAGCAAACTGATTTTATCTTCATCTTCTTGTGTTTCTGGTAGCATCCTTCATAAGTTGGTCATTGACCTTTCTTGATAAGAAAGCCTTTTCCCATCATCTTTTAATACCTGCTACCTTCTTTATCTCTCTCTTTCTCTGTTTCCCCCCAAATGTTCATACTACTGGGGAGGTCTCTGAGAACCAGACTCTTGGTGGAGAAAGGCTAGTTCATTAAAAACATACCACTAGCTTAAGTAATTTTTATGCAATTAAAAAAGCAAGACACAAAATGCAAAAGGCAACTCTACACCCCCCACTCCCCACCCCCTTTTTGTTTGCATTTTGCATCTCTGTGGAAGACGCATAAAGGTTTTCCACAGAGACTATTAGTATTCTGGGATGCTCTCACTTGTGATCCGTAGACCATCAACACGCTGACAGATGCAGTATTATACAGAAATGCAAAGATGATATTTGTGTTTCTGTATGTATCCTGCAAAAACCCCAAACATTCAGATCTCTCCTTGCTACTCTGTTCCAGCATGCTCAAGCCATCTGCTTGGTTTTCCTGCTGCATTTGGTCTCATTAGTCATGTTCACATGTATTTCAGGCTGCATAATTTCATTACGCCAAGTATTATGCACTGTTCATCCAATAAGTGAGAGAGGTTCATTCGATTCCCCAGGGGACTTGTAAAAAGAAGTTTTAAATCTCTAAGAAAACCTGAAAATTCTTGTTGAAACATGGATCACGTTTCACTGTTACCTTTATTAACATACTAAAACTTACTTTATTGATTGAGTTATCCATCTTTTCCTGACTCCCAAAGGCTAACTGTTGTCTCCTTAGAAATGTTTGCTTCCAGCTAGGATTTTTTAAACACAATTTAAGAGCTCTACACAAAACTGTGTGCCATTTTTGAAAGTTTCCTTTTCAGCAGAGTTAGTTTTTTCTCCCTAGGAGTGAGGTTGCCAGTTCTGACCAGAGCGTGCTTGTGGCCATCCCTGTGAACATCCACTAGAATTAGCAAAATCTTAAGCCTTTTAAAAAGCATTAGGACTCACAGAGGAAAGAGATCTGTTAATGCTGAAGATGTAAAATCTCCATTTGCGGTCATTGCTGAGCGTGCTCAAGCTTTTCCAGACTCCTAAAGCTGACTATGATAAACTCATGGCATTCCATGGAGTGACTCAATATACTTTTGTTGCAAGACAAAAAAGATAGAAAAAGAGCTTCCTGTGATGGTTTCGATAGCTCCTCTGTCTGATGGGAAGGAATGAGCCCCAGCAATGAGATAACTAATTGGGCTGAGGAGGGAGTGACCGAGGTCTGGCGGGCAAAGGGAATGGATTAGTAGTCAAGTCAACCTGGAGAATGGGAAGGGAGATAAAAACTAGACATAGACTGGGAAACTGGGACTGACCAGACGAAAAGAGTGAGAATTGGCAGGGAGCTCGAGGGGAGACAGATTTAATAAGGAATTGGATACCCGGACAACAGATGTAGAGCTGCCAATATACTGCCATTAGCTTCAGCCAGTAATCCTAGCTGGAGAGAACTCGGAGAGCTTGAGAAATGAGCCAGGAAGGCAGAAAAAATGGAATTCAATGGGAGCTGTCCTTGGGTATATAGGAACATACCCTACCTTAGGGTCACCAACTGCATGCTATAAAAAAAAAAAATGAGGGGAAAAAATTGAGGATCCATTATTGGGTGTAAGAAGTTAGTGGTTTTTTAATCCTGAAAAAATTTCACCATGAAAAGCATGATTTTATTTTAAGAATGTGCTCTCTATGGTATATGTATTACAGAGCATTTGCAGAACAGGAGGTGTGGACCCTCTTAAGTCCTTAACAAAAACCAACATGGGCACTGGATAAGCATGATTCCCCCCCAAAAATACATAACTCAGAGACTGTCATAAAGCCTCAGAAAGAGACTGAATTAAACTTTGAGTGCTTGACATTGCAACAGTGTTCTTTTATTAATGTTGTGGTTTGCATCTAATGAGTTTAAGTTGTTTTGATAAATAAATATATTCTATCCAGACAGCCACAAGGTACAAAATAATTGTTGACTGTGAAAGCCGGAACATTTTTAACCAGCTTTTCCTGATATTTATTTCATTAAAACCCTACGTCCTGGAGTCATTTGAAGGATTTAGCCTTTCTTCTCTTTTCTGATGCAAAAGGCACATTGTGTGGTGGTGTAAATTCTTGTTGCTCCATGACTTTGGTGACTGAAAATTTAATGCAATGAACCTTGTTGATATGAGGTTTATTCCCTAAAAAATTAGAAAGCAAATTAAAGGTATCCACATTTACAGAAAAATCCATTGTTTTTACTGTTGTACTTAAATAGTGAAAAATGAGAGCTTCCAAACTATTAAAAATATTTTTAATCAACTTTTGAATTAGGCAATGCTTTTGTTGTCTAAAAAAGAAGTATCTTTATTTGCTGGTTTAGCTATTACTAAGACTGGCAAAATGAAGTAATGATGGTATTTCACACTAAGGAAAATAATCAAAAGTGCTACATGTAAGATATGGGGACTGAGGACAACTTTTATGGTGTATGATTAAGGTATTGGGCGAGGATTCAAGACATTTAAGGCTGAGAAGGTTCCTTAAACCAGACTCTTGTGTGACGTTCAGCATATTGTTTAATTTTGTGTACCTCCGCTTCCATCTGTAGAACAAATACGTTGATACAGCTTTACTCCTATCCTTTGCCTGTCTCAGGGATTTGATTTATAAAAATCTTAAAGATCTCTAACGGTCTTGTTCAAACAACTTCCAGCACAGTAAGCATTTAGTCTTCACTGGAGCTTCTAGTCAGAGCCGTGGGGAAAAAGCGACATGAATTCTCTTAATTTACCAGAATAGGAGACTCTCTAGAAGGAAGTAGAAGAGCTGAGAAGGGGGGAAAAAAAGTAAATCTACAATATAATCCGAATAGTTCTGTGAAATTGTTCAAGTCTAATGATTGGATTTACGTAGGTCATTTTTGCCCCTTAACACAACCTGTTTTGAAGGTGTCTGGTTGTGTATAGAAGAAGTTAAAAAATGTGCAAGTATAAATCCACATCTTTTTGGTATCAAAAGAATTCACTGAGCATGCTAAGTTGAGGAATACAGCAGTAGGAAAATACAATGTGTGTGAGATCACTACAGTTCACTGTACTTGGGTCAATGATGAAATCTACAGAAATGTGTAATATTGGAGCACACTAAGAAAACGGTCCAAATGAGTCCATGATGAAGAAAACTTGTTCATGAATTTTTTTTTTTTCCTGTGTATCTTAACAATCCAACTAACTCTCATGAAAATCAACTTCTGCCAATCAGCAGCTGAGGGGCACTGAACAAACCAAGTATAATTAAAGGAGTTTTAAGCTGCAGTTGTTTGTGGGCAAAGATGGAAAATACAGCTGCATAGGTACAGGCAAGTGTTTACATGGAATTTCTTTCTCTTACAGGGAGAAAAGGGATTTTTTTCTGAGCTGTGAAGAGGCTAGAAACTGCCTGGCAGAGCCTTCATTCAAGATTTCCCTGTGAAAAGAAAACTGCGTTGATGCCAATCATATAAGGTATTTTCAACAAACATGGATTCTGTTACCTTTCATACCCTGTTAAATGCTTTAATGCATGGTGCTTTCCAAGAAATAAAATGGAGGTAGTAAATAATTTAAAGAAATAGCTTTTTCTGATGTAAAGTCTGTTAGATTAGTATACATATCTTTTTGTGGTAATACATCATATTTCATACTGACATTAAAGATGGAAAAAATGCCGTTTATATACATTTGTTGACTGTTCAGATAGTAGTTGTATTCCCTGCCTTCTCTCACCATCAACTTGCGTTTTATCAAATCCCAAGCTGTCATGGTTCATTATCCATAGATGATCTTGAGCAGCCTTGCATCATACAAAAATATGCTGTGGCATCTGCCGTTGTGCACCACTATACAGATCACTTCTGAGTAAGGTTTGTCTTTTGATTCATACGTTCAGGAGTGTGTGTTCTTACATTTTTGCATGTGAGTGTCTTAAGCGATGGAAGCTGCATATACTATGTTACTGTGATTTTTCAGGTTCTAGGTATGATGTCTACCATGCCTTTTTACCTAACGAGTTCCATTTGAGTTAATGCTCGTACAACTCAATCTCCACCAGGCAGTCACATCGCTTCTGTAGTAATTTTATAAGCTCCTGTGCCAGTGATGTAGACAGCACATGGAAATTAGCAGCTGTCATTATAGTACCAGTCTTGCATTCTAGATCCTATATTTTGACTTTTCTGGTTTTAGGAGCCAGAAATGAAATTTATGTCACGATTGTATTAAGAGAGCAATAATGTCCACATATAAATATATTTACTAAGGAAGTCTTTATTTCCTGTAAGGTAATTACATTGGTAAGAGACTATTGTTCTTTTTTGAAAGACAATTAGTAAAAATGCACAGTGCTTATAGATACTAGTAAATAAAAGTCCTCTTCATTCCTCTTATTTACATCTCTGTTTAATTATTGTTGTATGGGGACAAGAAACAGATATTTTTCAGGGATATTCTGAGGTCATTGCACTGCAGTTTCGTTTTGGTGATAGAACATTTGGAAACTAATTTATTATACTGCTACTCTTCCTGCTTCATCTGAAAATACTAGTTTCAACAATCAGCAGTCAAAATTTATTACTACCCATTTTAGCTGTGTTTCAGTACTTCCTGACTTGATGACTATTTGAAATTAATCAAAGAAGCTGTTTTTAGGAAATGGCATGGATACTTTTCTGAATATGTTAAATCTAAGTAGCATTGCTTGCTATAGCCTAGATAGGCTGTCTTCACCCAGTCCCTTTGATGTTTTCTCCAGGGATGAGGAGAGTAAGAGAAACAATCCTGTTCTGTTAAGATTCCTTATAATTGCCAGGCTTGATGCAATTTCAGTGAAACATTATGCTAAAGCCACTCCTTTTAATAGAGGAAAAGAGTTTCTGTATAGTCTGAAGATATTTACGGGACTTCTGCTTGCATGTCATGGTTCCCATACCAATTAATTGTTTATACATGCAAAGGCTTCAAGGCTTCATTTGGGTTAGAGCTTTTTATGCTTTTTCTGTTTGTGCAGATGTTTCACAGCGAGCTTGTGGAAGTGGAGATCATTCACAGGTCAAATGAAAAGCAACAACATATAAAGACAATGAAATGTCAGGGCACTTCTCAGTGAAAGTTCACAAAACAAGTGAAAAGCCGCATGAAAATGCAAAGCAGTATGTCCTCAAAGTAAATTGTCCCCAAAGAAAATATCTCACTTGGAAAGAATAATGCTATTCTTTTGTGTTCTAGAGCAGATTGTTGTGAGACTAACTCTCAGTGTGTGACTTTAGCAGTGGCTTGCATTCTGCCCAAAGCCTGCCTTATATTTTCAGTCATAAAACACAGTGCAGCTCCCTGCTGGATGTGGAAAAAGGCGGGAGAGAGCGTGAGAGAGATGTTGAAAAAATATTTTATTTTCTAATTCCCCTGCATCTGTTCCTGCTCCACCAAAACTTGCAAATGAATTTTGATTGAAGTAGTAGTGTGTTCATCACAGTGATAAAATTAATTTCCATCTCCGTTCACTATCGTGCGTGTCTCAGTTACAGACAGTTTCTTCGGAGAATATGAAATACTGTCTATGAATCTGTCTGGGAGTAAGTCACCAGTGTTATAACTCAAACTAATTTAAATGAAGGCAAATGTTTTGGGATCTGAAAGTTGAATTTCCATTTGAAAAATAGCTTCAAGGACTTCCACGCACATTTGACTGTCTCATGCCCTGAGGTGGATCGCTACTAAAGAGATTATCCACATATACCCATGAGCTACAATAAGGTTCACAGGAATGTGAAATAGAATGAAGTTATCTGTAAGGTAAATATGAAGGGGAAAAGCAAATCAAAGCAAAAATGGAATAAGAAGGAATCCAGGAGAATTTAAAAAAAATCTACACCGGGAACATAAGGATGCAACAAAACCCGAGGATCTGATGCACAAATCTGAACTAGAAGTGCTTCTTAATCTGTCACCCAAGTCATAGAATTTGTTTGGTAGGTCTCTTAGTGCTGTGATGTCTATAAAATATGTTACAAATTGGGTTGAAGGAGATACTGTAATAAACAGAGTCAGTAGGAAGTATCTTCTGAGACTTTTTGAGCATTAGGATGTGCTTACTGAAAAACAAAGTAATTGCAGATGGTTAAGTGTTACAAGGAGTCTTCCCTATTTAAAAAACCCATTAAATACGTAAAAAATATTCCTTTAAGTGTTTTAGATGCAATTTATCTTTAATACTACTTCCCATTTAGAAATATTTATAGTGTGTTGATTTTGGTGTTATTTTTTGCTTGTATTTGATGATAGTAACAAGGATGAAAGCAGTTCTCCTATTACAGGAACTATTACTTCCACTGTAGTTGCTTTTTGGCATTCTAAAAATGCAGATTGTGCTCAGGCCTGCACTGAGAGAATCTGCACAGAGCACAGAGGAAGGATATAAATAGTACCGGTCCAGAATCAGAAGTCCCCAGACCAACCAGTCTCAGTGGTCAGACCCCATTTAATTGAAGAAACCATGCCCAGTTGATAGCAAGACTCTCATGAGTTCTTTCTCCTTTTCTTGCCTTAGCAGTATTTTGTTACTAGCCCATTTATGAAAACAAGAAGACATCCTGGAATCCTTATTTCATTCTCATGCTTGTAAAACTCCATTAATCATGATGGAGCATGTAGGACTACAAATAAAATTCCATTTCCATCAGTGAGTTTGGCTAGTGGAGAAAACTGGTGATTAATTTTAAGACTGGTACTCAGCATACCTTAGTAAAAGAAAATATCTTAACAAACCAATATTAAGTATCTCCCCACAAGGTAGGGGATGTTACCTATGTGTTCTCTGAATTGATTGAGAAAAAATACACTTTCCAACTTATTCCAGGGCTGTGTTTTGTCTTTTACATAATTTCAGTATGTTTCCATATTTTCTGGGTAGTAAAGTCCTACCTATTGGGAAGGTGTTCACATATTATCATGGGATTGTTCATGGAACTAAGGCACTGTTGCAATGAACACCAAAATTACAGGTGAATAATGTTGCTACAGTTTGCAGACTTGTCTCAGAGCAAAGGTTGATAGGCTGTAAACCTGTCTCTGAAAATATAAATATTTGCACTATTTCTTTTTCTTTTTTTTTTTCTGTATTTTCTGACCTTTTTTTCTGAACTAACACTTCCCTTCATTCCCCTTTTGGGAGCCAACACTCCACTGATAAATGAAAGTAGCTAGCCTGTAGATGGATACATCTTGCCTCCTTTAACTATTTCCATCTTAAAGGTAAACCATTAATCAACAGTAAACATTGAATTTTACATAGGTCTGTGGTGTTTGCATCCATTAAAAATAAGGACAACAATAAATGCAAAAGTTACTTTAATTAATTTGTTGAAATTTATTAAACTGTGTATAACCTCCTTAGCTGAAAGTGACTTCAACTATCTTATACTGGCAACATAGGCTGCAATGAGATTTCTGGGTTTTGGCGACTGAGGGTGAATCAGATGTACCAAAGGCTTTTGGGGGGAAAATAAAATTTCACGAAGTAATACAGTTAAGTGCAGGTCCCTATAAGAAAGAGAATAGAATTGCTTGTGCAAAAAAAGGGTTCTTTCTTCCTACAGCGCTGCATTTATTGTGTTACAGTCTAAACCAGCAGCAATTATACATAAGCTGTTAAACAAAATGAGAACAATCAAACAGTCGGCTCACTGAGCCAGAGGTGGTACTTGGAGTCCTTGCTGTTTCTCCCAGTCAATCTCAGCATCAGTGATGGTCAGAAAATAGATGCTCGTTCTCCTGCATATGCTTATGTGGCTGGGGGGGGGGCATGACTTTTCTTTCCTTTTTTGGCAGGTGAAAAAGATGCTAAAAAAATTTAGTTGTGGGGAAAGTATGCACCTACAAGCGCACACCATACCTGGGGAAGAGTATTGTGTTTTTTAACTGGCTGGATAAAAGGCCCATCAGATTACTACAGGATGAAGCCAAGAAGGTGGCAAAATTCAAAATGGTTTCGAATTCATATGGTAATGAGAATTGTAACAGTAAATTATTGCAAGATTTTAGGGGGAAGAAAAAAAGCCCCCACATGTAGGGCAAAATAAATGGATAAGCGGGTAGGATATTTTTTTCATGGAATTAGTTATGTTCCACATAACTACTGCAGGACGTCACGCAAATTTTTTTAAATAATTGATGCTGCCATTTGTCAGAAAGAGGATACAAGATTAGGTAGACCATAAATTTAGTTTGGTTCAGAAAGTCTTCTGGTCCTGGCACAGGTTTGGTGTGATTTTGGTCAAGAGATACAGAAAAAAAATTGTGACAAATTGGCTCCAAAAAACCAAACAGGATATTTCTGGCCATCTTTACATCTGAATAAATCAGGATAGACATTTTAAGCAACCTCAGGATAAAGGTAGGGGAAGACCTGTGATCTAAGTCTAATAAGGATAGTTATTTTCTGAGGTAGATTGGAATCATGAACCTGAAACAGTCCCAGGGTGTAGTTTCATGATAGCATAAAACCACATTTTTTCTGGACGTGATGATCTTACACTCCCTTTTTGTTCCAGCCCTAAAAGTTAACAGAGTAGTTTTCAGCAATATCAGCCTTATTGCTGCCACACAGGGAATAGTGTAGTGATGTGCATGTGGGAAGTAGGGCAGGATGTCTTCTCTATTGGCAGCAGCAAAGCCTCTAAGCGGCTTCTGAAACCGGTCCAGAACTTTGAGCCTTCACAGAAGGTGGCCAGGGGCAGTGGGTGCTGACACCACTGTGTACCGAATACTGCTCGTCTCACTAATAGCAAGTGTGCTTAGCATTGTAATGAAGAATGAACTTCAGTCCCTTTCCTATAATTGGGCTACCCAAATTAGTAAAAATCGGTTTGCAGATTTGATCCCCAAGTGTGGTGGGTTGACCTTGGCTGGCTGCCAGGCCCTCACCCAGCCTTCTCAGCAGGGCAGGGGGAGAAAATAAGGTGGAAAACCTGGTGGGTCAAGATGAAGACAGGAGGTCACTTAACCAATTACTGTCATGGGCAAAACAGACTCAACTTAGGGAAGATTAAGTTATTGCCAATTAATATAGATTTGGACGGTGAGAAACAAAGACAAAAATTAAAACACCTTCTTCCCTTGTGTCCAGGCTCAACTTCACTCAACGCGTCTGCCTTCCCTGTGCTGAGCAGTGCAGGGTGGTGGGGAATGAGGGTTGTGGTCAGTTCGTAACACTTCATCTCTGCCGCTCCTTCCTCTTCACACTTTTCCTCTTCTTCAGCATGGGATCCTCTGTGGGCTGCAGTCCTTCAAGAACTTCTCCAGCATGGCCTCCCCATGGGCTGCAGGGGGCATATCCACCTGCAGCAGCGTGGGTTCTTCCATGGCTGCGGGGGACAAACTGCCTCACCATGGTCTTCTCATGGGCTGCTGGGGAACCTCTGCTCTGGCCCCTGGAGCATCTCCTCCCCTTCCTTCCTCTCTCACTTAGATGCTTACAGAGCTGTTTCTCACATGTTTTTTCCCCTCACACCTCACTGCTGAGCAGTGTTTTTTTACCCTTTCTCACATACCCTTTCTCAGAGACGCTGCCATCTTGTCCGAGGGGCTCAGCCGTGCCCTGCGGGGGGTCGGTTGGAGCCGGCTGGAACCGGCTGTGTCTGGCACGGGGCAGCCCCGGCCCCCCGGCCTCTCCTCACAGAGGCCCTGCAGCCCCCCCATTGCCAGCGCCTGCGCCCCGTGCCCCCCGCTGTCTCTCATGCAGTTTAGACAGCCAGTGAAGCAGAGGTCATTTTCTCGGGATAGTCTGGAAAACGTGAGGGGTTTTTCACAAAATCACAGAATGGCAAGGGTTGGAAGGGACCTCGGGAGATCGTCTAGTTCAACCCCCCTGCACATCGTTCAGGCGGGCTTTGAATATCTCCAGAGGAGGAGACTCCACAACCCCCCTGGGCAGCCTGTTCCAGTGCTCTGTCACCCTCAAGGTAAAGAAGTTTTTCCTCATATTCAACTGAAACCTCTTACGCTTCAGTTTGTGCCCATTGCCCCTTGTCCTGTCGCTGGGCACCACTGCAAAGAGTCTGGCTCTGTCCTCGTGACATCCACCCTTGAGATATTTGTATGTGTTGATGAGACCCCCTCTCAGTCTTCTCTTCTTCAGGCTGAACAAGCCCAACTCTCTCATCCTAACCCGATCTCACAGACACCTATTTTCCAGTGGTATAACAATACTGATTGCATGGGAGCTCTTCTCTCTAAATGCCTCTGTAAGTATAAACAAAATAAACCCCATCATATATTTTAAGGATTTATTTTATTTTTATTTTATTTTTTGGTAGGGCTGCACTTATGGTCGATACAGCTATTTTCTCTGCTATGTTTTTTGTATTTATGCATTACCGATATTAGGTATGGCTGAAAATGTGTGCTAGAAATGCAAACTAGTAGTTTGTTTATTTTTTCCACAGTACGCTGTAGGGCCCATCTGCCACGCAATGCAGCAAGTTCATTGCACAGATCATGTTGTGACAGAATTTTGCCTTTAAGATTTAATGTATGGCATTGGGAAAAAACCCTAAAATTGTTTTACTGCTTCTAAAATATTAAAAAGTACTTGCCTTGCATATCACATGTAGTCCAAACTTTTTATGTCCAAGATGTGCAAAACGTGGGAGAGGGAGAAATGGGTGCCAGAGGACAGGCGAGCCCCGTACGCTGGCGGGCTCCCAGCTGGCCGGCGGGAGATGGATGGCCAGGTCTCCAGTTTGAGTCAGGCAGATCTGCCATACCCCTTCGGGTGCCCACCTCTCCTTTTGGAGCTGCCTGTTCTCTGGACCGTCCATTAGGACACTGTGTTGAGATAAATTCATCTTCTGCTGTTCTCCCACTATTTCTTTGGTAAACTGGGTGAATACTGATTCCTGCTTTATTATTTATAACTTCTGTCTCTCGGTGTTGGAAAGGTGGTGGCCCAACCAGGATGATACATTGTCCTTTACAGCATGACAAACTGGCTGGAACTGTTGGCACAAACAGCTGGTTTATTTTGTTCTCACATTAAAAAAAGATAAGATATGAAACCTGGTATATTTTTAAAATACAAATTCTTATCAGTGTCTGACAGATCACATCACTATGAGAGGTCCAAAATTTGTGGTTTTCTCTAAAATTTAATTATCTGGCACTTTCCAACAGCAGCTTGTCTACTACTGACATGTAGAATTTCATTTTGTTCAAACATCTTTTGTGTGTATGTCTCCTTGATATTGATAACAGTGGCTCGTGGTAATGCTTATCTCCTTTTGATTCCGAAAACATAGTAAAGAAGGAAAATACAAAGTAATAGCTACATGCATTAGTTAGGCAGGCATCCATCAAGTCTTTGCATCAGACTTAAGCTTTTCAGATATCTCAAGAAACAGAGATCGTAGAAGCAGCTTTAGCATGGCAAACATGCCCACAAAAACAAATAAATCATTGTCCAAACAAGGAATGAACCAACTCAGGTCTTTCTTGTTCACCTGTGACTTTCTTTGTTCCTTTTCCCAGATAGTGTTCTGAACAAATTTTTAATTACTAATTGCCATGGTTATCTCTCTTCATAGCTACCATAATTGGACACTTCAAGGTATGTGAGGCTTGGGTCCATTCCCCAAACTCTGGGGGATATGATGGGGCTAGGAAGTCAATGCAAAGAGGCAAGATAATAGTCTTAATAATCTGTTGTTTACAGGTAGGACTAGTCAGCTGGAAAATGGTGTAGAATTGCAAACATGTAGACCTCGATCTCATCTGTAAAAGAAATCTGTCATTAAAGAAATAGGGATATAAATACAAGCAACTGTAGATGTAACTCTTGCTTTGTAGATTCCAATTCAAATGATTGAAAATACTAGATATTTATATGTAGAACATATTCATATATATGAATTTGGTCTTTACTTGTGAATAACGAAATGGACAATACATGCGTCCTGGTGTACTTATATTTGTAAATTGGGAGTAGTTGGGGTAAGTGTAAATGTTTCACAGAAAAATAGGAAATTTTGATGGTTTTTATCTTCCAATATATGCAGAGTTATATTTGTACAATGTTTGTTTGCAAGACGCAGTATCTTTTTTTTTTTTTTTTAAAACCTATATTTCTTGATTGAACAGTGCTATAAGTGCACAATGATCCTGTTATGGGGCTTTGACTTTGTAACTCTTGGTCTGAGCAGCCAGATTCAGTGCTGACTGAAGATTGCGTGGAGAAACCTGTATGTTTCATTGGCAGGATATCTGATTTGATGAGAAGAACAGTGGCAATCTCCTTTATATTGTGGAAAAAGTAAAAGTATTTTTGGCTTTCTGATAGGCTGTCAATAGGCTTTGATAGAAGCAGTAAACAAGTTTAAGCTATGCTGTGTGCCACAGAAGAGTCTGCACAGTGTGGCCGGCTTCTCAGGAGAAGCAGAGATAGAAACCAGGATTTCCTGAGTTCATCATATGATTATTTAAAAGCTTCTATGAAAGAAAAAGTGAGGTGAGTACAGCTGTGTGAAAACCACATCCCTGGTGATTGGAGCACAGGTGAGGAAGATGTATACCTACTGATCAGGGATTATATTTTTTCCCCAAGGCAGAGGAAGTTCATACTGAGTAGCTAAAGCTATTCGCATTGCAGTTCACAGGCCAGGTCCTGCTTGTGTGGTGGCTTCCAAGTCAGTTATTATGGTATCGTCAACAGGGAGCCTCCTGACCAAAGCACACAAAGCTGTGCAGCTAGATCTAAAATAAAAAGCTCTGAAACAAGTAGCTATCACTCCTCACATACCCTGGACAGTGCCCAAGAGAGGACATGTCATACACGCTGTCCAGAGCCTTTTTTTATGTATGTATGTGTGTGTGAGAGAGGATGGACAGGAGGATCAGCTATGGCAGGCGTCAGCACGGCCAGCAGGTGGGACAATCAAGGACATCTGGTGTATTGGCTTTTGCAAGTAAGGTTTAAAGTGTACTGGAATAGCACTAAAAAAAGTTACAGAGGGAGCAGGTGGAGACAGGAGAAAGAACTTCCATCTTGTCACGCCGTTCCATCTCCGTGTTAGGAACAGATGGCTGCAGTGAAATGGGGTTCCTTTCCATTCCGTAACCCTGAATGCCATTAAAAAAAAATGTAGTTTTTGTGGAGAAATTACCCACGTAGAGGTAGAGAATGCAGCTCTACTTTTCAGGTACAGAAGAAGAGATACATGACAGGACATAGACATCCTTAGAATATGTTTTGGCAGGGAAGATGCAAGCTAGCTTTATTGTGTTTTGTGAAAGACAGCTGTTACTACTTTTATTTGACAGCAGAATTCTAACCTGCATCAGTTAGAATTTCCTTGTACTGCAGCAAATAATGACGGTTAAATAAAATTGGCAAATTGTTTCAGCACAAACTAGGTATATGTGAAGGGTGTTGGCTGCAGAATTTTCTTCCACTGCTGCAAAGCTGTATGTAATTCATATACAAGGGTGAGCCTGACGTATTTGTAAACTGAAATTGATTTTGTAAATAAACTGTTGTTTACAACACAGTAATGTACAGATTAAAAAAAAATTTCTTTTCAATCTCTCTCTCTACTGCTGTGTGCCCTGCTGCTTCTTTTTCCACTAGCAACCACGTGGTTATTTCTAGGTTAATGCATTCCTTGTATATGCTGCTGAGAGAGAGATAGATTCCGATCATGCTACAGTGAACAGTGTTTTAAAATGTGCGTTTTGTTGTAGTGTATAAACAGCATGGAAGGCAACCAACCTTCACGTCTCTGTCCTGTGTTCTTGTGTGGAGAATGTTGCATAATAAATGTGAGAAACGTACATCCGTGCATGCAGCTGTGTGTGCATAATGCAGGATCACGCTTCTGGCTGCTCAGGCGCATTTGTTCTTGAGCAGCACGAGGAAGCTGGGTAGATAATGCTAACCTGCCAGTTATTCAGTCCGTTTGGTATCGGTGAGTCAGCTGCTTCCGTTACAAATCAATACATGCTTTGTAAATGGGAAGGACGTGAAAGACGTTATTTTGAGTTGGGTAATTTTTACATTAACTTTCCCATCCTACTCTTTTGCATGTCTGTGTAAGACTTCACTGACTATAGTGTACTAGCAACCTGCAATTTGACGACACCATTTGAAAACCTCTTTTCATGTTGTTTTGTCGACAATGACATAGGACATGCTATTAATCTGGCTTTTGGAAAAAAATAAATTTTTTGAGATCAAAAGTTAACAGTGCCATGGTAGCATTGTTTGAATAAACCACTGGTTTGAATAAAATGAGCAAACCACTGGTTTGAATAAAATGAAAGCTGATTCAAGCTCTTTGTCCATGGAAAATTTGAAAAAGTAAAATGTTCAAGCATACAGGTGTGTAAGCATTATGATGACATTCTTCCACTTCTCAAAGGATCACTTCCATCCAGTTAGGTGGTGGCAGCAGAACTCAGCAGCCCTTCCTGGCCTTTAATACCACATTTTGAGAGGTACAGGTACCTGGTGGGGGATCTTCTACATAACTTGAGTCTGGGGGTATTCTTTTAAGCTGTAAATTCCCTGATGAGGTATTTCTTGGATTGCAAACTCTTTACAGGGAAGGAAGATGTTTTACTCATGTGTAAGTAATTTCCAGTGAAATCCAGGAGTTCCTTTCTCTTTTCAAATACAGGTTAGCAGTGATTAAATTGTGTTTCACATAGGCAGCATGGTGAGCTCTTTGATCTAACCTGAGGTTTACAGGTGAGGATAAATGTCCAAAAATTGGTAGCACAAAAGCATTTTAAATAATCATAGAATCATAGAATCATAGAATGTTTAGGGTTGGAAGGGACCACTAGTGGTCATCTAGTCCAACCCCCCTGCAGTGAGCAGGGACACTGCTACTCTAGATCAGATTGCTCAGAGCCCCATCCAACCTGGCCTTGAATGTTTCCAGGGATGGGGCCTCCACTACCTCTCTGGGCAACCTGTTCCAGTGTTTTACCACGATCAAAAGTTAACAGTGCCATGGTAGCATTGTTTGAATAAACCACTGGTTTGAATAAAATGAGCAAACCACTGGTTTGAATAAAATGAAAGCTGATTCAAGCTCTTTGTCCATGGAAAATTTGAAAAAGTAAAATGTTCAAGCATACAGGTGTGTAAGCATTATGATGACATTCTTCCACTTCTCAAAGGATCACTTCCATCCAGTTAGGTGGTGGCAGCAGAACTCAGCAGCCCTTCCTGGCCTTTAATACCACATTTTGAGAGGTACAGGTACCTGGTGGGGGATCTTCTACATAACTTGAGTCTGGGGGTATTCTTTTAAGCTGTAAATTCCCTGATGAGGTATTTCTTGGATTGCAAACTCTTTACAGGGAAGGAAGATGTTTTACTCATGTGTAAGTAATTTCCAGTGAAATCCAGGAGTTCCTTTCTCTTTTCAAATACAGGTTAGCAGTGATTAAATTGTGTTTCACATAGGCAGCATGGTGAGCTCTTTGATCTAACCTGAGGTTTACAGGTGAGGATAAATGTCCAAAAATTGGTAGCACAAAAGCATTTTAAATAATTCTTCTTAATCAAAAAAATCTGTGGTATACGGATCTTGTGAAAGGATCACACCTTGAAATACACATTATATCCCACATGAGAACTGTTGAGCCAACTTTTGCATGTTTGGTTATGTTGATTTTAGTGGAACAATTTGTGGATTAAGATGCTAGCCAAACACACTAGTCACTGTCAGCAACTAATGAACTCAGTGCTTGGCTAGGACTGGAGATAAATCTGAATCTAGTTAAAATTACAACATGACGTTCATTAGCTTCAGCAAGGGTAATTTCTGAGATAAAGTGTTGCTATCACCCAACGTGTTAAATAAGCAGTTGGACTGAGCAGGTGGTGGGCAGAGATCAATGACTTTCCATTAAACAATAGGTAATTTCTCAGTAGGAAATTACTCACGTTCCCAAAAAGGGTCACATACCAAATTTCTTATGCTGGTTCATAGTTGAAAGAAATCTGCCGGTCAAATATGTGTGCTCTAGAAACATGAAGACGCAGAAAACCTTACAGACGTTTTGAAGGGTGATCTTATTTCTTCTGGTATACCTCAAGACTTCATTGTACTTGACGCTGCATGCACATGAGGTCTCAGCTTTACACTGAAATTCACCACTGACTTATTCATATGATGAATGTTTCCCAGTACTACAGTGAAACTGTACTGTTCTAAAATACCACCCTTACATACGATGTTAAGTCTATAGAAGACTGACTTCTTTATATACTTATGTCTGCTTACATGTCTGTCTCCATGGTGTAATGGATAAGGGTGTGGATATGGATACTTTAGTCAGCCTTTTTGGTTAAGTCTTGCATAAACCCCTTTATATAATTTCAGGGAAAAAAAATCCATTTTCATTGCTCTTTGTTTAGCCGCATCGTGGCCTATTTCAGATTGAAAGCAGAAGTGTCAATGCTGGGAGTTGTTTTCCCAACATTTCCAATTTAGTTGTTTCAAGTTTTACATGCTATATTTTTTTGTTATGTATCTCAAGCTTAATTCAGCATTTCCTGGAGTTGTTCTTCCAATAATATGTAACCTAACAGTGGATTGAAGTGAGATGACTATTTTTTGGTTTGTGTCCTCACCCTTCTGATAGATGGTATCTTCCCTGAGAACGTCATGTCCAACCTGTTCATTTGACTTTGTCTTTTGTTTACCACAATGCATTGGTGTTAAAAACTGGTCTGCGTTTCAGGAGCTGGCTCATAAGCACATCAGCTGTCCTTGCCTGGAGGGTAGGAAAAAACTGTCTGAAGAGCAGGGTGGAGAGCTGGAGGTGATTATAATTCCATCCAGTTATTCTATCTAGCCATCATAAGTACGTGAAACTATATAAGACTTCCTGAATTTTTAAACTTGAATGGTTGTTTATGTCTGTAAACATTCCTGTTTTGATGTGATAGTACCTTACACCTACCCAGCATGGTAATTTACAGAAGACAGCAAAACCAGTCTGACATAATGGGGTATGAATGAGGAGTAAGAAAAAATAAATAATTATTATAGATAAATAATATATCATTATTCTTCCCTGAGGTTTTTCTAGTTATATACAATAGATATAGATGGGTCTAGATGGTGCCTCTACATGTTGACACTGCTTTCTGTCAACCAAATTCTAGTCTGCTTCATGTGTGATGAAAAAAATTAATATAATTGTGAATTGCTGTGGGAGTGATTTTTAATATTAAAAAGGAAACAATTTTAAACCATGGTAAGATGACAATATAACGTTTTTCTCTCATGATGTGAAGCTTACCCTATCAATTTTTTTTTTTATTTTTTTTTTAATGTTTTGGTGTTTTGGGTTTTTTTAACCAAACTATGGAGCTTTTTGGGGGGGGGACAACTTATTTCATTTTAAAAATGTAAGAATGTTTAATTTGTATGAGTTAAGATGAATGATAGGGTAATCCAACAGGTTTGCATTAGAAAATTGCAAGGTTTTCTAAATTTTCTTTAAATCTCCTTTAATCATCTACATATTAAAAGAATTTACATTTTTAGGATGCAGGGCACAGCAGAAAATTTCCAAATTATTATTTTATAAATCTAGTATGGATGGTATCTGTTATGCTGCAAAAATGCTTCATTAAAACCACGTTAAAATACTTTCACTCTAGATGCAAATTTTGGAAGAAATTTTATGGAAAGAGTCAGTTTCATAAGGGAATAAAACATGTCAGAACAGTGTCCCAATAGGGTTAGTTGGAGTAGTAAATTAAAACTCGTCATGCCATATGCTTTCTACTCATTCTTCATAATTTACTTTCATGAATAACTTTGTCTTGTAGGTATGGTTGTGGAGAAGGAATAGCAATGTATTTCTAGCTTCAAGATGAAAGATTGAGTATGCTGCATCTAACCCTCAAAGACTAATTTCTATCTATGCCTATTCTTGAAAGCATGCTTAGAGTAATTTTTTTTTCAGTAACTTCTTTGCTGATCTTGAAACCATGTGGCTCTTGAGCATCAACTGCAAAATTCAGGTGATTATACTGTAAACAATGATTCTGTATTTATTGAGTGGTCCTGAACTCCTTCCTCCAGCTGATGCAGTTTATATTCCGTGTCAATATTAGCAGTGCGTGTAGCGTAGCCTTGATAAACACCAAGTTTATTTGATGATTACATTGTCTTTGCTGCTAAATTTTTATAGGAAACTCAGAAGAATGTCTTGTCCTTTGCCTATCCTTAGATACCTGAGGAAAGGAGTAACAGTAATTAAAGTTCTTTCTAAATCATTGATTTGTTCATTAAAATTGTGTTTGTGTCTCTCTGTGTGTATATATATATATATTGAATACTTCTGTAGTTGCATTTTTTTCTATGTTTGCAGAAAAGGGGTGTGTGTATATATGTATGCACACAGAGATGTTTCCATTTGTTCATGTGTGTATATACATGTATAGGCAAGTGGCAATCTTTAGCAGTCTGTTAATTATACAGGTGAAAATTTGGTTTGCAAGATTGCAGAGATTGTTCCTGAGATTATATTAGATTTTTTTCTATATTGCAGCCACAGACAAAATGGATCTTATGCCATATTTTTAGATTCAGTAATACAGAAAAAAGCTAGCTCTTAATTTTGTGGTAGATTTCAAAACAAGTTCAGCAACAGGAGTATCCACTTCAAATAAGTGTAAAATGAAAGTACATAATTTTTTAGGACCTCACTTTTCTCTTGGATGAGCTTCACAACATTAAATGGACAGTGGTATCTAATATGGTGCTATTGTTCAACATACATTGAATTGTAAACTGTGTAAGCATTAAACTTGCTTTTTAAAGTTTGAAGTGAATAGATGCCTATGTCTAGTCTAGCTACTAAGCACCTGCTCAACTTATATTTGACAAAAAAAGTAAGTGTGAAATATGAATCCAGTAATGTGTAGCTAATTAAGATGGCTGTAAAGTAAAAACCCATTTTTTTTCTTTTTTAACGTTGTCATTTTGTTTGCAGTGGAATGAGAATTGTTCACATGTTTATGAGCAGAAAACTCAGTAATATTTTCAGTGAGTGGGAAGCAAGAAAGAGCCAATATTGTCTGACATCTACTGAGAGTACCAGCCTTTAAAAATATTTTACAGGTAGGGATAACTTCTTATATACTGCATGGGGCCATTCATAATGTTTTGGCAGAAGACTACAACCTTGTATGAAAGAAGAATAGCAGACAAAATGTATGAAAAGATTTGTGGATACAGAAGCATTAGGAAGTGTTAACTAACGCACAGATGACAACAGATCCCTAGTGGTATGGACTGTCACAGTTGTACATCACTCACTTCTAGAAGCATTATTAATTCATTTCTTTCTCTAGCAGATATTTCTTACTAGCGGTGCTTCTCATAGGAATGTATTTCTAATCTGATTTAGTTTTTCCTTCTCATTTATATTAATAATCTTACTTGATGATCTGAACCTAAAACCGAGTTTGTTTTTCTTCACTCTTCCTCTTGTGTGTTCTTTTCCTTTCACTTAAACTGATAGGAGTTAATTTTTAATTCGAGGTACCGACACCTCTGTCGTTTTAATGTCTGGCAGCTTTTGTTGTGAGTGTTATTAAAGATAAGACTGTCCGTAAGAGAAAGCTTTTCAAATGCCCTACACGCTTTTTCCCCTGTTGAGACAAAACTTCTGTCTCGCTTTTCTCTTTGTACGGTAGACTCTTACTCACCTTCCTTACCTCTGAGTATTTGTGAACAGCAAACCAGAACAAGCAGATACAAAAATGTCCATGAATTACTTCAGGCTAGTGTTAGAAGATTGCTTGCTATTAGTACAATTGGAATAGTTTTCTAATAAAATCAAAAAGGCTTATGTTGGAACATCATTAATCCATGAAATGGATTTTGTAGAAATTATATGAATATGGTTTTGTTGGGACTAATAAAGTTCACGTTGTTTGGGAGCAGCTTGAAAGAAGTTACAAAATGAAGCACAGAAAGAGAAATGATGATTTTGGTAAGACTGCTGAATGCATAAGAAACAAGATCTGAGCAGTAGAGCGTGAGAGGCTAACAACAGGTGAGCAAGGATTGAGGAGAAGGCAAGAAGGTTATGATTACCAGGAAAGGACGAAGTTAGACTGTGGACAGTGTTTTTCACTTTGAAGAGAAAAAGTGCTGTTTGTTTGATTTTTGTAATGAAGGAAGAATTTAAGTGAAGGGCAAGAGTTAATAAATATCCTGAGCCACAGCAGAAACTTTCCTATTAATGAGGCTAAGCACTGAAGAATACATGAGCCAGAATATGTGTAAAGGATTTAGAGAAGTCGGAGTTGTTCTGGACTAGCCATATTAAGTTTGAGCTGCTAACAGGCCATTTAGATTAATGCATTGGAAACAAACTCAAACATGTGGAACAGGGAACTGTCTGGTTGTGAAAAAGAGATGAGTCGTTGACTCACAATTTGTAGCTGAATCATATAATATTCACCAGAGATAAAATTAAAAGGTAGGAGGGTCCAGTACAATATAGAAAAGAAACTATAAGGCAAAAGCTGGATGAGTGAAAACCAAACTACAGGACCACAGAGTGTGAAATAGACGTTAGGAAAAGCAAGTGTAGACAGTACTATGAAAGGCTGTAGAGGTGTTAGGATGGCAGGATTTAAGACTTGGCTAAGAATTGATCAGTGTAAACGAAAACACTGGTAAGGAAAGAGCAGGACACACATTTTGTAAGGAGGCTGTAGAACTCTACTTAAAAATGCTTCAGAAAGGTAAGGGATGAAGATAGGGCTGTGAGATGAATGGTAAAATGGCAGATGGAGTTGAAGATCCTTTAGTTTAGCATCTGTATGGACCAGTAAGCAGAATAGGAGATTATTGATAAACTGCATGGAGTAGGAGCAATGGATGGAGTCAGATAGTGTAAGTATGGTAGTGTGATGAGCAACAAGTAGTAGGGCAAGAGAAAGATGCTTTAGTCAGTAAACACAAAAAGAAATTAAAGAAAAGGCAAAAGAGAGAAGAGCTAAGTCTAAGCCTATTGGATTTTCTTTCCATTAAAAGCCTGAGATCCTTAACAGCTTACAAGAAGAGATGGTATGGTAATAGGTCCTGCTTTTCAGTGTTCAGACATGGAAAGAAAGTTTTGAAATATCAAGCGTAATATTCTGCTCAAACAACCAACCAACCCAAATCACTGACTATATTTTAGCATGTGTGGAAGTTGAGGAACAATACAGATTCACCAACTCCATCCAGTTGCCTTTGCACAGATGCAGCCAGTTTACCAGCTGGCAAATAGCGATACTGAATATATAAGCAGCTGTGAATACTCTTAACAGTCTTTTCACTACCTTCAAAATGTTCCATTGCTTGTAATGCAACATAGGGAAGTGTCATCTCCCTTTCCTCTGGTATATTACTTCCTTGTCCATCTTCCTATCCTTATTTTTCATTCTGCTGCATTTATAATCTGTACAGCAGTTTTTCAAGTTCACTGGTACCTCCTATGATCATTTTATTCTTCTTTCAAATACTGAACAGATTCAGAGCTCTTCAAGCCTTTCAACATAAAATAACCTTTAATCTTCAGATAAGATCTCCAGCTCCTCTCTGTTAAAGAATTTAAATGTCCTCCACTTCAATGTCCTGAACTGCTAACAACATTTCAAGTCTGGTGTATAAGATAGGTCTTTAACTTGCATTATCGAGTTTATTAATTTTTTTTTTTAATTACCAGCTTTGCTGTAAAAATACAAATTCCACCGTCTTCTTTTAGATTCTGGTAAACAGCTATTTCTGTTTTCTTTGCCTCAAGAGCAGTGTTTTCTGACTAACTCAAGTAGCCAAATCAGCTCCTAGTCAAAGTCACCCATTTCTACAAATGGGTACAACATTCTGACAGCTATACAGGGCAAAAGCTAGCAAAAACTAACTCGGTCATGTTTACAGCACAAGTTTAAACATCGATTACTGAAAATTTTAGTACCTGAATTAATTATTATCTGCCAAATGAATACGCCTTCCAGAAAAGTTTGTCTTCAGAGAAAGAAATGTTTTGAGCATGGAGAAAAGTAGCCTGTGTGTCAAAGGCTGAACAGTTCAATTTGTCAAAAGATGTTTGCTTTGCAATATGCATATTTAATTTTTGAAAAGAGATTGTCCCGTAACTTGCTGACATAAATTTTGGTTGTGAGTTCATCAGCTTGCTGCTGTAGCTTTCTCTCTTGCAATTATTTCAACTCACACATTCCTCCTCCTGGCAGAGTAAGCAAGTTTCTTCCATTAAGTTTGATCCTTTCTTGAATCTTGTCTGTTAGATGATTGCCTTGGTCACATTTTTGTCCCATTGAAAAGGTAAATGGCTAAGTCATTTTTATCTACTTTGTGTTAAGGAAAGCTCAAGCCCAGAGACTAAGCCTTTAAAATTATATGTACATGTATTGAGATTAAAACTCAGAGAAGTTAGATATAGCCTCCGACACAAGGATTTTGTTTAATAGAACCCTTATTTCTCTTGCTTTATAAATAATCCCCTTGGTTATGCACCCTAAGACCATAGAAGCCTTTTCAAACAGCTGTTATGCGTGACATGTACAGATGACCACTACTGCTTTTTGCCACGTTACCTGAAACATGATATCCAGGTCTGTGTGGGTCTTGGTTTACTTTCACTGTATGTGCAACACTTCTGTCTTAAGTTTCATGCTACTGTCATCTCTCCACATTCCCGTTCTACTTAGTCTTCCTCACTCTGACAGTATTTTCCTTATTACATTCTTCTTATTTACAAGTCATATTCACAAAGTTTATTTATTTTAGCCAATTTTTAATGTATTAATATGAATGATAAAAATGTTACATTACATTAGAGTATTATAAAGCCAAGGCTGTGCTAAGGAAGGGGTTTCATCAGCTGACAGCTATGTGGTCTATGGGAAACTAATTTGAAGAGGAGGAATAGCAGCATTTTTAATATTTTTTATTTTTTCATTTTTTAATACTTAGGATATTTTATTCAAAACACGTACATAAATAAAATCAGGAAATGTTAAGCTCTTCCTTCAACACATTAGCTACTCTTCAAGTATTGTTACTGTTACTGCACAGGTTTGACTGATGGCAGTGTCAAACACATTTAGTGCATATCATCAAGCACCTCTGTACAAGGTCTGCTAATATTTGTGATGATAACTATACATTACTGATACCAAGGGATACTTGTAACTGGGAGTAAAAGTGTGATGTTGAGCTTTGGTTTTGGGGTTTTTTGTTTGGTTTGGTTTGGTTTTTTTTTTTCTTTTTTTTTTTTCCATAAAACATAGGTCTTTCCTTTAAATAGCACATTGTCGATGTTTAAACAGCTGTGATCTTCTGCTGAGTATCTTTTGTGCTGTTTATAATTACAATGCTGTGCAAAATGGCTGTTCTAGTTAATATAATGTGTGATATTTGAGGGTAACTTTTAAAGGAAATAGGCAGGTTTTTCAAAATCAGAATCAATTTAAATATTAGCCAACAACAGGAGTGACAGAAACATAGGCCTGCGACTGGGTCATATATATAAAGTAAAAAATACATTTCTAAAATTAATGAGTATTTGAGTAGACACATTAGTCTTTGCTAGTGTGACTAGATTTTGAATTGGAAATACTGCTTACAGGAAAAAAAGGAAGTGTAAAATCTTGTCTTTTGCTTATTCTGAGTTACTTTCCTCGATGGCAGTTTTTGCAGTGATTCTCAGGTTTTATATTTGGGCATGCACTTGGTGTTTTAAAGGCAGTAATCACAAGTGAAATCTGCTATGTCTCTAACTCTATGGAATTACAATCAATAGCTGCCAAACTTGTTGGCTAATAGCTTTCTTTTATTTTTTACTAGTTCCACTGAGGAAAACCGAAACCACTGAATGGCTTTCCTTTCTCAGAAGTATAAAATGTAAAAAAATTCATATGCAACCTCTCCCTTACTCTGTTCAGAAAATTTCCTTCCACTTGGTAGTACTTCTCTACCTTTTCACTTGTATCTGCTCTCCTTTATGATTTACTGTCATGTTTCTATTAACTTCTAAATTCCTGAGATAAATTCTTTCTTCCTGCTCCCCCAAATAGCTTTCCCTTGCATTTTGGCTTTAGTATTTCTATTCATAAACTAATCTTAAGGCCCTGGAGAAGAGCTTGTTTTTTGAAACGCTCCTCAAGTTTGATTGAAATGCAGTGTATCAAAATTACCCATTTGCTGCTTCCTTCTGGTGAAGGAATTGGAAGCTCACCAAACTCACTCAGTATTTGCAGCCCAAGTTTGACTGCACTGTGATTGCAGTCAAGTGCACTAATACATACAGCAGCTTAAAGTGTTTGATGAATGTCAGTTCTATATAAAATCAGATTTAATGTCAAAGACACACTTCTTCCTGGTGTCCTGTTTTTTAAGTACTGGTGTTCTGCTCTGGAACCAAAAAAAACCACCCAGCACAGGCAGAAGTTATGGTTGAAGTCAAAGTCAAAGTATTTTGAACTAGCGGTTTGCATTGAGCTTTATTCAGGTTCATTCAGGTATTTGTGATATTCATGGAATTCTTGAAATTGATTTGGTAGAATAAAACCATTCAATTTACCCTAAAAATAAGGTCTGATGCTTGTAGACATCTTGAAAGCAAAATTTTGAATTTTCTGTTTGCCTAGAGTCTCACAATGTGTATTTAAACTTTCTTTTTTTAAAAGTTTTGGGTGTCCATAATAAAAATGTTTCTTTTGTAGCTCAAACTAAATTGAATTTCCATTCCCTCCACTTCTAAATATATATATATTTTTCAGTTTTGCCAGAAATTTCCATGGTGTTAGTGTCCTTTCTAAGAGCTTTTGCGGTAGGCTTTTGAAACATCCAGTCTGAAACATAAGAGCTGCATAGAAATACCGTAGGAATACACTGAGACTGCCCAGGAGCTGCTGAAGCAGTCCGGTCAGGTGGATTCCCCATGGTTTCTTTCTGCCTATCTGCTTAGTGTCCACTGCATGACTTCTGTAAAACCGTGCTTTTCTTCTCCTTTCTCCCATCATCTAGTGGATCTTCCAGGTGGACACAGAATTCTGCCTGAGCTCCTCTCAGCTGGAATACCAGCTTTCATCTCTCAGCTGGGTAACTACAGCTCACAGCAGCAGTTCAAGTGTACAGGAAAAAAAATCTCCCCTGCAGGTTTTGAACAGTTCGAACTTCAAACTCTGCTTGTGATACGTATTTATTTGCCTGCTTTAAAAAAAAAAAAATGAGAATGACTTTTTATGAACTGCTTTAACCACTCAAACATATCCTCCCAAACATTCATGTTCTCCATTGTGGATATGAAATTCTGATGCCGTATTAATAATTTAGTGTGACAGATGGATTAACTGGGGGCAAAACATTTCTAGGGGATTAACTAGGGGGTACAACATTTCTAAACTTTCAGATACTTGACTTTGCAGCTTTGACAAAACCATTGCTGAGTATTTGTTTAATCTGCACATGTGAGTCTGTAAACAATTCTGTATGTTGATTGAACAACCTATGTATTAGACCAAGAGCTTCCTATTGCTTCTCTATAAAATATGATCTCCTTAAGGTAACTAATAAATGACTGTAGTTGAATGAGTAGCTATCTTAAGTCCAGTAGTTCATTAGGCAGATAAGTAAAAGAGTTACTGGAGCCTGCAGCAGCAGCATAGCTCATCAGCAAAAACATTACAAATCAAAGCATGTTACCAGTGTCTGACAGAAGTGCCGTATCTGCATTAAACGACTCGGTGAATACTTACAGAATGCTGTAGTGCTGTCTCCAAGTCTACCCCCAACAGCTTTCCTTAAGCAATTTTTTTCCTTGCATTGCAGCAGACACAGAATGTGGGAAAGAATACATAAAGGTTATTTGACTCTGTTTATTTATCTAAAATATTTTCCTTTTTTATACCTCATTTTACTAGCAGCTATTCCACGTTGGCATAAATAGAATAATCTTTTCTACCAATAACCTTACAAATTGCTTTAGAATGCCACACTTCAGTGTGTAATGACACTTGCACTCTGAGCTGCTGCAAAACCTCATTTTGTGAAACAAAACCCATGTCGCTTTACATGGCAAGGGAGTGAATACTACATTCATAGCTCATATAGAATCTGACAGTTCAAAACTAAAACAAATTATTTGGAAGGTCAACTCTCTTCTTCATTGACCTTGATATTAATAATGTTTGTGCCCCAGAATGTAAATGAAACACGTTACTGAGGTCCTTCTCCATCAAAATAAATTAACAGCTTTTTAATTTACCTATCTATGAACTCTGGTTATTTTCAAACATGTTATTTCAATCTACCTAAATCAATTTAACCAGGGACAAGGCTAGGATATGACTCATTTGCTTCATGCCAGTGGGTAGCATTATGCTGCTAAAGGAAGAAATTCTGACAGATTTGTGTGTCTGAGAACCTTCTTGGCTATTTCCAGTTGACAAAATTTCCACAGCAGCTAATGTCCAAGTGTGGGATCCAGTGTGCGAACAAGAGCTCATCTGAGGGAGATGTACACATTACTCATGCTCAAAGCTATTGGGACAATTCCTTCCAGTAATTCTTCCTTTAATGCCAAGAGATTCTTTATTTCCGATGTAGCTCTACTTTGTAACAAGAGGAACCCAAATTACGAAATGTAGGTAATTGTAAAAATGAAAGATGGCAATATAAAGAACTGTTCCTCAATTGCCAACAGATTAAGAAATGCAATTATATGAAGTCAGTACAGAGCCAAACTATGATATCTGTTCTCACTGCTTGGCTCTACAGAGAGCAAGTTGAAAGGGATTCAGTAACTCTGAGATGGAAGGCAGTCAGCACTTCTTGTAAAGAGCTTTCAGGCTTTCAATTAGGAAAAGTATTCTTGTCTTTACCTTGTTCTGTCCCCTCTGTCCTGGCCTGAAAAAACATTACAATTTCTGTGTTTGGCATCGTAAGTCAAGCTTTCCTTAACATATACTACAGTATATAGAAAACAGCAAAACAATAGCTAAGAGCTGGAATATAACTATGCTATAAGGTGCAAAAATGCCTAGAAAAAAATTGCTTTTATTTTTTTGTAATCTGGTGTTGCCGAAATCACAGCTTATGTATTATGAGATCTGCGTTCTTAACTGTATGCTCAAGTGAACAGTTTCTTCTTCTGTCCACTAGTTTTTCAATAAAACGTGCATTACTTTTTACAAGCGTGGAAATGGAAATCAGTATGGTCGTAACTGAAAAGATAGGCTAGAATATTAGAAAAAGCAATTTTATTTATGTGTTTTGAATAGATTTTTGATTCATGTCCTTTTATTAAGCATATTCTTGAGAAAGAATACTATAAGGCTCTTAGATGGGAAGCAGGAACAACTGTAAATGCAAGTGCTCTTGATCTCAAGCAAAGAAAATTGAGTGATACTTCGGGATGGCTTGAGACTAATGAATATGAACTGCACTTAATTTTAAGACATGTGATATTATGATCCCACCATGGCCCTCAATGAAGACTGGTTAATGTGCAGCCTGGGTTGGGTTGTTCACTTTTCATTTTGAAGGTCCAGAGGCAAAAAATATCTATCTGTCTTGGTGGGTTTGATTCTGTTCCCTAACACATACTACATGTTGCAAAAAAGAGCGAAATGTTTGTATTGTCACTGTTACACAGGGTCAGTTTAATGTGAACATGATCTCTAACTAGAGAAGTATGTTTGCAGACTTCAAAAAGCTCCATATCGTTAGTTCTGCCTCCCACATTCCCTTGTAGTGTATCTTTACAGCCTGTTGGCCTGCTCTGGTCACTCAAAATTGCAGGTTGGTTATAATCTTTACTTCCAAGATAGACAGTGGTTACATGGAGCTAAGATCAGTCTTGAAGTGCCATGCTTTCAGATAGTTGTGCTATCAGGGTGATAAATACTCGTTACCCATACTAAAATCTACTGCTTGATAAAAAAAAAAAATAATCTGTATATTAATATATACCTGCTGTGATTTTCAAAAGGTCTAGTGGTTCAGGATGATTTTTTTTTTCCATCTCCTAAAATAAATCAGCATTTTTTCTGTTGGGGAAGGGTGCTTAATATTCTCAAGTCAGGCTTTTAAAAATGATTTCAGAATATAAAACCAAACTGTGAGAAATGCAAAATCATTTGTCATCACTTGTGGTTGCTGTGTGGAGAACTGAACTGCTTGCAGGGATAACAGTAAGTACAAACTACAAACATTTCTGGTTTGGTAGACTGAATTCACTGACCAGAAGTCTCACCAGTGCTGATTGAACTAGGATGTTGAAGCATCCACACTTTTACATTGCAGTAGCTGAGACCTATTTTCAGTAGTATAATAACAGGAAAAAAGTACTGGAACTAGAAATTGCCTCATTCTTGCTTAGTATTTGAAAACAACGAATCAGAAAACCAGAAGAGATCAGGAGGTCAAAGTGCAGGAGGAAAAATAACAGGAGAATTGAAGGAAATAACTGGGGGAGGGATTGAGAACTCGACAGCAGAGTCAAAAAGGACAACTGCATTTTGCAGCATTGTCAGGCGACGAAAATTAGAGACAAAGTGCTATGGAATAGATTAAGGAATAAGAGTCTAAGAAGGATTTGACTTGGGAGCAGGAGAAAGGAAGGCAAATGGAAGAAGAAAAGTGAAGAGAAGGTAGGAAGGTGATGGAAAAGACCGAAAGGGAAGGATGACCTCTGTTGAACTGACTGAAGAAGTTGATACATCACATGACAGCAGAAGAGGTGGAGGTGAAGTGAAAACTGTGTATAAGTAGAAGGCGTGATATTCATTAGGCCTGGAAAATAATTGCTTCTTGGCCAGGACAGGAACTGAGCTGAAAGAGGACAGAACAGATTTGTAGTGAAAGAAATTGATTTGGTCCCAGCTTTTCACCCAAGGGCATTCAGACTGAACAGAAATAGGAAATGGAATTTGGAGGTTATAGGTCAGAAGAAGAATGGAGGAGGAGGAGGGATTGCAAAATATATGTTCATTGAGCTGAAAATAGCTCTATATTGTTTTAAAAGGAATCTCATATTTCATGAAATCCATCAGCTTTGTCCTGACCTCGAAACATAAATCTCTTGTAAAAACTGACCTAGCAGAGAACTAACGGGCAATTTACTTTTTGCAGAGTACAAGATGTCCTTTCAGTCCCTGAGCAGTGTTGTCAGTGCTATTAACACATTTATCTAAAAGCATTTATTTTCAACAAAATCAAAATAGAAATCACTTCCCAAGCTTCCTTTAAAAAAAAAAAAATCAGCCATATTAGCTAAATAAAAACAAAACAATATTTTTTTTCATCACAATGCATACAGACTTCCATTTCTTAAAAATCAAGAAAATGTATAGCTAAAGAGAGCATAAATCTTTCTTTTTTTATGACATGAATCTGTATAATGTGCACGGCTAAGTATCCAGAGAAAATGGAAGGTCTTTGGGCAATTGTTAGCAATGAGGAGGATGATTATTGTCTCGTAGAAGGGATTCCAAAATGTGGCAGTGACCAAGGTTCTGCATTATGAGCCAACCTTGCTTGTTCAAGGGGAATGTACAAGCCCAGACCAATCCTTACTTCCAACAACTTTGCAGGTAATAAGTTAAATGCAAAGCATTCCTCAGGCTTTAAGATTGATGATACTTCTTATGCAGTAGGTAGCTAGAGAATGAAAGCATACAAGATTGTCTAAAGCGATGTCTGCTTTCAAATAACAATAAATTTTATAAATTTTCCATTTTAAAAAATTCTCATGGAATCAGTGTCAGCATTACAAATGTACTTTCATGGTAGAGGAGAAGGCATGCTGGAAGAACTGGATGAAGGAGCCATTTTATATTAAATACATACATTTTTTTCTTAAATTTAATAAATGTTCCAGTGGTCAATGCAGTAATTTTTAAATCATTAAAGATTACTTTTTTTCAGTTTGTACAGCTCTCCAGAAGACTGCTTTGGATATAAAAATTTGTTATTTGAAACCCTTTTCATGTCTTTGAATATTTACAGTTTTCATTACAGAATGTACTTGTTTACTTAGAAAGGAATGAGAAATGACCTAATAGCGAAGCCAGCCTAACTTTTTTTTCCTAAAAGAACTCATTTGCCAAATCTGATCCTGCTAAGGTTTAAATGAGTTTTGATGAATTTTAGTATTCTCACTGGCTTCCCTGGTATAGGGTGAGCCTCTTTCACATTTGCTGTGCTCCCTTCTTTAATTCTAGAATAGAGGAATCTTTTTAACTTCTTTTCATCTCTTCCCCAAAGCATTAAGACAAATGTGGGAGATAAAAGGTGTTTACTAGCAATGCAGTTTTATAAGGTTTCTGTCTAGAGTTAGAGTTCATCTATAGATTGAGAAAGGATTGACAGGTAGGTTTAATTCCTTGAAGATTCAAATTTAAGTGTAAGAAGATACAAGATTATCTTATATAAGAAGATAAAAGATAGATGATTCAAATATAAGTGTATAGACATCTGTGTTATTTATTTGTATTTTATAACTCAAGTTCTTTCCTATCGATACATCAGATACTTTTCTTTTGATGATGTCAATTGCAATGACAAAGAACTACAGCTTTGGTGGGCCCCTGGTGTCCAGCTGAGGTCAACCCACCACATTGAGTATGTGCTTGAGCGTCTCGCTGAGTGTCTTTATCTCTCCACAAGCTATAGCTTATTGTTTAGGGAATTTGGCATCTCAAAGGGAAATGCCTTCTGGTCACGTTAAACTGACTAAATATGAAACAAGTAGTTGTTTCTTGATCTGCGGGGAAGCATATATGTTTAGAACTGAGCAGCAAATTAAGTTAGCCTGCCAAACATAAAGCCAAACCAAACATTTAGTTTGCTAACTCCTTAAAAGATGAGGAGGAATATTATCTAGGGAAAAGAGCAGGGAGAGCCAGTGCGAGGCACAAAGGAAGCTTTGGGATGCAGTGCTGCACCATATGAAAACTGCACTGACCAGTTTTGCTGACCAATGGTAGAATCTGGTGAAGTGACCCAGGCCCCCTAATTTCCACGGAGCTGAATAAAAACTCACAAAAGCTACATGATCACTGTTAAAAGGGCAAAGCTAATACAAACAAGTCCGGTTTCCCTCCCCCCCACAAATAGGAGAAGACAGTAGAAAAAGTAGAGAATTCCTGCCCCTGCCATGCTACCCTCTGGGCATTTTCACCTAACAAATTCTTTTCTTATTGCAAAACCTTACGGCATTTGGGTGTTCTTGAGCTCTCCTGCTTCCTTCCAGTGGCTTAGAGATTAGTAGCTTTTGGCTCCTTGCATGAAAAGTGTCAAGTTGTTTCAGGGTAGTAGGGTGTGTTCTGCCGCTTGTAGTCTTGGCAATGTGCAGAATATTCAAGGCCGTTCTGGCCTAAGGGTTTTTCCAGGGTTGTCTGTGATTGCAGAGGGCTACACTTGGTGACAAGGGCAATCCTTTCCGTGCTCTCTGGTAGTTCATTTTCTTCTGATACAGTTCCTTCATATGTATTAGAAGTCCTGGGACTTTCTCATTTCATTCTTTGTTGTTTCAAAGCAGTATTGGTATCTTAGGGTTAGTTATGTAGGAAATTGTAAAGTTACACAGAATTGTCTGGCTTTGCTTTAAACAAGGTAGGTTGAACTAAGCAGGAAGATGAATTAGGGTGTCCCAGCCAAAAAATGTCAGATCCTCTACTTTTTTTAGTAATCCTGCTACTCTGATCTCAAGGAGAAGGTTTTTTCTATGCTCTACCAAGAATTTCAGACCAGGTCAGTCTTCAGTGCTAATGACTAACTGAGGCCAGCAGTCTGGCCAGCTCAGTGCTACACCTGGAGCCCACAGAGGTTGAAATCCTCCCTGCAAGGTTCTTGACCCATCTGAACACGACTCTGTTGTGTCTTACCTTTTTAATCTTAAAATGGTACATGCCCTTGGCCACCCTCCTTCAAGGGGAAATACCAACATTATTGATCTCCAGTGCAGGGCTACCTGTTGCCTTCAGGCAGATACCCATGCTATATAGTACTCAAGTTTGCGTAGATCTAACTCATCATTCTAGGCATAGTATTGCCTCATGGATGTACTCTTGAGGCATAGGCAGTAACTGACAGCTGATAATTTGTTTCTGGCTCCTTCCTTATTGGAAATGAGTTAGCCACTTCATTCTGGGTACTGTAATGGAAAAAAAATAGGAAGCTATTATTTGTTTTTATTATGTTAAATCAAAAAATTCAGACTGTAAGATTTCTATTGATGTTTGGAAGACTAGTGTAAGTAAAGTGCTGTTTTTAATAAACAGGCTTGTGGTACAGAATATGCCAAATCAATATACTTAGCGGACTTCCAAAAGAGATGTTCCCTCAGCACAACCTTTTGCCTCCTGCCAAGATAATTATCGCTATCAATGGCAATATCTTTCAATCTCTATTTTAGTTACATTGCTTAAGTCTTCAGAAAGCATCCAGGCAGAATGAAAAACCTAGAACCCTGTTAAAGAATGTCTCTCACTCGGTCTCTGTGTGCCATGCCCAGGCTGGAGGACATCACCTTCCTTTGTTATTCTTATGCTCTAAACTATGTAGTATTTGTTACAGTTGTTATTTCAGAATGGTACACTGATGTAACTGAAGGTTTTCATACGTCCTGGATGTCGGAGGCCTCACTGGTTTTGCACAGAGTGATATAAATCTGCTGCCATGGGGGCATCTAAATTGGGATCATCTCCCTTCTTCCCTTATGTAACCCCAGACCCTGTAGCCCAGTATCTTAGATATGGGTGATCCTTTGACAATATATATTTTGTGGTGTAATGTCACATGACATTGTATTCTAAAGACTGTGCCATTCTATACATTCAGAAATTACAACAATTACATTTTTTATGTGTTGTTTATTCACACATTCAGCGTTATGCCCATACTGGTATGACTGCACATGCAAAGTAAATATTTCTGCCTCATTCTTTTAGTCATATATGGAATATAATTTATTTCTCTCATAAGCATATGTATGGACTTTATCCAGTGCTTGTTTGGTGCACTCTAGTTTGTAACCAAAAATCTCAAATAGATCCAGAACAGCTATATGCAACGGGGTTGGAGCTTGGTTTTCTGAGGGCACTGGGTAAGGCAAGGGGGGATGTATGTGTGAACAGATACAGCTTGACAAAGGCATACATGCCTGCAATTAAAGATATGTGCCTATACGTTAGGTAGTGTGATTTCATTCAGCTTCAAAAACCAGCAAAAACCCCCCTCTTTATAAGAGTGAAACATGGAACAGCAAACAATTCAGAATTGTTACGGAATTCACTTTATTATGTTTAAGCAATCTGGCAAATCCTGTCAACAGGCAGAAAATACTGCTAACAGTCTTGCAGTCCTTTGGTTCTGTACTACTTCTTCATCTCTGTTTAAACCACTCGGTTTAAGAGTACGTTTACTTTTTGGTTGAGTAATTCCTATGCTGGTGAAGAGATACTACTTTGGGATTTAGTAGGATAAATGTAGTATTAATAGTAGTGGCAGGTGAACCACATTAAATGTATTATCAAACATGTTGCTTCTTTGTAATACAGCCCTGTCCAGAGAGTTGTATGTGCTGAGCCCTCTACAGACGAACAGAGGCATTTGTAGCTTCAGAGAATTTTGTAAAACAAGATGGTGCAAAAAATGAAGAGAGGGATAAAAATTTTCCTGTTCATAATGCCTTTTAAAAGTAATCTTAAGGTGTTAGGGCCAAAGGAGAACTTAGGTTGTCCTGTAGTTTAATTCTAGAAATCAAAGAAAGTCCCGGAGGTGCAAACATTCATTCCCTGTGGCAAACAGTAATGCAAAGGTGACATTTTTAAAAGCACTCAGCATTGCCTTGATTCTCTCCTACTGTGGTCAGTATTTTTACAGACATCAGCTAAGACCCAGTCCTGTAGTCTGATCCTTATAAGCACTGCGGGAAACTTAAAAGTGGCAGCGTTTATTCAAAATACTAGAGACTTTAATTAATCCTCCAGGCTCCTTCATGAGTTGGATATTATTGTCTCTGCATTATTAGTAGGGAAACTGAACAGTGACGTAAACACGGTATCAGAGCAAGTCAGAGACCAATCCAGGATTACAGCTCTAGAGTTCTTGACTTCTAACCCTGTATTAGCTCCGGTAATTCCACTCGCCTCCACAATAATAGCTTGGTATTCACTGAGGGGAAAGGTGGAAACAATAAAATAAATACTTAGCTCAACTAGTCCTCAGTTCAACTAATGTAAGATGATTTCAACTACCTACTTTATCATGCTTTTCCCAGTCCAGCTTTAAGTTCCACGCATAGCTGAAGTTTACTATTTCCCTTAAAATATTTTAGACCGAAAGAAGGGGTTTTTGGTATCCAGCCAATGCTTCCTTTCCCTGTTCTATGCTGTTATGCTTGCTGACAGTGCTGTCATGTGCCAAATACTGTCCAAACTTCAATCTTTCAGATACTTCAGCCTTTTTTTTTTTTTTAACAGTACCTGTCTGCCTGCCTCATTTCTTCAAAGTCTATCTTTTGAGGGTCCTCTTTGCTTTTCTTAACATTTTCAGTGATTTGTTCAAATGTTTTACTTCTTCATATTGGCCAAGCAAAATTGAAAACATGTATTTTTTCAACAGGTCAAGATAAGGGTATTATCTGTAATATGCATGGAAGATAGCAGTTGAAAGACCAAAATTCACATTGGTCTTTTGTTAAATCATTGCAAACTCATATTTAGGAGAGAGCAGTGGGTAAATTACAAGACAGTAGATCTGGATTTTGTGTCAAGCAAGAATTGCTTTGCAGTTAGGGTAACTTAACCTCTTGGCTCCTTTCTTACCTATTCTTAGGGGTGTTGCAAGATCCAGTATAAAAGTACTTTAAAGAAGTTTCTTACCACATGCTCAAAGAAACTCTGTAGGTGAAAAGAAAGGCAAGTATCAACTCTGATGCCCATTTTAGTTTAACAAGAAGGTGGAGAAGAAGGAGAGAAAGCACATCAGGAAGGAGCAAATGAAACCAGGGCCAGGGGAGGAGATACTTGCTTTCTGGTATTTTATCTTCTCTCTAACTCTTACTGGTTTCTAGTCATATACACTTACTGTCTTGAATTTTCTGATATATGGACTGAGCTTTAAGGAAGCAGTTAACAAAGGCATTTGATATACTGTTATATATCCGTGTACCTAAATGCACCCCTAATGTTCCTGTTTTAAGATGTCAGGTTGTTCTGTTTATAAAGCAACATTTCACATTGCATCCTAAAATCTCCAGGTATCACAGAGCTTTGCTGAAGACTGACACTGCTGTGGGTTGTGTTACTGCATTCTAGGGGAATTAATTTTGCCTACACTTGAGTTATTCTTGAGACAGGACTGTAACCTTATAGGCAAAATGCTGATTTTTGTCGAAAGGAAAAGAAACTGACAGTCAGCTTTGCCAGAGTATGTTAAACATGCATATTTAATGTCACTGCAAAGCATAGATTAGAAAATTGTCTGCATACTTCATAAGTGATAGTAGAAATTGATTAAAGCAATTGATTGTACCCTGTGCACGGAAGTATTTACGGTCATTACATTAATGCCAAAAAGCACCTGTCAGCTTCAGAAAGGGCATCTGCTGATTTGTTGACAGGCAATTTCAAGTTCTTTTTTTACAGAAACTCATATTAAGGACTTCCTTGAACTAGATGATCTTTAACAGATATTTCCTTTTTGCCAGATGCTGAAATGCAATTTTAGATACATCATGTGGTGTTTTCTTGATTTGTTTAAAATCCATGCTGAGAGGTGCTGAAACAATCATTCTGCGTAGTGATGTCTATTATCCTGTCCCTTTCTATCCATGAATGCAGTTATGCTCTCATCTGACTGTTTACCAAAGCTACATTCGCATGCACCTTCCTACTCACAATACATTCCCTTACATCTGCTTTGTTTAAAAAAAAAATCTCAAAATCTTTTTAGTGGGACCTGCTAAATTCTGCATTGGATCATTCAGCAGAGAGCATCAGTGTTAAGCAGCTTCCCTCCTTGGGGTTTGCTGAGCGATCTGTGGCATTATAGCAGTTTGATATAGAAAGAAGAAAGGGAAATAAATCCCTCTCCAAAGCTAGACTGACTACAGATTTGAGGATGGAATTGAAGGAACTAGGCAAAGGGGCTAGAAGTCTCATAACCTATAACTACAGCGTTGCTCCCCTGAATCAGTCTAGCCTAAGTTTGCCTTCTCTAAGCTCCTCCTGAGATGTCTAATACAGCCTGTTTTAAGAATATATTGCAGTCTTAGGTGTTCAGTGGCCAGGCTTCCTTTGTCAGTTAGAAAAATAGATGAGGCACATTTTAGATAATGATGTTCTGTGTTGAAGTAGTGTGTGTCCCTGCCTCAAGATGATGCAGGCATTTGTTAGCGTTTTCTAACTTTCTGCTTCTGCCTCTTCTGGGCCATGGGTAGTACAGATTGCTTTTGTTTTATAGTCTTAGCTAATGTGTTTGCAAATTGCGATGAAAGAATCTCGGAAAATTACGCTATACATCAGCTGAGACAGAACAAATGGTTTTTCCCTTCAAACTGCTCCAGTGTGCTATTTGAGTGCAAATCAGTAGTTTTTATGAAGTGGCTAAAGTTTGGTCTGAATAAGCTATATTTCAGAGAATCTAATAATCAAAAATTAAACAGATTTCCTTCAGATGGATAGGAAGATTAAATTAAAGGGTGGTTTACGTTACCATTTGGCTCTACAAAGAGGGAGAAATATTGCTATGTGGAATGCTTAGCTTCATTAGCAAAAGTAGCCCAATTAAAATATTTGCCATATGGGTTTTTTAGGGATTTCAGATAGACCTTTCTTGAATTTTCCTTGATTCAGAGATGCTAACATTAAATGTGACACATGAGATGGTAATTACAAGGTAATTATTTGATTTCCACTAAATAGACATTTCCATTAGATTCCTTCTGGCAATATCTAGCTGAGGAAGTTGATTTTATAGCCAAATACAATATCAAGATGTCTTTTCTTTACTCAACTATGTAAGAAACAATAATGATAACTACCTCTTTTAATGTTCCTAGCCATCTGTATCTCGATACTCTGCAATGTCTGATGTGCTACTTTTTGATTAGGCTATCAGATTTCCTGAATGTGGACTTGATGCTTTCTTTTTTCCTTTTATGTAGACTTGCAAAACCATCACTTGTCTTTTATCCTGCTTTTTGTAATAATATCTTTGCATGTAATCTGCAAGGATTGGCTGTTAAGCTCTTCTGTCACAGCCCAGGGTGACACCTGTGATTAAAAGGTCTGCCTGAATTCCCCAGTCTCTAGGTTTCTGCTTGTAGTTTCAAGATGAAAAAAGTCATGATGCTTCAAAGTTTCGTCTCTAGGACTGCCAAATCAGGCGCATTTGTCTGGCATGTGCACGTACTATGTAAAGAAGTGTTTTAAGATAGTGAAATGATATCTCTAGATGTTATACAATTACGAATTTAGACCTGAATCCCAGCAGCAATAGGCTAGTTAAAACTTTTACTGTGCTTGCATATGCGTGGAGATGATATTTCCTTTAGATGCCAGCCTTACCCAATTTGTTGACCAGGGAAAGAAGCCAAGGTGGCCAGGTAGTATGTTACTATGTGCCACTAACTACAGAAAATAGCATGACTTAGCCATGCTACACTGAGACGTCACTTGCGCTTGGTTAAGAGCGCTCATGACAATTCTTTCCCTTGCACAACCAGCCAGGCTGACGACCATTTCTCGCAGGGGTATGAGACATTTCTACTGAACTGTGCAGCTGCTGCTGAGTTGGCTTTGCAGCTTCTGAGAATCAAAGTAGCATTTGCAACCGTGGCCACTTACATATCCACCCAGCACTTGCACAGGCTGTTGTCATTTGTCACTCAGGGTTCACTCTTGTCATTTAGTTTATATGTTTCTTCAGCAATTTGTAGCCTGACTGTAAACTCCAGTTTGCCTTGCTCTTGGCATTTAGGTATTTAATACCCAGACAATGCTTCTGTCTACTATTTTTTTGTTTGGTTTGGTTTATTTGTTAGTGTCTGTGAGATTGCTCCTCTGTGTCTAGGCAAAAAGGAAAACCCTGAAGAACCAGAAAGATCTGCTGGCTGGTCATCTCATTACTTCTGTTTGAGGACCAGTGATAACCGATCACCGTGTCTCATTTTTACTTCTGTGATGGCACTATATACTGCCCCTCCAGGAGACACTGCTGTCTGCTGCAATGACAGTTGCTGAAAAAAATAATGTTCTGGACAGTACTAAATAAGAAAGACACTTGACAGCGTCAGAAGTAGACTGTGACAAATGTGGATATAACAAGACAGTTTTACAAAAACTGGCCTCTTCAGTTCTCTTAATTTTCAGGGGCATCTGCACAAATCCTGTTATTTTCATGCTAATCCTTTTTTGTTTGTTTCTTTAGATCTTTGTATTACAGAACCATAATGTTTCAAAATGCAGTTTTTAACAATTGCTTAAGGTTTTTTTTTTACTATCTGTAAAGAGGGCTAATATTCTAATATGCTGAGGAAGACAAAGAACATGGTACAAGATGAATTCATATTTTCCTGCAGACTTTGTGCTGTTTATACAACAGACTCATAATAGTAATCCATTCTTGTGACAAATGTATCAAGACAGAAATAGCACAGTTATTTTTTTACCATAAGCAATTAGATGGCTGTAGGCATTTTTGGATTTTTAACTAATTGCTCATGATTTTGTCATCCTAATTGTCTAACCATAAGGTGGTAAAGAATTTCCAGTGATAACTGTTTGCTTTCTGTTTTCTTATTATAAAGTTAATTCAATGCTAAACCATAGTAGAGTGATGAGAAACATCTTTTTTGGTAAATGAATTAATAGAGCATTATTTGTTGTAACTGGAAAGAAATCTTTAAAATCTTCAAGTATGCTTATTTCATTTAGTGATCCTATTATAGTACAGTACAAAAGATCAGTGCTTTCCAGTTCAATTTTTAATTTTGAGTTTTTCATTCTTGCTGCTGCTGACCACAAAGTACAATGTGTCATCTCTTGTAAAGAAAAATATTCATTTAAATTGATGACATTTCATTCTCTTATTAGTTTAAAATGTGGTTCAACAAAAAGGAAAAGCCAACTGTGACCATGAGAGCAGTGAAATTTCACATGAGAGTTAAAAACATCGGTCTTGGGATATGAAGCCCCCAGATAGTCACAGAAAGGTGAAAGGGAGCCAGAGAGCTGTTGGTGCAGAACAAAGGATGTTGCATGATGAGTGCAGAACAAACAACGTTAAAATGAATGTGAGAGATCATGGGTAGAGGCTTTGGAAATTGATGTACCTGTTTCTATAGGACTTGTTTTGCTGCCTACCAGAAATCTGAGCAATATTGTAGGCTGTTACTTCTTTGATTAGTAAAGGGAGGGGTAGGCAGTAACTTTGTTTTGTTGATGTAGACTTGGTAGACTTTCATATTTCTTTTTAATAATTTTCTTCAGGAGAATTAAAACAGCAGCATGAATAAAACTTAGAGTATATGAGAGAAAGTTTGGGCTAACATTATACCAATGGTGAATTATCATCGTTTAGTGTACACATCGAGGTGAACCTCAGCATAAGTCTGTTTAGGATTTTCTCTTAGTCTAAAAAGTTATCTTTGAAGGGATGCATTTAAATGGCAAGCAAATACTGAAGTTGTTGCCACTGTAAGTCTTTTTAGGGTAATATAGAAAGTTTATTAGAGTAATTCACCACATTACGTAGTCTGCTGAGGTGCTGATACTCAGGATCAGGTTTTATGAGTTAATTGCTTGCCCACATTAGTCCATTTTTGTAAAGTAGAATTGAGAAATAAGTTGAAAAAGTCCTCACCCCAAACTTCCAGAACAAAAAGATCAGCAGTGCTATGTAATGTATAATCACTTCCTGCAGTGGCCATTGCAGCAGGTTCTTTCGTCCTGGGATAAAAGCAATTGGACTTTGAATGTCCAAACATTGGAATGCAGCCGAGTGTGTATCGAAGGTACTGGAGTTCTTCAAAGTGTTTATAGTTAGATGGCTTGTGTTAGTTCCATAAAATACACCGGCTATTAAAGTAAAGTTCTATGTTATCTTTCTAGGAAGGAGACTGGTTAAAAACCTTCACTCTACTTCTTAATAAATCTTGGTCTATAGCTGTAACAAGCAACCTAAATATGACTTCTGAAACCAATTTTGCTAGGAACTGTTTCCTTATCATTTCATTTAATCCAAGAAATCTAGTCTAAATAGTGTTATGAAGCAATTTGTGGAGGACTGGATTTCTTTTTTCTTAAACAACTCAGAAAATAATGGTAGCTCTTTATCTTTTTGTCTAGGAAAGCCTGAAAATATTTAGAATTAAGTTTGATGAAATTCCATGTCAGGAGTGCTGGTTGTTTCAGCTGAAGCCTTGAAAACTTGCACTTAGGAAAATGAAGTTACCCTCTGATGTATAAAGTTTTTAAGGCTTTTTATTACTGATAAATGTTAGTAGTAGTCTCATGCGTTCATATTTACAAATGGAAAAAATGTAGGCTTCATGTAAAGTTTGAAAATTCTACTATTTTCTAAGAAAATGGCTGAGACAGAGGAATGGCAAGCGTGGTGAAGCTTCTTCCCAGAGCAGCTCCACAGTTGCTACATGGCAGATGCAGCAAAGTGGTTGAAGTGTCCCAGTATAGTATGAACACATCCAACTTGTCTGCTTTAATGGTCTGTCATATGCAAAGATTTCCTGGGAGTCTGTGCCACACCGGGTGTACATCCACACCTCTGGCACATCTGACATCCCATTTATACAGTAGGATGACAGTAGCTTCAATGTGAAATAGGTGTTAGTAGCAGAAGAGCTATATATTTGTCCTGGATAGCTACTGAGGGGAATGCTAGTGCTGCCCGACAGCACTGATAATCCTTTGGCATTCTTGCATATGGCCAAGAGTTGTCATAAGAACATAAGCTCAAGTTGATTGAGATGCCAATTTGTAACTGTATTGTCACTGGCCGTATTACCACCATTAATGGGTTTTCTTTCATGAAAAGAGAATCTTTTAGTGCCCACTGATTCATATGATTATTTATTGATCATGAAGTTACGATACTGACCTAAGTGTGGTTGATTGAAATATCAGAGTGGATGGCTCTTTTAACATCAAGCCAAGCGTGAGGATAAAGCAGAAGCTGGAAAAGACTGTTGATGAGCAACAGGAGATCTGAATCCACCAGGACCGAGAACCAAGGAGGGCAGCAAGGCATGTTCTGTGCAGTGCTAGTAGGAGAAACAGAAGCTGAGAATGTGAGAAGCATCAGGCAGCTGGGAGAGAGATGCAGGGGCACTTGAGGAGCAGCTAGCATTTACCGAATTACTACTCTTTCGCATGTATAGGAGTTGTTTGTAGCAGAAACACAGTATGTATGTCAGATGGAGGTGTGGAGTATAAGCAAGAAAAGACTAGCCAGTTTTCCTATGGGAAAAGGACCACAGAGCCTCCATGGAGCTGAAGCCCTTGAATCTTTAATCTGCTGAGAACTGAAATTTTGAGGAAGCCACGGGTGAGCAGCACCTTTGAACATTAGGCAGCAAGTAATTAAATACAAGTGAACAGAGGCTGAAAAAAGCAGCTTTGTTGCCAGTATTGTAAAAAGTGCTCCAAGAGACAGATTCTGCAATAAGCAGAGTCCTTCACTAAGTAGAGAAATCCTTAGAGCTGAAAACTGTGTTTGACTTCAACCATGTGGGTCACGGGGCGGGGATGGCCAAGCCACAGGCTGAACGGGCAGAGGTTGCAGGGTCTAAATACTTGTTTTACCGCTAGTGGCCACAGTGAAACTGCATGTGTATTCTGCTAAACTGTAGGCTGAAATATTTACATATTGTATGTCAAGACCTAAAAAAACCCTTGCAATATAGTTAATATCTGTAAACTTAAATGGCTGTCCAAATGGCAGCTCCCCTATATAGGTACTTTGTCCTTACATACGGTGCTGAATAAATGCTCATGTGTATAATTGCAGATGGGAGCATTTCTCCTGCCCCACTAGGAAGTGTGTTGTACTACCGCTATCTTTTTTTATTCATTCTGTTGCTCTAAATTTCTCCCTCGTCTTAAAAAATGGCTTCTTGTCTTTGTTTATCTTTTGTCTTTCATTTCCTGTTTCAATAGGTGTTTCCTTTCCCTTAGAAAAACCAGCAGCGTGCATCCATATTTATCCATTTCCACAAACTTACTCCCTTGTTCTAGTTTTTCCTCCTGGTTTTGAGAGGACAGAGGATCTGATAAAAAGCTCTTACAGGCAGAAGTTTGCAGTCTCTCTTCTCTGTACACTGACACCTAATGGCAGACATGCATCTGAGATATTTTTTTTTTAAAGCCTTAGGTTGTTTTAAAATCCTCTGGACTGCTGCAGTCCAAAATGTGAGAGCTGGTGGGTGTATTTTTATGTGGCACTCACTGTGTTAATCCCATTCTGTATACGGTTTGAGAGGCTTTCCAGAAAAGGGGGTCCACTGAAGTGCTTAGCTTTCCTACCATTATTCATTCCCTTATCAGACTTTTCATGAAATCTGCAATAAAGATGACAATATGTACTTTTTTTTTCTGCTTTGCTTATGTGCTAGAGAACATTTCATTGTGAATTTCGATTTACAGAATATCAGAGGCTAGTGAGCCTCCTTTCATTCATTATTCTGCAACTCACTTGTTTGTGCACAATCACCTCTACTGTGATATGTGTATCTCTTTATCAGATAAGATGTATATTGTTTTTTACTCTTCTGTACTGTTCTCCATCATTTCTTATTGACAAGGAGGCAGGGTGATGGATGTGAGGGGAAAAGTGCTGTCATCTAATATATGGTAACTTAGAGGAGTGCCATTTAGGGTTTTTTTTTTGTGGAGATGTATTTAAAATTTGTTTCTGTTTTGTTATATTACAGGCCTGAATTCAGTCAGTAATGACCTCAATAGTGCCTGTTTTAATGTAATCCCTGCTTGCTGACTGCTGTTCCAAGAATAAAAATTTAAGCCAAAAGATTTAATGAAATCCTTTGGGATTAGTGCTCACTGGGCTGGGGAAATTGCATATCAACCTTTTCTCTGTACTCTAACCATACGGTTTGGTATTTGAATAGGAGGGTGTCCAAGAGAGACAACTCTGAGTTCATCAATAATTTACATTTTTGTTAGTTACAAACCTGGTATTTGGGATTCTGTTGCCATAGCAATCCATCTGGGCCTGAACGGATAGTGTTTTAAGTGGTGGTTGTATAGGGATTCACAGTGTGTGCTTTAAATCCCTTCTAAACTAATCCTCAGATCTGTTCTGTGACTTATTTGAGGCTTCAACAAAATCAATGTTACTCACAGTAAAAAGTTTATGCTGAGCAAATTAAGCCCATAAAATATTAGAATATGCATATGATTAAGGACTGTAAAGTTCATAATGTATGACAGTTTCTGTTTCAATATGTGAAGCAATTAATAAATGCCCACAGCTCCATTTTTTTCAAAATACATTTAATTTGTTGCACATTATGCAACTAGAAATTACCCAGACTCTGTACTGGTTATTAGCTAATTTAAACTTCATAATCGAATGCTAGCCTCATTTTCTTAGATGTCAGTTCTATGTTTTACAGGATGTCAGTCTATTCATAATACTATATAACTTCCACTTTCAATTAATCTGATTTTCTCTCTTATAAATAATTCTAAAGCAGAGAATAAAATTCGAAATTCCTATTTTCATTTCTAACACTACTGGCGTTGAGTTTTGAGGCTGCGCTGCTAAATTCAGTAGGCTAAACACCAGCTGCTTTTTGTTTGAAGTTTAGTTTATATTTTCTCATTTTACCACCCAAAAGTTCAAAATGGTTGGTTCAAAACCTCCCGGATATGCCATGTAAAGGGATGTCTCGGGTTTGAAAGATGATCGATAAACTCAGCAAACCTGGGCTAAGTTTCAGCTCTGTCAAAACCAACTTGAACTGATTTCCAGAGCTGTTAGTTCTTCATAGCGAAAATGTTGTCCAGTTGTGCTCTCAAACTGTCACTAAACCATAATGATGATGTATTAGCAGCTCTTTATTACTCCAGAGTATAGAGATGCAGTTTGCAAAATTATTCCTCAATGTTTGAAAGAAGAGAGAGAAAAATATTCAAATAACAGCCATATGCTCTACTAATGAGTGTTTAGCCCATAATCCTAAACAGACAAAAATTGTTTCTTCATGGAGTTTGTACAAGATCACACAGTTCCTCCTGGCTGTAAAAATAGTAATGGAATCAAGAAACTGCAGATGGCCTAAGAGATCTTGAGAAATCTTTAATTACCATGCAACTTCCCTTTCGTCTTTTATATTACAATTCACAATGAATAGTGAAGCATGTAATAAAAGGGGCTTATTTTTGCCATGATTCTGTGATGCTAAAAATGTTTTTTTTTGTCACCTGTAATAAATGTAAATCTGCTCTGTTTCTGTAGGAGTTAAAAAAGAATTTCCTGAGAAAAACTTCCTTGCAGTGGAGTAGGGTTTCATTTCATGAGCAAAGATATGCATATGTATTCTTAAATTTGGTGTGGCTGACTGAACTTTGTTTATTTTAGAGGTCCAGTTCTTCTACCCCAGCTTAATTGGGGTATTGGGCTTTTTCCATAATTGGTTACCACTCAAGGTAACTGGGAACAGAGGGCTTAGAATGAACTAGAAAAGGCTTTGTTTTGATTGCTTCTGCATATCTTTATGACTAACTAAAGTAAAAGTTGCAGATCATTTACATGATTACTTACCCTAAAATTACATGCCCTGAAGTGTCTTCTGTAGATACCATTTGTAAAATACAGATTATACTTCAAAGGGATATTACAGGATGTATTCAGGCATACCAAAATGTGTTTCTGTTGATATTTCCAATGGTTTCATTAGGAAAAGTCTTCCCTTGCAAATATTACTGAAATGAAAACGGAGCTTTGGAAGATACTAGCGGTATGACAGATGCTATTTGTAGCTCTGGAAATATAGTTGTCACTGCAGGGGATCTCCTGCACTGAAGACCCACAGGAGTCCATAACCAAGGGTGAATGAATTAATCTGCCAACACATCTCATAAAAAAATATCCTGTGTTTAATAGTAAGTGATAGAAACATGGTTGAATTTCTCTGGTAATTTTTTTGAT
>NW_009260774.1:4593382-4609993 GCF_000687185.1 Egretta garzetta
CTTTCCCTAGAAATGCAAATCTTTTCTGTTTATTTCTCTCTGTACATTTTAGCTTTGCAAATCCTTGCAGAGAGTGCTGATATTTAGTCTCCGTGATTACTGTTGATTTTTATTGATTGGGTTTCACTTATTTATTCCATATCTGCATTATGTTTTTCATATGTTTTGGAAACCCCGTCTGTCAACTACAAGGCAACAGCGGGCTGTCTCTGCACTTAATGAAGCACCACACTTACTCATGGTTTCACTTAAATTTGCTTCTCTAATCTAGCACATAACCTGTGGTTTTGTTCAGTTATTTCCAATTAATACTCAAGTAAACATCTGCCTTGCCTTTCCGTTTTCTGTCTTTGCAGCAGAAGGAAATAGTTAATCTTCTGAAAGGCTCAGTAATAATATGACACAGCTTGACACAGACAGCTTAGAGAAACAGGGGAAGATTGAGACCGTGTGCCGCAGAGCAGGGGTGACTCTGTGTGTTAATGTCTCTAAGGCCCTTGCAGCTACTTCTGTTCAAATGCAAGGTATACACAGAGACCTGAACCAAAACCCTGGCTCTGAACCCCAGGAGAAGGCTAGGATTAGAGCTTTGAAATGAAACCTGTCCCTGAGCGCGTCTGAATTTCAAGTCCCTTAGTTTGTGAGGGCTTGAACGACAGGGAGAGGCAAAGTTTTGGTTGAACCCCCTTCAAGAGGTATTGGAATACAGTAGTTCAGATTAGGGCCATCGTGGCCTGGACCAGGACACTTTATACAGCTAATAGGGAGCACCAAGCTTTGTAAGGCCTGCTAAGACTATGGTCAGAGGTATTACAAACTCTGGGAAAAAAGTGAGTTGATCCCACAGCTGGGTTCTACATCAGCATCTGAATTATTCTAAAGCCTTTCGAAGTAAGGGTTTCATATCACTGCCCAGCTAACTGCCTTGTTTGAGTGCTCTACAACTCCTCACTGATGTCTAAGACTTAACGAAATAGGCTGTTAGATAGAAGAGCCAATCCCTACAGCTCAAAAAAGTTTAAAACTTAATAACAACATAATATCGTATGCTTCGGACTCAGGGGCTGTATAGCCCTCAGCTCCAAACAGCTGTTACTTCTTGCCTACCGGGTTTGTTCAGTAGACTGACACAAAAGTGAGTGATATCTGGGATATCATAGGTATTGACAGAACTATGCAGAAGGCACTATTAATTTTTTTACTAAAAAATAAGGGAAAATAAGATTTTTTAATCAGTTACGTTCTGTTTCCTTTGTTACTTGAGTCATGAAAGATGGTAGCCTGGTTGATTTAGAGTGAGGTGCTGGATGGAATTGTGATTTGCCTTTTTTAAAGACCAGAGTAAGGGTTGATGTGATACAGTTTGACAGTTTTAGATAACAGCGGTTTCATTTTCCTCTGACGAAGCTGATGTAAAATTAAAAATACATTTACCTATCTTGGTAACTGTGCCTTTGTCTGTCTTTTTTAACTGCATCAAAATTGGTCATCTTTGCATTTAAGTGCCTTCGCAGCGTGATCCTGCCTGCTCTTTCACGTCAGTGTTGCCCTTCTTGCAACCCTTATTAGCCATCAGTCCCAATTTTCTCCCTTCCCTCACACAACCTTTATTCATGAAAACTGTTAGCGGTAAAAATCTGCAAAGCCAGTAGGCTGCATTCCTTCGAGTCTTGCCTTAAAACTCACCTCCGTTGCGATGCCTGTAAACTGCCCGAGAAGGGCTAAGTGGCTGGTGTGCTGCGGTCGGTGCTTATTACGTGAATTGTCTGCCTGAACCGGCGGGAGCGAGGCATCCAACGCCCCTCTGCAGCGTGCCCCACTCTCCTCCAGAGGCGGCGGGGGAGGCTGTGGCGGTCACTGGAGGTACGCGTTGCTTCTTCCCTAACTCCTCAGTCTAAATGGGGTAATCCAGCCAAGATCTAACACAGCGTGAGAATTTAATCTTGAGTGGAGGACTGCCAGCCTCACAGGTGTGGAAGGCTGTCGCCTTCCCCGAACTGGGGAGAGCTGCAGGTGCCCAGATGCAATTCAGATGCCCAGAATTTGGTATGAGGTTTCAAAAGTGATTTGTCCCCTGAACCTGTGGATTTCCCATCTCTGCTGCTACTGTAGTACCTGGAAATTTTGCCTTTTAAGGAAAAGGAACAGTGTGGATTTTCTCTTCTGGATGCTTTCACAAAAACCCAAGGCTTTAAATCGTGGAGCAAACCGAAACTAAATATGAAAATGACAAACTTCTATGGCACAAATTAGGTAATTAATTTCATGTCGATGATAAATGCATGTATTTGTTTTTCTTACAGAATCGTGGAGTCCTGAATAAACAAAGAGAAGAGTTAAGCACACAGTCTGTATTGTGAACAGTAAGTGACCGGGTTACGTACTCTGAAGCTAAACATTACTTGGTTTTCCATATTTTTTTTTTATTTTTTCTTATTCGCAGTTCTTTTAACAAGTGCAAGAAAACAGTGCAGTGACCATTTCTGCCTTTTATCCAACTCAGTTTCATTTCACAGGGGTAGACTTCTATTAATCCTATAATCATGTTAGGTAAGAGGCCCGGATAATCCACACTATGTGTCTTCATCGCTGCCCATACTGAAAATATCACCTTTTTCTGCTCAGTAGAAGTGAATTGTGATACTAGAAGGTACCAAGCTAAAAATAGTATTACACTAACATTTGCTCACACCTGAAATTTTGCAGAAAATCACTTAGGTTTATCAGCATAGTCAGATCCTGTTGGGTGCAGACACGAGTAAGAGGGTTTTATGGGTTTGTGTTAACCACTTAATCACTGAGTAATTGTGCTGAACTGCCCTGGTCAGAGCTGTGCTGCTCACTGCACAGTATGACGAATCACAGTGCATGGCTGCACTGGCCTTTGGTAACGACAGCTTTATACAACATCAAGAAATTAAGACTACTCACTGAGACAAGAAAATGAGCCGTGGATGTGTTGTGGATGATATTATTGATGTTGTCCTTTGAAAAAAATCTCAGACTGCTGGTGAAGTATGAGTCGTGATAGACTAGGGAACAGACACTGCTTTTATTGCCAGTCCTAAGTAATAAGCCCTGGGAAACGTAGCAGGGTATATGGGTATACTGCATTACTGGGTGTGAAAAGGTGGCGGCATCCTTTGAGAACCAAAGCGGGTGAATGTGTGTTACGGCATTTCTGTTAACAGTTCCCACAAAACAGTGCCTCTATGCTAGGTGCTCATGGAGCCTGCCTTTTTGTGGTAGAAGATTGTGGACAGTAAGTAATGTACAGAAAATATATGCTTTTCAGCACCATTCTGCTTACAGAATATGCATTTGACAGTGTATCATGCAGTAGAATTGAAGGAATTTTATTGTCATGTATGAAATCTCTATTCGTTTAGCCAAACTGGTGTGTGGAACAGACTGGTTCTGGATAGAAATAAATCTTGACTATTTTTTGGCAAGCAGTAAAAAGAAAACTCATTGGTGGAAAGGAATATATATAAACCTCAGTAGCCAAAAAATGCCCAGTGGCTCTCTGGACAACCAACTTCAATGATGGGTTTTAACATTATCTTTAATCAGACATCATGAAAGGAAATGTGTGACATTTCACTGAAGCTGAGGGCAACATCGTGCTTGTTTGAAAATCTGTATGGTTATTTATGCAATGTACTAAACTGTGCTACCAGTGGGCATTTTTTTAGACATATAACAAATCATACCTAAGTTCCAGAAGATCATTAGGGAAAAAAAAAACTTCTCAAAACTCTTACCTTCTTTATCTATTCCTCTTAACTTTCCATTGCTGCTTCTGTCAATCATACTCTCCTTCCATTTTCTTCTCTTTGCCCCTGTGGCTCTTGCAGTTTATATTCCCTACATGCTATCATGCCTCTCTTCACCCTTTATCTTTCCAGTCTTTTACCTACACAGCTAACCTGCTCCAACTTCATAGTTTCTCCTCACATCTCCCACGCAGGGCCATCTCCTCTTTCTCTTGGCAGAGCTGCATCGCAGAATGTTCCCGATCTTTGGCAAATTTTGAGCTTGCTGTTTCCAGTATCAAATAGATACTCTGCAGACCAAGAGCATTATTGGTATTGGTGGGTAATAATGCAAAGAACAATGCCGTATAACAGTATCTAAGGCATTTGTGAAGGGTTGCAACATATTGTAATGTGGGTCAGCTCTTGTAATTTTTATTTGACATGTGGAAAGATACGGTGGAACTTTTGGGAGTTATTATTTAATGCATGGGATGCCTTCAACCAAATCAATTATGCTTTTCCCCTGGATCTTAAATTTTGGCAGCAGATGACTGATAGTTACACGCATAAATATTAGCAATTCCAAGCAATTTGTGTAGTTCACCTGATGTATATATGCAAAAATCCAGGAGTTGTTACAGACCTGTTTGTAGAAAGTAAATTTCAAGACTGCAGACACTTGAGGATTTTCCCCTCACTTGTATTCCTGTGTCAAGTGGCTAGCACTCACAGGCAGCTGTTTCAGAATAGCATGAATTTATTTGTGTATAGTGAGAAAAAATTAATCAACTATTATTGGTACTCCATCACATACAAATTCTCTCTCTCCTGCTGGCAGAATAGGTTGACAGAACCTTTTCGTGGTATCCATCACTTAATTTTATCAGTCATGGTATTATGATTATAAACCACAAATGATCTAACAATGAATATATAATTACAGAAATGAAACTGTACGGTGGTTATTTAACATTTGTAATGTGTAATTTATTTAATATTTTTTTGGAATATAATAAAACAGAAATAAAATTACATTTATCTCTCATCTATCATCAGCAAGGAGCAATGTTACCAGCTTGATCAGGCTATGCATTCAGCCATGTAGGGAAGTTCATGTATGCTACCTTTGGGCCTGCTTAAAACACCCTTGTGAACTGTATGTTATTCATTCACTAAGCAACAAGTCATTCTTTTGACACTGGGATTAATAAATTATGGTTCTTTGTTTTAAAATAGTTTTTTTGTTCCTCAGTCTGAATTCAAACCTAAAATTTGAAATATCCAGTGCTGAGACGCAAAAATGTTGGATTCCAGATATAGGAAGAAGATAAAATCTATATTGTTCTTCAGAAAAGGATAAAACAAAAGTCATAATACATACTATGTTTTGTGGGTTTTAATTGTTCTCATCTTTGCTTTAAATGCAAGGGCCTTTGTCATTTGGCTTTGATATTGCAAAAGATCACAGTCATCCTTTGCAGAGGAGGGAAAAAAATCTTGCACTAAGTGTTCCAAAAAAGGCATCCGTTGTCCTCACATAGTCAGCAGCAATCAAATTTCATCTGCCACATACTTCGGTTTATCAAATAATTTATATCTTTGGTGGCTGCTGGTTAGTTTTTTCATTATTCTTGTTTAATAAAGACCAGTTCAGGTAATGTGATGTAAATTAGGAGGTTGCACAAATGAAGCACTAGTACAGGAGGAGGATGGCCAAAGTGTGCTCTGCTATGAGCAGATGAGAGGAGGCTTGGCCTGCTGAAAATGATTGTACGGGCAGTTTGACTCCATTACATGTAGAGGAACTAAATTCATGTTAGACTTGACCATTAGCTCCTGAGCGCATAATAATACCGTTGTTTACCCTAATATCTATTTTGAAAGCTACCGCGTTTTATATTTTACCATTTACCATATTATGTCTAGAGGTATGTAATGTACCAGAGATGGAGTAGCTCAATGAAGGGTTCCTTGGTTTTGGAAGGGTCAGTTTTGTAAAAGTTGAATTTATGAGCCTTCAAAAAGCAATGAGCCTGTGGTTTCTGAATGTTCTCTACTAATCACAATAATCTTCCCTTACATTATGATTTCAGTCTTTCATTGCAATATAGTAATCTAGAAGCAGCATGGAAGTGCCCTCATTCCCTGTGCTCCCAGGTTTTGTCATTGCCCATTAAAATTCATAGACGTATACTGCAGGCTTGGAGAAAATAGTTCATTTGAGTGTTCATGCTACCTGAATTCTTTAATGAGGTCTTCCTGTAAATTACTTTCACTTTCCTTTTTTTTTTTTCCTCCCACAGTGGAAGTTTGAACTTCTGGTAAATAATATAGTAACATTTACGTAGTGTAAAGGTTTTTTATTTTGTCTCTGTTTTGGTTATCATGCTAAGCCTATTCAGACTGGTATATTCTCTGTGACTCATATGCTTATAAAATTATGTGCCTCAAAACCTCATTTTTCTTTTTTTTATCGATCTTGTATTGCAGACACAGCTTTGCATTTTTTAATGTGAGATCTCTGACATGGATTTAGATTCTGTACTGCTTTGAGGTATGCTAGTTATGCAACCTAATTTTGCAAAATGGCTCTGTGTTTGTACGTCCCCGGGGCTTCAGTTTAGTTGTCATTTATCATTTTAGCACCGTGATTGATTACTCTCTACTATTTAATTTATCTGCTGCAGCTTTTCAGCGTTTTCTTCAATTGGTAAACACATACTTTTCTAGACACGTTTTGAAATGATGTGTTTTCCAAGTGCCCCAGAAGTCATGTAATTATATTTTTCTCAGCTAGGAATTTAACCATTTAAGCCATTTAATGGTTTCAATAAATTGTTGGCTGATATATTGTCTATTACTTCGAAGTTTTGCACTGGAAATCTGTGTTGTTTTTTCCATTTTTCAATGTTATTGTATATGTTTATTCTGAAATATGAGTGTATTTACAAACTGCTTCTTTGTCCACCAAAAAACAGTAAAAGAAATGAGCACCTTTTTTGAGCATAGGAGCCAAATGCATGGGCTGATGCTGCTGCAGTAGACTTTAACAACCTTTGCGCATTGGGCTTCAAAAGCAAAATATTCATTAGCTTAATTTGCTCGTTGGAATTTCAGAAGCCAGCTTCAGTCAGTAGGGTTAACATGTGCTTGTTTTCTTGTCTTGTATACTGTGTTACTGTACTATAATTTGCTATTTTAAAACATTAAAATGAATATCAAGTTGGCTACAATTTAAATCGGGCTCTTTCAGAGTAACATCAAGTTTCCATTTTAAATTTTTTTATTTTTTTTTATTAAGTCATATGCAGTTTTACACAATTATTGAGGCAACTTCCAAAGAGCTGCTATAATGAACTGCTGTTATGATCCACATATCAAAGAAGTTTTAATTTCAAATTTTTTCTCCTGCAGTTTTCATTATAGCTCTATTTGATCTGTGTTTTTGAATGGGGAGGTTGATAATTTGTTTGTTTTTTTTTTTCCTTTTTAGTTACTGACTGTATTTAATATTTGTGATTAAAATCTCTCAGTAAGAAGAATTATACTGTGCCATCATAATGCAGCTTTGCTGCCGTTGGTAACTGCTATTGTAGCCCTGTCTAAATGCAATCAAACAAAATGAACAGACATCTGCCATGTTGCATGCTTTTTTGGGGGCAGTTTGGTGTTTTTTTGTGAGAGCGAGCTTTCATCAGTATTTACCTTTTGCTTGTAATTTTTACTCTGTTTGCACAGTCCTCTTTTAAAGACTACCAGGTTAGCTTTGGACATGTATTTTACTAATTCCTAGCAGGTGAATTCCAGACACATTTCATTAAAGAATTGGAGATAGCCGGTTCTGTCACTTCTCTTGTAGTGCCTCACGCTTCCATTAGGAACTCTTAAGAGGATAGACTTTCTTGTCAACTCCGCTATTTAGCATTTATGCTACATGAAGGTTAACTCAAAAAATAACTAATATACAAACAATTACATACATACAGGTTAAGGTGTCTCCCCAGTATGGATTAGGTGATAGCTAAGGAATCTTAATAATAATAATAATAATAATTTAATAATATATAATCTGTATATAATAATAATAATCATCATAATCATGTAAGGAATTAGCAGTTTTGGATGCTCTCCAAGTATGAGTTTGTTCTTCCATGATGATTTTCTGTGTTTCCTTCTTTCAAAGTTTCACACTATAAATCCTATTTGGAATACCTATAGCCATCATAAGCATCACATTTTGACAGCTTTTCTTCTGTGAATGAAACTCATTCAAATAAGTTTATTCAGAAATGAGAAAAGGTGCATCTTAGACCTGTTTGCAATCATATCTTTAAGCTACTAGCACACTGACATTTATCTCTGAAAATGCAAAGAGCATAGGAAATTCAGTTACTCACTTTCCCTCACAAACAAAAATGTTTTGCGAAGCCATTACCAAAGATAGCATATAAAGATATATTTTATGATGTTAGTCTGCTGTGTTTATATTGATGTCTGAAGTGCATGAAAATGGGCACTGTAGAATTTTTCTTGCAATAAATAATTTTGAAAATAACAAAATTCAAAATTAAGTATATTTTGAAAAACATGATTCCATGATTAGGATTTTTGGGCAGGGGGGATATGCTTTAAAACAGGAAAAACATGATTCCATGGATTTTTGGGCAGGGGGGATATGCTTTAAAACAGCTAGAAATTAGGATTGATTAGGAGTGCTCTGGAATATATCAAATATACTGTAGCTGCAATGTTTGTTTAATGGTTTTTGTTAAGCTATTGAAGATATTAAGATTCTGTTTTTTCCATGATCCGTGTATTCGGGAGTTTTTCTCATTACTGCCTGATTTCCATGACTGCTCCAGTCCCTCCAAAATCTCAAGGTTTAGAAGCGTATTTTTTATTGAAAAGTGAGTTTTTCACACATTCACGTGGATCCAGGAGCTGGAGCTTCTAAGGATAACTCCCAAACATTTATTGCAAAGTCTGGCAATATTGTGTAAAATGCATGATAGCCTAAAGGTCTCTGCTGGTACCGTACAGCAGTACACTTTGATCTTTCACGAAACAGGTCTCCCAATACGTTTTCATTTCTAACAGAAATAGTGCCCAGGCTGCTCTTATACCATAAGCCTGTTTCACTCATCTTTGTAAGTTGTGATGCCAAGTGAGAACACTTGTTTTAGGAAGAAGGATGGGAAAAAAGGAATAAGATGTCATTTAGACCGTACAACCTTGACCATTTTTGATGGGATTTTGCTCTTAGAAGCATGTCTCAGTGTTTGAATCTTTAGTTTAAATGAAATGCTTAACGTCAACAGAGTTTATTTAAAGACTTAATTTTACTTCAGGGATAATAATTTTAAGAACTTTAAACTGCATTAAACCATTAGTTAATAAACCACTAGCTATTAAACTGTTAATAGTTGATCCTGCAGATAACAGTGATTCCTTTTGGAGAGTTATGGTCTATTGGGCAAATATGCATTTAGGGAGGTTTTAAAATGGGAATTACATCTAAACTTTATAATTACGTACTTAGACATTTCTTAAGGAGAATAGAATCAGTAGCTTTTTATATATGAAGCCATATGCTCCTCAAATGTTTGCAGTACACAGCTGTGCTTCTAATAAGGAATTGTTACATCTCAGTTGCTATATTGTCGTCATTTTTGTATTTTCTCTGAAATTTGACTATTTGCAGCCTTGGTGTCTAGAGCTGTGACCTGTCAGTGCAGACACTCCAGCTGCACTCTGGAAAACCAGTCCACATCCCAGTCCTTGTGGACTAGTTCCATATCCATTTCAAAAGAATGAAGGATTTAAAACCTGACTTCCTTTAAAAAACACTTGTTCAAGAAAAGGTAGGTTATATACAATTTATATGAAGGCATTGTTAATGCACATGAGTTCTGCAAGCCTTCTCTCTGTTTGTTCTACTTTCACATATATTTTAAAGACTGTTTCCTCCAGAAGTAATAATTGTCATTTATATTCATAATCTGCTGAGCAGGCTCATTATATTAAATCACAACTAGACTTCTGCTTACACTAACTGCCTTTGAAGCGGGACCGGTGATGTGAAGCATGTGGAAAGTGGTGCAACGCTACCCAACACCATCATGGATCATATACAATGGTTTTTGCAGCTTTCTGGCACTCACAGGAGTGTGACAGCTGTATTTTCCCATCCGTACGTGGGCTGTCCTTCGTGGCTGATCAATAGTGAGACTTCATTTCCTCCCGTCTCTTTGTGACAGCGCTAGCAGGGATCACACTGTTAAATTCTATCCTGAATTAGAGGGAAGTGTTTCTTGTACTTGTCAAGCATTTTTGGTGTGATTGTTGGAAGTTCTTTTTTCATTAGCGTGTCTCTCTTGTGTTACATTTTCACTGTGCTATTCCGAAAAAGAACTTCACTCAACTAACTTCACTTTGAGTTAATTTGAGGATCCTTTTTCCTGTTAAATTTTGCTTCACAGCTTGAGGAATGCTTATGTAGATCCCCAAAAAAGGAAGAAAAAAAAAAAAAGCGGAAAAAAAAGAAAAGGGACAGAAGAAATCCAGGTGTCCCATACCGAAAATTTCCCAGGATACCTTAGTGGACACGAGCAACTTGCTTAAACCCCCTGAGTTACTTTCCTTTTAAAAATGGATAAGGTGGCACATAACTTTCCTGGGAGTTTGGAATTCACTCCTATACTGAAATTGATGGTATTGTTACTGGCATGTAAAGAATGAGCTGATACCGTTCAGGTGTTGTGAAGGCCTTGAAGAACCACAGAACTATGTACTGCTGTTACTATCGTTATTCTTTCAGGCACTGAGGCTGGTTCTGAATATTGATTTGTCCAGCAGTGCATACTACTTAGAAAGCATCAGTGTGTTGGTCTGTTTGATAAATGTGTTCATCAGTACCTGATTATTTTTAATGTATGTCAAAAGAAACTGAGATTATATCTGTTGTTAAGTAACTATGACTTTTAAAAAAAACATTGGCTTTCTGGGTGTTTCCTAACCCTATTTGAAAATACCTCTATCAGACTGTGAACAAATTCTACAAATATCAGAGTTTCTTGCTGCGTTTTTATGAATATAAACTCTCCCTGCCTCCCCGATTCATTCTCCTGGGAAAAAACATCAGACTTTACAGGCCTGAATAATGAGATGGGGCTAGGGAAGAGGAAAGCTCTGGTATAATTATCCTAATTTGCTACAAACTACTACGACATTTAGCCCTGTATTGTTTCAGATTCTCCTTTCATTTTTGTTGATACTCCCATGTTTCTTCCTTTGCTACTGTCTCATTGGCAGCTCTACTTCAATCTTAGTTTCCCTATGGAGCTACCTTGACGATACTCTTCTGGAAAAGATCCCTCATTCCCCCGTGTCACCTAATTTGGTTTTTTTTTGTAGTTCCCATAGTCCCTGATCTTCTTCATAACAGTGCTTTCAAAAGGATAACAATAGGGATAAAATACGGCTTCTTTCACTTACATCTGCTGGAGTGCTGTAACTAGGTTGTGACTGACCTGGCAAAGAGGTACTCAAGCTGGCACGGTGCTCATTTCTGTGGTCAGCAATGCATCTAGACAAAAAGCAGTTGTTCTTATAGGTACATTGCTTCTTCCCCATGCCCGTCTGTCTTACTCTCATCCTATAGAACAGTCAGGGAACCTGGAGTTTGGACCTATTCCCTCTGAAAGTGTTTGCTTCCTTGACATAAGATCAGAGCTCTCTGGGCATCTCTTTACCTGAGTTGGCAAACTGTCTTTGAAGCTTTGCTTCTGCTACTTCTTCCTTTTCTGTGTACTATGGGCAGGGGGCTACAAGGTTGCATTGTTTCAGGTAGAACACAATAAATTTGCTTATAGATGATACGTGAGCACACCCTCTCTGTGCCTTTTCATTGGTAGTTAAACCCTTACCTCTAGCATATAGTACTTTCTCCAAATTACCTGCCTATACCACTCTGTATCTGATCTGTTTGAAGGGCTTCTGTTTTCTGCTGATTAGATATTTTACTAAGAGCTCAAAAAACCCCAGACCCATGTTTGTGTTTCTTCCTTTCCTCCTTGCATGCATGTGTGCGTGCTCTCGCTCCCCCTCCCCCCCCCGCCCCCCTTCCTCTTTTTTTCCGGGAGATCTCTCCCCCATGTCCTCAGTTGTCAAATAGCTTTCTCTCAGCTGAAGTTCCAATGCTGAATTGAAAGAAATCAACCAGAAGCTCTGGAAAATGATTCATTTTTACAGTGAAACTCAATTTTAGGAGTCTTAAATGAAGAAAAGTGTATTATTAAAAATACAGCATTAGACTTGGGAAAAGGAATCTCCAACATTTAGCATATAAAAATGGAAATGTTATGATGAGATTATGAAACCTTGAGGGGTTATTTGAATGATTTGCTTGTTTCAACAGACTAAATAAAGCTCTGTTTTATTAATCCTAAGTGTCCTTTTATTTGCTGCAATATATTAAATCAGGTTTACAGCATCTCTTCAACATTTGCTTCCCAGGAACAATGACACCAAACTGCAACTATCAGTCAGCTGAGTGATACAGATACAATGCTGAAAGTAAATATGGATGATTAAGCAAGTCATTATTTTTCAGAAACAGCGCATCCATTTGTGTGCAGTATCAATAGGAGATTTTAAAAAATGTGTACAGGGTTCAATAAACTGTTGAACAATCTGTGTTTACTGACTAATAAACTGGTTTTGTGAGTTAGTCTATTGGCCAGTAAAGGAGAAAGAGACGCGTTATGAGTTACAGAGTCTCATCAACTGCATGGTACAAGGAAAGCAGTTAACACTAGAACAGTATGACAGTTGTAAATTATTGCTACTTAAAAGCATCATGGCTATGGGGACACATTAAAGCATTCTGTAAGGCTTCTCTATAAATTTGATGATTGAGATATGAGTAAAGGCATTTCTATAGCGCTCAACACTGCTGTGTTGCCAAACTTAATGTGTGGTTTTCAGGAGATAAACTGGCATACAGCATATCTGTCCCTGTTTAGCCTTGCCTATTCCTAGACATATATTTGGACTCTTCTGCCAGGTAATGGGCAATAGGACAAGAGGAAATGGCCTCAAGTTGTGCTGGGGCAGGTTTAGGTTGGACATGAGGAAAAATTTCTTCACCGCAAGGGTTGTCAGGCACTGGAATGCGCTGCCAGGGGAGGTGGTCGAGTCCCCATCCCTGGAGGTATTTAAAAGCCGGGCAGACAAGGTGCTTAGGGCCATGGTTTAGTGGTGGAATGGCAGGGTTAGGTTAACAGTTGGACTTGATGATCTTAAAGGTCTTTTCTAACCTAAACGATTCTGTGATTCTGGTTACCAAAATGTTGCTTCATCGGCTTTTTAGCTTAGGAGTACAATATGTGCTATCACACCTTCTTTAGCAGAAATTTATGTCAGGGTAGTTGGACAATTCATTTAGCAACTTGAAAGTCACAGATCTAGAATGACCGGAGCTGTGACAGCTGATTTTATACTATGGTGCAACCTGCCTTAGAAAAGCTATCTCAAACTGGGGATTTAGAAATACTTCTCAGGAGATCTAGATAATATTTGTATGTAAGTTTTTTTACAGTTAATTGAAGTATAGTTAGTACTTCTCATGGGAATAAGCAGGAGGAGCTGATGAGCCATGGGTTCCAGTCACAATTTTAGATGTCACAAGCAAACACCTGACTGATACAAAGAAAAACCCACCAAAATTAGAGAACAAGAGATGTCAGAATGTTTCTAAATAGAAGCATTCATCAGCTGTCTCGTTGCTGACTTCTTAAGTTCAGTTATCATGTTTGGACTTGGTGTGGTAGACTTGGCCAGTAGAAAGGAGGATTTGCTCATTTATTTTTCAGGGACAAGATTTTTTTTTTTAGGCCACAGGTAGAAATAGTTAGAAAATGTAGTATGCTCTACCGGATAGAAAAGAAAGATTTAGGGACTTGCAGTGATAATGCAGAAGAGGAAGGATAAAAAAATCACAGTTATTTAGATTTAAAAGGCATCTCCATAGTAACTGCATTCATCTAAGTTACTTAATACATCTATTGTTGCCTCTTACTTCTCTGATTGGGTGAAATTTATTTGATCACCTAGAATTTGATGTGACTTGTAACACTGATTTATCTCAGAAAGGACAAGTGACTGAAATTAAAGAAATAAGGGTGAGCAGGGTAAAACATGGGTGATGATCTTTGGTAAGTTAAGAAGTAATAGCAGTATATGTAAGAAAAGAAGAGGCCCAAGAATTATGTTCTGAAGGCTAAACATTTATCTACTTAAGGGTGAATATTTATTTATTTACACTGAAAGATGTAAAAAAGTAGAAAAGGTGTCGTGGAAAAGGTATTTGTTAGAGGTAGGAGTTAGCTGTATTGGCAAACAAGAGCAATGGCAGCTTAGAGCTAGAGAACGAAGGTACAGATTTAGTCAAAATGCTACTAAGCTCCTTTAGATACCCTGATGAAAAATTGCCACTAGTTGTATTCCTCTTGTGGTTGCCTTGACCTCCAGTATATTTTCTGTAGAACTTCTGTCATTTTCACCCAAAATATGAGTAGCCATTCAGAAAGCTTTACATTTTTCTTCTCAATTGTGCCCGGTAAAAAAGTAGAAATATTTGGCAGTGACAAATGGTGTCTGATCTGTAGGCAGCAGTTGTACCCTGAAATGATGTAGAATGCTGCCTCAGATGTTTTCACGGTTAGGTGAACATAGTTTATACTGATGCTTGTTCACAGATTAAATGGCTTCAAGTGTGTTTTGGATATGTAGGTTTTGTACACCATTAATGAACAATTGTAATTCCGTTGAGGTTTTGGGAACCTGATAATGGTCCATGCACATCACTCAATTTTAGTACCTTTACAGAAAGCATGCTGAAGCAGCTTGACTGTTTAAGAGAGCGTATGTATTTCCGTGTGTTAGGACTTTACTGTCTATTTATTATATACAAATATCTTCTTCTTGGCAAGAAAAAGTCTTCTATTGCTTTTAAGGTTTTTTGATGGGAGCTTACCCACAGTTTGGTTGCCTTGTCATCTTCTGATGCCATTGGGGCAGTGGTGCTTCTCTGCTGGGTGAAATTTACTGGCCCATCATTTTTTCCCCCCTGGAACAACAAGTTCCAATCCAAGGCTTTCCTTGGAAGAAACCTGAAGTGGGTTTTGTTGCTTTGCTTTTGGATGGAGTTTCATATATCAGTATTGCCTATTACCTTATCATCTTGTGGTAGGATCACCACTAAAATACTGTACAGTCCATAAAAAATTCACAAGAATTTACATAGTTACTGTAAACTTAACATGTACTCTGCTTTGATTCTCTCACCTGCCTTAGACATGTATACCTGGTGCCTTATTAACTCCTATGAACAAGGTAGTCTTCACATTAGCAGTTCTAAAAGATAACCTGTGACATCAATTACAGTCTTGTACAGAAAAGGCAAATGCTTTGAATGGTGCTCAGCTATATTTCTAGTGTATGGAGGAGAGTCTTGCAGATAAGACAGTGGGATCTGTGGCAAGGGAGTGATCCTGTGCAGGACATACCTGCTGGCACAGCTCACGGTCTACAGAAAAGTCCACTGGAAAAATACTGGCTGGTACAAGGAAGTTTTGTGGGGAAAGATTCAAATTCCATTCACTTGTGGCTTTTTCCTGCAACTCTTATTTAATTTTCCAAGAAAAGAAGTTTCTGTCCTTCAGTGGAGAAGAAATCACATTTCTGTTGTAGTTAATTGTTGTAGGATGTAAATTCTAGCTAGGTAAATCTTTCTAATAAAGAAAATGAGTCAGTTCTAGGGGATCGATCTTGCTTCTGTTAGGATATGTGAGTTTTTTCCTCCTTGGTTATTTTGGAATTATTTCTTTTTTTGGTTTTTTTTTTCTGTTTATTTATCCTTGATATTATGATATTCTTGGTGTTACGCATCTTACTATGTATATTCTTTATATTTTATATTTTATTCTGTGTTTGTTTATTGCATTTGGATCTGCAGGGGTCTGGTAAATATTTGTTAGTGTCTATCTTGTCTAACCTTATGAGCCTTGAAACTTGAGACCTTGAAAATAGCTTTGAGAATTTTTCATGATCATCTTATGTGCCAGGAGGCCCTGTACTTTAAGAAAGTTGGCTTTCCATTTCTCAGTCACCGCTATAAGATGGGCAGTTGCTAAAGCTGTCCCAGCCAGAGCAGGAAGCCAGGTAACGTGTTGTAGACTACTTGGGTTTGCTCCTGCACTCTTCTCCCGCTTACGCGATTTGTCCCCTGGTTGTGGAAACTCGGTGTTTTCTCTCCTGCTCACAGTGAATAACACTTGTTATCAGGACAAGCAATCAGTTCACCCCTGGGTTACAGCAATGCTGCTTTTTAAAGTAGCAGCTGAGTATTGCTTCAGGAGAGCCCATTAGATGGCCCTTCCCCAGAGACCAAGCCTATCCCATTCAAAGCACTGTGTGATGCCTTTGAGTTATAATTACCCAAATGCCACCCATTTATTCTAGTAGAGCTGTAAAGATACACAGGTAAATTTTTTAGCTTTTTAATTAAAGATGCATATCTGAGGTAACCTAGCCAAAGGAGTTTGCCTAATTAACTCCCTTTAGTTCACCATCCTGTCAGTTGCTGGTGATTAGTAAATACCTGGTTTCTTTAAGCCTGGTTTCTGTAGGTGGATGATTTAGATATTTATGACTCTGGAAGAAGAGATCAGCTAATTTCCATGTCCTTTACTATAAAGCCAGGTCACAGTGCAGCTTAAACAAAAATATTGAAGGAATACAAAGCGGTTCACGTGTGGGTAGATGAAACTTTGAATTTTGTCCTGAGATGGTG
>NW_009260774.1:4610024-4623569 GCF_000687185.1 Egretta garzetta
CAAAATAGTTTAATTCGGTAATTCTGTCATCTTCTGCAAGTGACACTTGAAAAGGTGTGGTTTTATTTTTTAAATTTATTACTATGTTTTTAAAAGCCTATTTACTGTAGGCCATGTTCATGGGTTCTTGAAACTTCAGTACATAAAAGGGAGTGAATAATGGTCTTTAATAGAATTGGGAATAATATGTAATAGCCCTATATCAAAAGTCGCTATACAGTGCAGTTGTTTTCTGCACTGTGTATAATTATCCCAATTTCAGAGGGGGTAACAGGCAGCTGTGAAAATGATCAATTCTTATTGCAGAGGCTGTTACTTTCTGTTCCACAGTAAAAGTTATATTCATTCTTTATACCTAAATTAATATTTTATGTCAAAGCTTGAGGAACAAAGGAAGGGCTTTGGGGGGAAAAGATGAAGTTTGTATGTATAATTGAAAACTGCACTGAAAGGACATTTTGGTTAATGCCCGTTCCCATGGTTACTTCCAAATAATTATGCAGATTTAAAAACACCAAACTTTTTTTGCAGTCTTCCAGGCAGATAAGTGTCCAGGAGTTAATTTACTTCTTGCATAGCTAATTAGAACTATCAGCCTTGATCTTCAAAATTCATCTTAGCCTATGTATTTTATACCTGTGCATACTGCATTTTTATTGGCTTCACTAAGATTAGATTTCCAGGTTAGGCAATTCTGTCTGGCTTGAATGATCTTATCAGTTCAGTATCATAGTTTATTCTCGCCTCCACAAGTTTTATGGCAAGCTATGAAAGCCTTTAGAGAAACAGTTACTGTTTTCTAAAACAGCATCTATCTTACATTTAAGAGTTTTTCTCTTTTCTCTTAGGGCCTCTTTTTATTGTGTACCTAATTTTATTAAAACCATTCAGATCATGGAAACCACAATGATGGAAATATAGCCTACCATGAAGGTTGGTCATAAGAGACCACTGTTCTTTTTTGCTTCATTAATAACAAATGTAAGTTTATCTTACTAATAGTGTAATATGATTATTATATCTGTAATACCATATTAGCATGATGTGAAAAATAAACAGATTAGATTCAACTGCGCAGGTTTTTCTAAATTAAACAAAACTCTGCTACTGTTTTGTTTGCGTAGCTGCCCAACATGGCCTGCCTTGGAACTGCACGGTGTATGTCATTGCAGAATTGGGGAAGCGCAACAGGTAGCTGAAAACTTACGTTGATCACAACTCTGAACATCTGTTCTGAAGGGATTTTGACACTTGTGTATGAAGCATTTTCAGATAATTCTTTCTGGTTAGATATGTGTGAATTTTTTCATCTTTGCGGCATTATTTTTATGATCTGTCAGAAATAGATATAACAAGATAATGTCATTTCATATCAGCCCCGCTGGTTTCCTGTTTGTCTATCTTGTCATTTTTTCATCAAGGCATTTCAGTACTGGGACAATAAATCACTATTTTTATAATTAATACCTGTGATAAAATATGCTGTTTAACCATTTAATATAATTTTATTTCTAAAGTGTGATAAGCACTCAGTTTATAATTAGATTAAATGTTCTCAGCATAACACAGAGATCTGGAATACACTGATTCTTCACATAACGGATTATTTTATTTTCTGATTCAAAATCTTAGCATTAAACTTTCTCATTACCGTGAGTTGTGATGATGTTTTTAGGGTGAGGATAAACCTAAAACAGTGAGGATGAGGAAATACTACTGGGTCACAATACTTGTTCCTCATTTTGCTCACTGAGGGGGGGAGCTGGTATCAGCAGGTATCTCTGGCAAAGGAAGCAAGAGAAACTATTTGATTGACTCTGAAACCATAGAATCACATAATCATTCAAGTTGGAAGGGATCCTGAGAGGTCCTTCAGCCTGGCCTCCTGCTCAAAGCAGCATCAGCACTTGAGTTTAGACCAGGTTGCTCAGCACTTTCTCCAGGCAAGTCTTGAAAACCTCCAAGGATGGAGTTTCTGCAACCTCTCTGGGCAACCTATACCAATGCTTAATTGTCCTTTTGTGGAAATGTTTTTCCACACATCCAGTTAGAACTTCCAAGTTTCAATTTATGATCATTGTCTTCTCTTGTTCTCCCACAGAGCACGTACCAATAAAAATCATTGTGATCTATAAATACAACTTACTTAAATTAGTATTATATGCAATAGCACTAGCAAAACAGTCTGCCATGTCATATTTTGACCTGAATTCATATACAAAATGTATAAATTGAAGTGTATAATATATAAAATTGAAAACAGCTTTTAAGACAAAATCCAGAAATTTTCACAATATAAAAATTTAAAGAATGTTATTTTAATTGTAAATTTTCCTTATTTAATATTCAATTCTCTTTATTTTAGGGCAGTTTATCAAGGTCAATATAATGTCACAAACATATGCTTTTTTTCTTTCCAGTGGAAGAGCTCCCTGGCTAAAATGTGCACAAACAGATTCTCAGAAAGACTCTTACAGCTTCTCAGAGCTGCTGCTTTATGAGAGCACAACATCTGGGCTGTATTATGAAAAATATATTTGGAATTGCCATTCAAGCAAAATGTAAATTCGTTATCAGCAGTAGATCCTTTATCAGTCTGGAAAGCTTCCATTCTGAAACACTGGAAAAACAGATGTAAAGCATGTCTAGATTTTAGTCATATTAATGAACTTGAAAGGGGATTATAAGCTTTGCTATCTTGTCAGTTCTTCAAGTAGGGGATAAGAGTAACCACACAGCTATGTGGAGTCAGTTGTGGGGAGGAATGTGTCATCCTTTCTCTGTCAAAAGTCATCAGTCTTCTTATGTTTTTGTTTCTAGAAGTAGGTAGATTCTTAATAAGTCTTAAATTTCAAAAGCTGGGTAAGGCAGCTTCCTCTAAAAAAACCAAACAAACCCCCTCACTTTCCTTATTCTGTCTTTGTTTTTCTATGTCATTCTGCTCCTATTCAGACCCACAGCATTCTCCCAGAGACACTGGTGGCTCATGGCTTAGACAGGTGTACTTGTTGCTGGGTAAAAAACTGGCTGGATGGCCAGTCACAAACGGCGTTCCCCAGGGCTCAGTTTTGCGGCCAGTTCTGTTTAATATCTTTATCAATGATCTGGATGAAGGGATTTAGTGCACCCTCAGCAAGTTTGCAGATGACACCAGATTGGGCAGGAGTGTCAATCTGCTTGAGGGGAGGAGGGCTCTGCAGAGGGATCTGGACAGGCTGAATATGAGCCAGCAGTGTGTCCAGGTGGCCAAGAAGGCCAACAGCATCCTGGCTTGTATCAGGAATAGTGTGGCCAGCAGGAGTAGGGAAGTGATTGTGCCCCTGTGCTCGGCACTGGTGAGGCTGCACCTCAACTACTGTGTTCAGTTTTGGGCCCCTCACTACAAGAAGGACATTGAGGTGATGGAGTGTGTCCAGAGAAGGGCAACGAATCTAGTGAGGGGTCTGGGGCACAAGTCTTATGAGGAGTTGCTGAGGGCACTGGGTTTGCTTAGCTTGGAGAAGAGGAGGCTGAGGGGAGACCTTACCACTCTCTACAACTCCCTGAAAGGAGGGTGTAGCCAGGTGGGTGTTGGTCTCTTCTCCCAAGTAACCACCGTAGGATGAGAGGAAATGGCCTCAAGTTGCATCAGGGGAGGTTTACACTGGATATTAGGAAAAATTTCTTTACTGAAAGAGTGGTCAAGCATTGGAATGGGCTGCCCAGAGAGGTGGTGGATCCCCATCCCTGGAGTTGTTCAAAAATCATGTAGAGGTGGCACTTTGGGACATGGTTTAGTAGGCATGGCAGTGTTGGGCTGATGGTTGGACTTGATGATCTTAGAGGTCTTTTCCAACCTTAATGATTCTATGATTCTATGAAATTTCCACTGAGGAGTCTTTTTATCCCCTTTAAAGTATTCACTTAATGGTCTCCCATTTCTCCTTTTTTGTACTTCTGTCTTCTATGCTTAGTATTTTCTCCTTCCATCCTATCTTGGTTCCAGTTTCTTATTGCCACTTCTCCAGTCACGTTTCAGCTAAAACATGAGCATAGGTGCTTACCCATTTTGCCCCTAAAGATGTTGTGACCTCGAGTTTTCCTGCGTTTCCTGACTTCAACACAAGTCAAGGCATTCAAAATCTGCAGACTATGGTTAGTTCAGTTTCAAAAGACTCATGAAGAAATACAGTATTATTTTATTAAGTGTCCATGATTTGATTTGGAATTGTTTGGATTGAAATTACACTTGGACAAATTAAATGTTTAAAATGAGCTAACAGGTTACAAATTGATACATTTTTAATGGCTTGAAAAACCTAGCCTTCAGCTTATTATTCCTATGTCTGAATAAATGAAATAATAATCTGATGCAATGACTGCTGCAGGTGAGAAAACACATGGAGCAGTCTCCAAAAAAATCTGAATACATGAATTCAGTATTGTCTAAAAATAATGTAAGTGGATTCTGTGCTGTCATAACTTATTTCACTGCGAATTAGTATTATTCTTCATATATGAATAGCAACAAAGAATGGAAGGTTAGTGAATATATAATGACTATGAAAAGTAGAGGTAAGAAACTGATTTTTTGCAAAATATTGTTTGTGCTTCTAGATTTTTAAATATCCATCCTGAATTCTCCAATGACATTAGAAACAGGAGACCCTTGTTCTGGGTCTAACATGTCATAACAGACTGCATTACCAAGTAATCGATGATTCAAAGTGTTATTGTTATAAATAATGCTTTCATCATATTATAATGTCTCATTATCAATTATGTATCCAGTAAGTATTCTCAATGAAAAGGGCAATGATGTTTTTAACATAGGAAACAAAACACATTTTCAGTTCTATGCAAAAAAAAAAAAAATCAGTGTTTAGATACTTACACTTGTCCTTGGAAAAAGATTAAATTTGGATTGTCATGGTTGTGAACCAAATGTACTCTTTTTCCCATATAAAATTGTGGCTGAAGGTGGGGGGGAGAGACAGAGAGAGGCATTATTGCACATTTATTTTTCTGTCTATGAAAATATGTATGTGTATATTAAACTACGCATACGTATCTTTACATTTGTGTATAGTGATATGTGTAGGCTCATGTCCATAAGAATGAACGCTTTCTGCCATTTTGACATTAAAACTCAAAATAATAAGCTATAGCTATGCAGTGTTGAAAATAGTCAAAATTAGTTCTTAATATTTGTCTGGAATGGAAATAATTTATCGTGAAAAAAGCCTCCAACAATTTTTTTGTGTATTTTTCATACAATTAATTTAATCTTATCACAATGTAGTATAATTGTAGGTGCATTGTAGATACCCACACACATGGGTAGACAAAAAAAAAAAAAAGAGAGTACGGTATTTAAATCAGGCATGGGAAAATAGGAATTGCTGGTAATAAACAAGCCTTTCCATTGGCTTCAGCATATGCAATCTGAGTTGCATGATTGTATCCTAAAGTAACTGAGGCAGAGGATTCCAGAATATAAGCAAAAAGCAGAATGCTCAGGGAAACAGCGGATACTCTTTTGTTTCATCTTTTGATTCATCCTCATTGCTTAGTGGGATATTTATGTGTGCTATTCAAATCTTTCTCTGAAGGCGGGATTATTATTTTTTTCTGTGGGCTTTTCTGCATTACCTAACATTATTATCTGGTATGGGTAATGGTATGGTACTCGGATACTAAGAAACTTGCAGCACCCGTGTGAAAAGAAGAAAAGGTTTTAGTTCCATTTTATAAATGGGTCAGTAAGACATATAATGCACAGGAGCATCCGTTCATTTTGTGTGTCCAATGGGCACAAGACCTTTAACATCTTGGTTCTTTCAGAATGCTAAATTTTTTGTAGCATATAATGCATTAAAAGCCTCCCTTGGAGGGACTTAAAACTGGAAGGAGGTAAGAGACACTGTTGGCAGACTTCACAGTTATTTGTGGAGAGCAGAAAAGTACTGAGAAACTGAGTTCAAAGCCAGATACTGGTGGCGGAGCACTTCTCTATAGCATTGCTCTTCGCTTCTGTTTCCACAACAGCTGATGCTTTTCTCTGGATTTCTTCCACCTATAATAGTTCTTGTCTTCTCCACACACACAGTCTTCCCTGAGCTCTTCATGCTAGCTTGCTGCCTCCTTGTGTGCTCTTTTTCCAGTCTCAATCCACCTGTCTGCCCCTTTGTGATTCTGTCCTAGTCCCTCCCTACCTTCTGTCTCTTCTCTCCCTTCTCTGGCTCACCTTCCTCCCTGGGCTGTTGGGCTGGCTGTGCCCATTCACACAGCCTCCAGTTTCCAACACTTCTCTCTGTCGAGTTTCCTTGCCCAGGGTTGGTCCCAGGGCATACAAACATATATACTCTGCCCAGTTGTCCCCTTAGAAGATGATTCTTACCTTCATCTATTCCTTTCTTTCTGATTGAAAGCCAATCAAGTCTTTTTCTTTCATGCTTTTCCATGCTGTCTGGTTGCCTGTAAGGCTTCATATAGAAAAGACAGTCCTTTTATTCTGAGTTCCTGTACATAGCACTGTGGCAATAGTCCTAAAATTTTCCCCTCCTCTATAGTAGAACCACAGAATCACAGAATGGCAGGGGTTGGAAGGGACCTCTGGACATCATCTAGTCCAAACCCCCTGCTAAAGCATGGAGCTGGAGCATGTTGCACAGGACATTGTCCAGGCGGGTTTTGAATATCTCCAAAGAAGGAGACTCCACAACCCCCCTGAAATCCATGGTCCTTCCAGTTGTCAGCTGGAACAAGTTGATCCAATTGGTGGAAATTTGGTGAAGGGGTTGTAGCTGCTGATCTTTAGTCTCTACTGCAAATAGATGCACTGAGCATTTTTTTTTTTTTCTAAAGGCTTATTGATTAGATGGATTTAGACACTTCACAGAAATCAACACATTTCTGGTGCCAGGGTGAACCTTCTGCCAGACTGGAAACAGGTGGGGAAGTAAAACTTCTTCTTGAAAGATTTGTGAGAAATTTTTTTTTTCCCCAACATGTCTTTTTTTCCCTAGTATTATATTTTTAACCAATTTGAGGAAGATATGCAGTGTGAGAATTTCAATGGCCAACAGATTTGGCACAGTAAACAGACTCAGATAATCAGAATTACTGACAGCTCTTACGAATAGGCCTGGGGTTGTCACCTATCACATAGTGTTTAAAATAGTTTCTTGTGTGTATTTCTCCATATGACAAATTTCATCAGCTGTGGATTGAAGATAGACATCTTTTACAGTAAACTGCTGAATTTACTTCTGTATTAAAATCAGTCTATAAATCATACTCATTAAGCTGGAGGACAAAACAAGAAAAAATTCAATTATAGGATCTAATAGAGCATTGTGTTGAGATTTAAATGACTGCCATGAAAGGATAAATGAAGTATTTGTTAGACTTCCAATAAGTGACAGTTTACTTGTATTGAAGAACTTAAGCCTATTTTCATAAACTCATTTAATATTGTGCCATCTTCCTTTCTCAAGAAATCTGGTTAGTACGTGTTTACAGCAAGCTGTTTTGCTGTTTTGATTGTCAGAACCTTGGAAAATATCAAGGTCAAATATAGAATTGCAAATTAATGCAAAAATGCATTTAATATACTGATAGATGATCTACTCAAATGCTCCTATTTTTACACTTATAATTTTTTAATTGTAAAAGAGAGGAGTGGATTTAATGAGCTGAAAATTATGGCTTCGTGTTATTAGTTGGAGTTGGAACGCTTTACTTGGGTGATATGCAGGTTTTCTCACAGAACTCTGCCAGTATATTTCAGTCCAGAACTGGAAAAAAAAATTACCAACCATACTAATACTTAAAACTCCTAGTGCAGTATTGCTCAACAGACGATACCATTCACTGAACATCATGGAAGTATTGTAGGAAACGAAGAGAACAAGTGATGAGTAAGTCAATATAGGTTATAACCTAGCAGGTATTTTGATAAGGCTGAAGTTAGAAAATATTTTTTTTTAATGGTAGGTACTAGATCTAACAACTTTCTCTAGCCTAAGCTTTTTCCTCTTTATTTTCCAAATCTCCTCTTGAAAATTCACCATTGTGTAGAATTGTGTTGTAGTAGATGCTGTGTTGGCTTCTTGCACACACACGCACACTCAGTGTATTTTAAAGCACATTTCAGTTAAGAATGCCTTTTCTGTTGAGGTAAAAGTGTTTGAGTCCATGTCTGAGTTTTTCTCCTTTCCATGTTTGAAGATACAAGTTAAATATAATGTGTGGCTAATTATTTGGTGTCTCAAAGAGATCCTATTATGGTGTCTTTCTATATAAAAATTGTAGATTATGAATCTATGGTAGTACCAAGCTGTTTTCCTTTGTTAGTTTTAAACATAAACCCACAATATTAATTAGCAAGTAACTTGAAATATGTTATCCTAGAGTGGCAATTATGTTGAAAGCTTGAACAGAATAACGTCAAAGGAGACATGTAAGTAAACGTAAACAGACGTGAGCTTGGGATTGATTTAGCAAAAATTCTTTTTGGAACGTACCAACTGAAATCCTTCCAGGAGTACAAAGGCTGGATCTGGGATAGTGGGAAGTGACAAAACTGCTGATAGACGTATTACAGAACAGCGGGAGGTTAGAAGTTAAGAGACTCGATAGCAGGCTTTGAACAAAGCTGACAACATTTTGCTCCTTGTATTAGCTCCTCCCGCTCTCTTTTGTGCTCTAATTCCTGGAGGAAAAAAAAAAAAAAGAAATGTTGTGAGCTGTTTGATTTGTCAAAAGAATTGTCATAAATGCAAACCTACAACTCTGGTTTAGCTATTTGCCATGGGAATCTTAGGTTATCTTTGATTATGGGCCCTGTAACGAGGGAAGATGAACATCTCCACAAAAATCCAAACATTTGATCAGTGCAGCACTTTCATTTTCACCTCATTTTTTCATTCGAACCCTACATCCTCTTTGCCATATGCGACAGTGAAGCTGGGAGGGAGAACTGTGTGTGAGCCGTCCTCGTAATGACTGTCTGAAAGTACGGACTGTCCCCAGCCAGCAGACAGAATGAGGCTGGGCTGTCTGTCAGGATACAATTTTAAGTTAGAGACAGGATAATTTCAGACAAAATGGAGAACAAAATCACTTGGGCACTGGTCAGATGTCGTTTCCTGCTTCCCCCGCAAATTATACGTGATCTCAGCTTCCTGGCACACCTTGTGGTCTCATCCCTCTTCTTCTCTCCTTTCTGCTACTCCCTTTTCCCGCACAGCTTTTCATGCCATTTCGATATGGGAAGCTGCATAACAGAAGTAATCTTATCCTGCCATGAACTTAAACGTCTGTGGGGGAAACACCTAGTTTGTGCTTTGCTGTAGCTGGATGAATTTTACTGTAAGACCTGTCCCCAGAAATCCTGTGAGCCTCTGGCCTCTGTCATCAGCCAGCGTAGTCTGCAAAAACCCACAGGTAATTCTCTCAGACTGTTTCTGATCATGGTTAAGCTGGTTAGATCTCGGAGAAAGAAGTTAGGCCCGAATTTCTGTAGTCCCACTTCTCATGCGGATTCAGCCTTCCTAGAATGAGAGCTCCACTTGCATGAAAATGATGTAATCTAATTGATTGTTACATTTTTATGATTTTGTGGTAGTATGAACTACCTGATGCCATTTTGATAATACGGAAATATAAAGCTCCTGGGGGTGATTTGAAAGAATGCAGTGTGGCAGCTCAATGCTGGCTATTAGTTATTCGAACACAGGTTTGAAGGGGCTGCATCTAGTACAACGCTGGTTTGTGTCCATGTGCGAAGGAACGAAGGTAAGTAGGAAGGAAGAGAGAAAGAGGGAGATCAAACCTGCAGTTTGACACACCACATGAAATGTAACTGGGCCCTGCTTGGCTCCATGCATATTAACACAATTTAGCACAACAGGAGAGGTTTCCTTCAGCCTGGCTGCATTTGGGAGTCACTGTTACTCCCTGGAGTTGAAGGGTGGGAGCAGCAGAATAGGATTCCCAGGAGGGTGGAACAGAAGAGTTGGGAAGAAGCTGGATCGTGATTTGTTGCTACATCGATAAAAAAGGTTTGCTCTTTTCTCTCTCTCCCCTCACCCTTCAGGACGATGCTAAGGGAGGAAAGGGCAACAGAGAACAGAGATGAGAAAGGATTGATTTACAGGATATTTAGAAATAAGTTGTACTTTCTGAACAGCGAGAGCCTCAAGCACTGCATGAACATTGTGGGTCGTGGTGGGCTGCGTGGTGGAATGGGTTACACCAGATACAGGCTTTTGAACCTTGTACTTCTCCAGCTGAATGGTTAGTCACGTAAGCATTGCCATTGGTTCTGGTTGTCAGGGTCAAGACGAGTCACACCTGAGCTGCATGTGAATTCTTGGAGCTTAGCTACTATTTAAGTCTGGGCTATCTAAAGGTAAAGCTCAAGCCAGAGGGCTTCTCTGCCACGCCTGGAGCTGCATGGCAGTGCTCCTGTACAGTTGAAGAAAAGCTTGTGAGTGTGGAGGCTTTCCCAGCCTACGATTGTCAAGGTGAGACTGAAGATGGGTAAAGATTCTGGAAATAAATCATCGGTACTGAGAGCAGTTTAAGGGCTCAGGCCAAGCATTTTGGCATGGGGAGGGACAGTGCCGCTGGGCTGAAGCCCTGGTCAAACATCCACTGTCTCCATGCTCCTCCACTGACTCCAGAAGAAAGACAATGTGAAATAAGGTGTGGAAGCCAAACTGTACTGTTGCTGTAGCCTAAGGAGAGAAGGACTTCTGTTGAAACCAAAGTGATTTGTTCTTGTGTTTGTGGAATTTGTGAAAGGAATCTGTCCCTTCTTGACTTCTGCATACATCATTCTCATAATGCATATTCATCCCTACCAACAGTTAGGAAAATGCAGCTACCAAACTCAGTGCTTTGAGATGGATCTACTTGTCATGGTTTAACCCGGTAGGCAACTAAGCACCATCCAGCCGCTTGCTCACTCCCCCTGCTCCCTCAGTGTGATGGGGGAGAGAATCGGAAAAAAGATAAAACCCATAGGTTGAGATAAAGACAGTTTAATAAAACAGCAGAGGAAGAGAGAATATACAGAATATACAAAACAAGTGACGCACAATGCAATTGCTCACCACCCACTGACTGATGCCCATCCCATCCCTGAGCAGCGATCACTCTCCCCCAGCCAACTCCCCCCGAGCATGACGTCCTATGGTCTGGAATATCCCTTTGGCCAGTTGGGGTCAGCTGTCCTGGCGGTGCCCCCTCCCAGCTCCTTGTGCACCTGGCAGAGCAGGGGAAGCTGGAAAATCCTTGCCTACTGTAAGCACTACTTAGCATGAGCTAAACCGTCAGGGTGTTATCAACATTCTTCTCATCCTAAATCCAAACCACAGCAGTATGCCAGCTGCTAGGAAGAAAATTAACTCTATCCTAGCTAAAACCAGGACACTACTTTTGATTGTCAAATGTAAGATGTTTCTATTCTCACCTCTGTCCAGGTGCACAAACTGTGCTCAGTAGTTGCTGGGGGAGGGCGGGCAGGGGGAAATGCATTGGAAGCACAGCTGAATTAAAATAAGTGCTTGCTGGACATTAAAATTGAAAGTCAAGCTACCTGCTGGTAATTTTGTATTCAAATGATGTCTTTTTGATGACCTGAGGTTATTAGATTTCTCTTTTTTCCCTTCTTGTTATTTCATCAGTTCAAACCTGAAACGTGAAGTATGTTTATTAGGAAACGAGTGTGGTCATTGCTTTGAAAGGGTGATGCTGACAGTGTAGCTGCTTATAAACTATTTGTGTGTTGCTTTGCCTGGAATTTGGACAAGCTAGCCACTGGAGCAGAAAAAGCACAGCCAGTGTTGTCAAATATTATTGGTGCAATGTGCCTTTATATGTGCCTGGCTGAGCAGCATCAAATGGCATTTGACATGGTTCTTTCCCAAGGCCATAGCTTGCTGCATACAGCAGACTCTCAGTTCAGTCGTTTTTATATTTGTACACACACATACACACATCGTGTTTATAGTCCATCAGGGTGATTTGCATGAATTTTTAAAGTATTCCTCCACCTAGCCTACTTAATTTTTTCATTTCATGTTAATAACCACTTATAAAAAATCATGGCATCTTTCCCAAAATAGTATCCTTGAGTTAAGTAAGCCTCAATGCATCTAACCATGCTATACAGTAGTCACAAATATGTTTTCTGAAGTAGTAAAAAAAGGCCTAAAATTAGTGATTTAGCAGCTGTTAAATTATACAAGTTTGGTTTTTTTCCTCAATTACTTCTTGGATGAAGACTTTCAGACCTGTGAGTTTGTTCTTTTATGAAGCACTGAACTCTTTCTGTTAGCTGTAGTTATGAGGAAATATAAACTGCATTTGTTGTCTCTGCCCTCAATGCAAATAGAAATCCAGCTCCATTATGTAACTTGTCCTACACAGAAATCAAGGGGAAGTGCCACAGCGTATTTAAGTAGCGTTATTGTCTAACAAGTTAATGCTTTAACAGCATTTTTTTTAAATGCTGCTTTCTTTTCTTGCTAGGATTCTTCTGTCCAATATTCATTGTGCAATTCGTAAAAATAGTATTTCAGAGTCATACTAACTTTGATGCCCTAGATGTACAAATTTAAAATTAAATAGATATGTGCTTCTCATATTTTCCTTTTTGTACAAGTGTCCTTCTATCCAAATAAGTGATGTATAGAATAGATGTCGGCAATGAGAGCAGATATCTGGTATAGGCATGAAGAATTCACCACATATTTCTATTTTAGCTGATTTTTGACTAATCTAGACCAAATAATAGTGGCATCGTTTCTGCATGCTGTTTTTATTTTTCTGTTCACTTTAGACTGAGATGAAAAACACCTGCCAATCCATATTGAAACGTCTGTGTTTCATTGATTGCTACCTGCAGGGACTATGCCAGTAATGACTGTGTAACAACCTGGGGGTGAAAATGATCTCTCTGTCTAGTCTTGTGTGGGATAACTCCCCATGGAGAAGGACAGAATGGTCAAAGCCTCACTGCTACTTTGCCCTAGACTTGTCTTTTCAGTAAGATTTTGTTCACCATACCTCCTGCTTGCTGCTGGCAGCAAACATGGTTTTTTTAGCCCTGGCTTATGAAATTACTGTTTTATTAAAGCCTGTGTAATATGTTGTTAACTTGGTAAGAAGAATCTCTGCATTAACTTTTAACTCGGATAATAGCCTAGCCTGTTTTGTTTTAATTCTTCCAAAATCAAATTCCAAGGAAAGAAATATGTAATGGATTTTTTTTACAAGCTAGAAATGACATGGTGTCAGACTATTTAGGATTTATCATCTTGTCACCTGTTAGCTCAACTGAATTACAAGTCGGTAATCATAAGTGCACTATTAGTATCTAATACATTGCCAATTTAATGATTTGTATTTTAAAGTTGTTTCAAGAACACCACTGCTATTTGAGTTTCCCTCCTAATTTAGGCAAAATAATTCATTGTTTGAGTGTTCCTCTTCTTCCCTTGAAGAGTGAAAGAGGTAACGGAAGCAGAGAGGAGGGAAGGGGAGGAAAAGGGA
>NW_009260774.1:4623664-4700212 GCF_000687185.1 Egretta garzetta
AGTATATGGCAGAGAAACTATTCATCAGCTGTTGTCAAATGCACAGAATAAACCAGCTGGGTCAGAAGCAAGAGAAGAAACCTATAATTTTTTCCAGATATAGCAATACTGGAACATTAGTTCTACAGTTAGTTAAAAATATTTCAGACACGAACTTAGTGTTCTCTTGAAAACATTGTATATCCTGATAAGTATTTAAATAGAAATAATTATTCTGTAGTTTGACCTTACTGGGGTTCAATATTGTTTAAAAGGAGCACATACAAACCGTGCCACTGCTCAAGTTTTAGATAGTGTTTGCCTAAAGAAGAGGCAGTGCATTATCCTTTCCAGAAGAGACCAGAATTTCCAGGCAATCTTTATTCTAAGAATGACAGCTGTTTTCAACTTTTATTTTAACAGAAAATCATGCTTTCTAAATCCTTCCTCTTACTGGAAGTTACTTTTTTTTTCCTAGATGATACATGTTTTATTTTCATACTTTAACCTTTCTAGCTTCTAAAATTGGCTGATTAACATGGAATTCAAGCTTCAAAATTCTACTTCTTTTCTTTGGGCTTCCAAAATAGTAAACGTGTTTCCATTGGACATGTTCAATTACCGGTTTTGTAAGTGGCCACTTACGCATGAGAACTCACATAATTTTTTGTAAAATACCTTTGTTGCCATTATTCCTATGAAACTGTATTTTCAGAAAAGAATGGCATTTTTTAAATTTGGTTTAAATTTCTCTCCCTACTCCATTCCTCCCTTCATCTGCCTGCCTTCAGACCATTAAAGCTGGGTCTCTACCAAGAGATGATTTCATTTTCTTTGTTTTCTAATCACTTACGGGTTAGGCATGCTTGCCGAGACATTCAGAAAATGTAGTGATTTGTGAGTATCTTACTTCTGGGGGTTTAAAGGAGCATGATTGCCAGTGCACACTGAACATTAGTTATATGAAAAATAACAACTCCTCAACATGAGCTAAATGGTGCCAACAGTCATCAGCTGAGAAAGTCGAGGATCTAGCACATTTGTTATCATCCAGGTGGAGAACTACAGCTTGTCTGTGGTGGCTCCTTAATGATTTTGTAATTCCGTTGAGTTCTTCTGTTCTTTCCTGAGCTAATATGCATTTTCCCAAGATGGATCTGATTTAAGAAAAACAAGACTTTTCATGATCTCAAAATTGATGGCTTGCCACATACGATTTCAGAGTATATGAGCAGCACACTGAGTAAGATATTCTGGAGAACAATTTTGAATTGGTCCACTATATTAGTATTGATTTTTTTTGTCCTTTCAAGCTTCCCTGATATAAATGTGGAAATAACTGCATGAAGCACAAACCAGAAGCCACTGTCTGTGTAAATGCACTACTTAGTGGTGGTCTGCTTATGCTTAACACTTGTTTGAAAGCAGTAAGATTAAATCAGGGTTAGTATTCAGCCCAGCTCAAAGCAGGGTCTTCAGCAAATTCCATTGATTTCAGGCTGTCAAGTATAACCAGAGGATTGAAAATTGCTTGCTTTAACAGTGTAAACATTTTTTCCTTCATTTAATGAAAACAGTTTACTCTAGACGATATGTAATGGGAAATTTTCTACTACTTCATTCAAATACTGCCTCCCATTCAAATCCTCGAATGTGCATTAAACTGAAAATTGAAAATAATTTGCCAAAAACCCCAACATCATTGCAAATGTGCTGTTTTGAGAATTAAAAAAATATATGGAGTAACTGATTTTTTTTTCCCTTCTATAGGAACAAAAGCTTAAAGCGTGTGATTTCCAGGTCTGGAAACTCCTTGTGGACTTGTCCTTGTAAGGGCATGGAGGTCTTAAGTAATCACTCACCCAAAAAATGCCTTTTTTGGGGAATATAGGTGTTATATTTATTATAGTAAATAATTTCTTGTTTCTGAACAGTAAGTTTGGAGTGACTTTTTTTTCTTCTAATTTAATTTCAGTCATCAAATTTGCTATTCTACTAGAAAAACTTTTATGAAATAAATCAAAAATGTAGAAATGTATTAGAGAGGAATGAACTTTTATAATTAAATTTTGGGGTTGTTTTAATAACTCAGACCAAACAAAATTGGGTAAAGTAAACATCATTCTTTTTATATCACCACTGAATTAATGTTCCTATTTGTGAAATTGTAAAATGCAAAATTCTTCTCTGTTAGATCTCAACATGGCAAGGCTTTTCTGTTTCTAGATGGATCGACCAAACTTAAACTTCCCTTTTATACATTGCCCTGAAACAAAAGGTAAAAATGCAAGAATGTAACTACCTGAAATGCTCTCATGGTAATACTTCGTGTTTGCTGCTATTGAAATACAATTATTTTTGGAATGGAGTTAAAATAGTTTGGTTGAGCTTTCCATTAAAGGGCTGACTTGGGTGCTGGACAGGCCACTGAATTTTCTGTAGTTGCATTGCATCAGGCTTTATGAACGTGGACAGGTGGAGGACTTAGAGGACTTTAGAAGCATTTCACTCGTTCATTGGGGCACCTTCATATTCCTCGAGATTTTTTATCCCTAAAAAGGTTCATCAGAGGATTGAATATCAATTAGCGTAGAGGTCTGAGCGTGCATCTATATATTTTGTAAATCATGTTAATATTTGTAAATCTTAAAAACAAAAAGGAAAAGATGACTGTGACTAAATAAGATTAGCTGGCTTATAAGGCCTTCACTTGGGTGAAGCTTATTGTTTGACCACGACTAAGAAGTGCTCTGAGAGAAAACAGACTGGCTAGTGATCTCCTTTCAAATAATTACATTTACTTTCCCTAGCGATTAACAGATGATCCCGTCACTCTTATTTTGGAGTTCCTAATCCTCTTCATGTGTTTTGGGATTGTGCTGAGTGTCTGCAAGTACCATGGACATATCTTTGTGACAGGAAATTGTTCTGGACTAAGTGGATCCAGAATGTTACGTTCTGGAAGGAAATCTGGTTTCTTACCTGTCTCCTGTTCAACACTGTCTCTAGTAATGGGCTAAAAAGGGGAACCAGATTTGACAAGAGTGAGAAGAGATGACAAGAGAAAGGGTTAAAGGCAGTCAGACCTTGTAGAGCTAATTCTGTTTGGTCTGGAAATCTTTTATACCACACCTCGTATTTTTTGTGTGAGGATTTGACTTAGAAGTTTCTTGGGGGGAAAAAAATGAGCAGCCTGAAGAGAAAATAGCCCCACAGAATATTGAAATTTTACTTTATGGACAGTAGGTGGATTTGTAAAGAGACTAAGAGCAAGCTGACTCATAAAATCCTCTATCAATCATTTAAAAATATTTAAATCCTGAAACATGTATAAACACTAAATTGCAGCATCTTATCCAAATTATTAATTTAGCAGATTTTCTTAGGTTAAGCCTGGTTTTGATGAACTGATTTAATATTTCAGTGCATATATCTATTGCAGTATTACTCAGGTGTCCCATTCAAATTTAAAATAAATATTTCATGCTGTTTTGCAGACTTAAAAATCAAGGACTACTGGAGCCATCCACTCAGTTATTATAGAAACACTAGATACTAACTGATAAAGGATTTGGGGGGTGCATATTAAAGAGTGAGACAAATTGAAATATATGGAACTGCTTTGATTTAAATTGCTCAGGATAGGTTTTTTCGGTACTTTTATTTTCTGAGGCTATCGCGCACCATAAAATATCACTTAAAATAAACTGTAATCAAACAGTATAGAAAAGAGTGATGAAAGGAGTTTCAAATATTCACAGTAAGAGGAAGGTGGAGGTCTAAGGCTACAACTTTTAGTATTTCAAAAGAAAATCACGTTACTTTAGGTCCAAAAGTTGGTCTGCCCTGTGTATTTTCAGGGCGTTCAGATGAATTATGTTATACCAAAATTACAGTTCTGAGAAGAGCTGAGTTTATGGGAGCCAGGTAGAGCTCCACTTCTGTCCCCCACCCCTCATTACTCAAGGGTGATAGAGGGATCGTTCATGACTTTGTACTGTTAGATTTGAAACAGATACTAAGTACCGAGGAAAACGTGCTTTCTAATAAACTGCTGTAATCCACAATACTGTGGCAGGCTTCCTGCAAGTGATGCTGAGAGTGCTCTGTGGGCATCTTTCACATGGCAAAATCCATTTGGGATGTGGGATCTTTCACTGTTGTCTGTCCTCGTGCTTTCCTTTTGGAATGAGTTACAGATGACTGTGATCCTGAGCTCTCTAATGCGATGCCCCTTTATTTACTTGGAACCCCCACTACAAAAAGATAGAAGCCACATGCATCAAGCTACTTTTTTAAGTTTGCACTTTGGTGTGTTGATAACTAAATAACAGATCACCTGGTGGGAGAATTTGATTGCCTGTCAAGACCAATCAGGAGTCACTGGCGGAGAAAACACTTACTCCAGCAAAGTATTCTTAGTATGGACATAGACAAGTAATCACAAAGACCCTCAGAGATGAAAACAGCTTCCATGCAGAGTACTGGTGTTGTTAGCAGCTAGCTTTAAAGGAATAGGCGCGGAGAGAGTGCTTTTGCTGACTCATCTACCGTTCTGGGACTGCCTTCCTAAAAGGTTGAGGATGGAAAATTCATCTTATTCGTGGTCTTACTCAGTTGATGGCAGGGCAAAAAATGCATTTTTAAGTCAAGTTTGCCAAGAGATAATTGTAATGAATTATCAGAAGAAGGAAGTAAACATCTGTCTTCATCGTAAGCAAAGCAGAAAGGTCATGGGCAGGGTGAACATGGAAGGAAGTCACTGCTGGCCATTTTCTTCAATCAGCATTAAAGAATAAGGTCACCTCTGAGTGGAGAGCATTTGCATTTTAGATCTCCAACCAAGGCTCCAAGTCAGAGGCCTGGCATTTCATACATTTATTAGTCCAGTGTTGCAGGAATACCAAATTCTCTTCCTTGTTACTTATGAATGCATATGTTTTCTCCTGAATGAAAAGCATTTCACTGTGATCTTTGTTCTTTACTGAAATTTAAAGTAAAAGCTGATTTAGGGTTCTGATGATGATGCTGTGCTTTCTTTTTGTTCTGAGCCTGTTGTAAAACCAGCATAAATGGCTTTCAGCAGAAATTCAGTAGCTGGGCTGAATTTTACCTCCGCTAGTGCTTAATGGAATTTGATTACTATTGTGATAGTAAGTAAAGCACTCATTACAGATCAAGACCCAACTTGTTCAAATACTATAGAAACTTGAAACAAAAAATGCAGTCCCTAGCTGAAAGAATTTGATGCTGAAGTACACGTGTTACAGACAAAGGCTGTTCTAAGTCTTGCAGGAGGGTGTAGGACCGATAACCCCTGTGATGGTTCCTAGATCACAGGTAGCACCATGAAAGGGGGGATGACTTCAGTTCTGCCAAGTTGCTGCAATGCTTTGTAAAGTCATGGGCAGATAAAATGGACATCATATGGATCAGCCCTGGCTTGCTGACACTTTAGGCAGCCAGCACTTACAGGGCTAGTGTAGATTTGTAATGTCATGCCCTAGGCCCATACAAATAACATGTAACAGGATTTGGTTCCTTTGTTGCCAGTCTGTCTTTAGGATCTTTGTTATTTTATTGTTATTTTAGGACACAGATAATCCATCAAAGCTTAGTTACAGTTTCTTCTACAGGGCTGCTGCCATGCATGGAAAGTTACAGTTACCTATGATTACTGAAATCTACCTTTTTGTATTAAAAGAGAAGCAAGTACAAGAAAGCAAGAGGATGCTATTGCCTTTAGCAATTATTTGTTTGAACTGCCCAGGTGGAAAATTGCCTAGGGGTTTCATGGTCATTTTTGCAGATTATGGCAGCCTAAAGGTGAAGGTGTGAGGTGGAACATCTTAGACTTTGTCACTGTTCCAATTCCTGTTTGCTACTGAGGACAGTTTCTTTCTTGGTGAGAAGATAGATGAAGTGGAAACATCCATAAAGTATTCTCTATGACAGCGTGAATCCTCATCAAAGGGGGGGGGAGGGAGGGGGTAGCTAAGTGGTTTTGAGTATATAGACACTACACTGCACAGACTGTTAGAATGGGTGAGAGGAATAATATGTTTATGCAGTGGATTCCAAAAACTTTTTTCCAGGTTTGTTATTTTTCTCTGGCTTCTGTATTTTTTTTCAGAACTACTTGCATAATGTGGTGGTTTTGTCTGCCTGGATTAATAAAAATTAATTATTAACTTTAAATTTCTTTTGTGGTAAAAGTAAAATATGGTTTGTTCAGAGAGTAAGTTGCAAGAACCGTATAAAGAAGGGAACTAGAGTAGGGAAAAGTGTAAATGAGGAGGCAAACAACTTGGCCTAGAAGAAAGATATCTATCGTGAAAATTGAATGAGGTGCTTCACATTAGGTCAGTCTATTTTATCTTAAATCTTGTGTCAAAATTCAGCCAGCTTTCATCCACGATAATAAAATTTTGAAGTTGACCGTTCCAAGCTAGAGAAACATTTTTGGTTACATGGATAGAAAAACATTTGTGAAAACCATTATATAGGCATTTAGAATAACAAACTGATCCTTACTCCCATTCTGTTATGTAATTTAGTACATAACAACCTCAGCTGATGACAACTGAAATTATCTCTCTCTCATCGGCAGAACAATTTCACTATAAACGGTATTAATACAAGCTTCTGCTGATTGCCACTGCAATATACTTCATCTTTGCTCTTTAGGTTTAGCTCTTGATGTGAAAATAGGTCAGTTTTTGCTCTCTGCTATCTATCGGCATGTGTGTCAATCAAGCAGGTGATGAACATACGCCCGTTATGGGTTATATTTAAGATCATCAACTCATTTCATGTAGGCTTCTAAACAGATGGTTTCTCTTGGTCCCCAGAAACATTATCTGGATTTGAACCACTGATATGCGTGTGAAAGAATCTGTTTATATTCACCAATCTCCTCAGTGTGGCTTCCATCTATTAAAATTTTAAAGGCACGGATTTTATTCTGTATGAACAAAGCATAAGAAAAATCACTGTACTGGATTAATAAGTAATTAGTGGAATTTCCTTCCATTAAAACTGAACACACAAGCCTGCAGCCTTGCATATTGAGTACATTCTTTAAACCAAAGTAGGCACCACTATGACTTGAGAAAGAGCTGTGATATAAAATTTTCCAGCATATATTAGGCTGATAAATTTTGAAGGTGATTTGCTTTTTATGGCTTTCTTTTCCTGATGGTTCTTTTTAAGCTTTTCTAGGTTGTGTTTTCCACTGGATTTTAATAAGTTTCTCAACCATTTGGCAAATAAGGAAATAGCATTGCATTCAGAACAGAAATATGCTGCCTAAATTATTTTTGGTAATGCAAATAAAATATCAAAGTCATCTCATGGATTTTGCTGTGAATGAGAAACCTCTGCTTTCGATTATGAATACTTCTACCATCCAATGACAGATTTAAGTTCCACACTATGGTCCACATTTTTTGTCTCCTGATTTTATTTTATTTTTTGTCCCTCTCCCCACTAGCAATGCAATACTCTTGGCTATTATTACTACTGTTTGATTTGCTGTACCTCTTAAAAGCCATAGTCAGGATCAACATGCATAGTTAGTCTATGCTGCTGGATGCAGTATAATATAAAGACACCAGAGCTAGATTTAAATGATTTATTGAGGCTACCTGGAGCAGTCTATCAAGAGAAGCATAGGTCTTAATCTGTAGTTATTTATTCCTCTTAGCTTGATACAGACACGCTATCAATACAGGACAATTCCTGTGCGACAACCTTATGGTTTACTGTAATGTGCATTGCACATACATGAATGCAGAAGTGTTTCTAAATTGTATATTCTACATAGATTTATTTCATTGTACATTTATTGTAATATAATACAGCATCTTGACTGTTTATGTAAGATTTATTCTATCTAAACATCAGCCCTGCTTATCAGAACTTCTCAAGCATTCGAAGTAGTAGAGGCTACTGTTCCTGCTGTCCTAATGGAAATCAAATCTTCTGACGGAAAGTAGTTAGTAATGAGCACAAAATCATTATGAAAGAGCGCATATATTTGGCACTGTGGGAAAGAGGAATTCTGTTAAAATGCATCCTTAGCACTGATTTAGGCAGCCCTTCTTTGTGAAAAAGTGTTGATACTTTGTCAAAGTCAGAATGGTAACTATACAAATATGGGATGTATACATGACTATATTCAGAATTAAATCTGCAGAGTGTTCTAGATCGATTCTGGCAAACAAAGAAGGTGAGATTTCTCTGTTGATAAGCTAATGTTTAGGAAGCTCACAAAAAAAAAGCACTTGCATGTAAAGCAAGTAAAAAAAAATACAATTCTAAAATTGCATTTATGTGGGGTTTTCTTTCTTTCTTTCTTTCTTTACCAAAATACATGTTTGGGTGTTTAAAAAGTTTCCTCTCAATCTATAATTTGGGGGGTTTTTTGCTTTATTTAGCTAAATGAGGTTTAAATATTAAAAAGCCCAAGTCATTTCTCCAGATATTGTACTCAATTAGTCCTTTTGACTTCTTTGAAAATATTTATTTATTGTAAGGATTTGTAAGAATAGCATTTAACTTACTTGTCTTCATCCATTACAAAATTCTGTGGCTGTTGTAGCTACTGATAGTTCAGAATTCAGGTATAGTTCTTGTGTTTATGTAAATTGCTGTAAGTCCATAGTTCTAGCTCACTTCTTGCCAAGTTTACTTTGTCCTTGGCTTGTCTTGATGCTGCTTCAGTAATATGTGCTGTCATGCTATGCTCAGCACTGATTTGCTTTTAAAATCTTGCTTCTACCTTACCAGAAGTGGGTATGCTTTGGAAATGGGCAAGTGTCAGGAAGATTATATTGAAATAAATTGTCCTGTTCTTTAGCATATTCAGAGCATATCTTTTCATCTTCAGCAAAGATGGGAAAAAGGTCTTTTCTTTCTTTCATTCCAAAGCATAAAGCATTGATTCTCTTTAGTCACCTCCAGAAAACATGTCTCTTATGGTGATCACCTCCTTTCTTTCCTCTACATCTGGGTCTAATTTTCTGATTTTTCTTTTTCCTTTCCCACAGGAATTCTACAATTTAAGGGCTCTGGGCCACGGGTGTTCAGTTGTTATTTTTGACACAGCAGGCAAAGCAACTTCGGCCTTATAGGCTAGACCCAACTATCCAGTTTTTGCTGTGACTTATCCTAAGGTTCACATTAGTGAGACATACTTTTTGTCTCAGGATGGAAGGAAGTGGGAGCTGCTGCCTCCTTAGTTAACTTAGAATTTAAATGATGATATGTTAAGGTGCTAATGACTTTTCAGTGTCCCATCTAGCTAGTATCACTCATCAGAATGGTAAATGAAAGAATATGCTGCTGCCTCTTGAGTAATGCAGGTAACTGAGCTGACCTCCAAACCGAACATTATTGGTTGTCTTTCCTTTAAATTTTCCGTGTGTCAGTCAATATTGTTAAGCACACTTGATTCTTCAAGATGCTACAAGAAGCGGGTACTGCTTGTGTCAATAATTGTGTAGTACTGACAATTGTAGTTGAGGACGTCTTTAAGCTATCTTTTTAGAAATGCATTCTGTTTGGTAATCTAGTTCATTCCCATAAAAGACATGAACTAGACTTGAGAGTCTTTCCATTAATGAGTTTTCTGGGCTGTACAGAATAGCTATTAAGATGAAAAAACTGTGACATAGTGAGGTTAAATTAGATTTGTTACTACTCACAAGTGAACTCCCTTACGGTAGCTGGAGTGAGTTTCTAAAGCAGATGAAAAAAATAGAGCATGAGGCACAGGGCAATTTTTCATTCTTATTAGAGATGACGTATCTAAACTGGCAGCATGCAGGCATAGGAAGGGCATATAAATTAGACCAAAAGAATTTCTTTAGACTTTTTCAAAAGCATCAACAGAAGTAAGAAAAGGAACGAACTTCAGTGGGATGTGTGAATGAACATCTTCATCATCTTTACCTAGCTATCTTTCAATGCCAAAAGAAAAAAAAAAAGTACTGGAGAGAGAAGTCGTTCTGGACCTTTGTTCTGCAGTAAACAAATAGAGCATTCAAGGAAAATCTGTACTAACTCGCCTTAGTTCCTAATATCGTGTGCATATTACAGTCATTTTTCATTTTGAAAAAAATGAGATTACTAACGACCAGTTCAAGGAAAACATTTTTCATAGTGGGCTGGGTCTTTCTGTTCCAGGGGTATTACTAAAAAACTCTGAATTTCCTGCCACCTTAAGTTTCAGTAATATTAGATCAGAAATAAAGTTTGTTGGGTGCTTTGAACTACTGCTTTCTGTCCTTGCAAGATAGAGTTATTTGACACCTTTTGGGATAACGTTTCACCGTCATGGTAGAAGACTACTGGCGAAACTGGGCAATGGCTAACTTAGGTACCATCAGTGCTGTTTCACTCTTTTCTTAAAGTTCCTACCTGTAACTGAAATGAGCCTTGTGGCCCAACACCTCTACAGTACTTGACACAAATGCATCGTTAGAGCACGAATAGATTTGTACAAACTAGATAGTGGCTTTCTGTAGACTAAATGAAGAAAAGAATTTTTCCTCACCTTGTTGTTAACTTGTATTAGGTCAGGCACATGGTCTTCATGTACTGAACTGGTACAGTAGTCACATTTTAAAAGACCCCTCTTCGTGACTGCTTTTTCGCTGTCCTGCAAGAGGTTGTAAAGAAATCTATCTCATATAGTTATGGGTTTTTTTACCAGATCAAATTCTTAGTAAATATGGAGGCAATCTCCTTAACCTCGCTGGTTAGCCCACTGCTAGTTTCTGAAAAGGTTTTATTCTTTAGTACATCAGACCTAGACAGGGAAGAAATTGTGTCCAATAAAGTAGGAAAGTGCTCCTATTGCAAGTGTGAAACTGGAAATAGTTTTATCACAGGCTCAAAGCCATTCTCTTAATTTCTTCAGTATTGTCCTTTCCCCCTATTCTCTAATGCAAGTATTTGTCCAGAGGGGAAATATCTGCCTTTGTTCGGTTACTGTCACAGTAGTACTTGAAAATGATAGCGTTTGGATTGTAACTACTCCTGATAAAGGACAGGATGATAAATTTGCCACAGGTGAACACGAAAGTTTCACAATAATAGTAGTGGGGTGAGAAATACGAGACCTTGCCTCAGATGTTCTGCCCCCAGCGTGTCACGGGGCAGCCGCAGCTGCTGGCCATCACGGCCTCTGCCTCGCAGGGTGCGCGGGGACCTGGACCACAGGCATGGGTTTGCAGCTTGTCCTGGCGTAGCCGTAGCCGGTAGCTCGGCGCCACGCAGCCGCTCGCTCGCTCTCCGAAACCAGGACACCACCCTCAATCATCTTCTGCGTGTCCCACCCACACACCGCACACCCGATGGTCTCAGGGAGTACCATGTGGGTGAGACCGTGCCAGTGACAGGCAAGTTCTTGTGTAATTGGAATGTTTGTTTTATTAACTAATATTTGTAAGACAATGACATCTAAAAGTAGTAAAGCAATAATACCGAAAGGAACTCTACCTAAGCAAAAACAGTTACAAGTAATAACACTACACAGAGAAACACGTGCCCCTGACTCACAGCCTGCTAGGGTTGCACGCTACCTATAGCCTTGCACACTACCTACAGCCCACGGCCCAGCTACACCAGGGAAGCCATGGACCGTGCACCTCTCTCAACAGGTGAGGCTCCATGCTTCCTCCTGTGAGGCCATGCCTCCACGCAGTTGTCACGCCTATAGGAGGGTGTTGTTTGGGGTCTTCAGATGGTCTTCCTCAAATACCTCGTGGTCTCCTGAACATACTGTTTGCTTTACCATGCTGGGTTTATATCACCAGCCTCCTGCACTAAGCATGCTCTAGCTGGCTGAATATGAGCTAGCAGTGTGCCCAGGTGGCCAAGAAGGCCAACAGCATCCTGGCTTGTATAAGGAATAGTGTGACCAGCGGGAGTGGGGAAGTGATCATGCCCCTGTACTCAGCACTGGTGAGGCCCCACCTCAAATACTGTGTTCAGTTTTGGGCCTCTCACTACAGGAAAGATGTTAAGCTGCTGGAACATGTCCAAAAGAGAGCAAAAAAGCTGGTGGGGCGTCTGGAGCACAAGTCTTATGGGGAGAGGCTGAGGCAGCTGGGTTTGTTTAGCCTGGAGAAGAGGAGGCTGAGGGGAGACCTGATCGCCCTCTACAACTGCCTGACAGGAGGGTGTAATGAGGTGGGGGGGGGTCAGCCTCTTCTCCCAGGGAACAGGTGATAGGATGAGGGGAAATGGCCTCAAGTTGCGCCAGGGGAGGTTTAGGTTGGACATTAGGAAAAATTTCTTCACCGAAAGGGTTGTCAAGCATTGGAACGGGCTGCCCAGAGAAGTGGTTGAGTCCCCATCCCTGGAGGGATTCAAAAGCCGGGCGGACGAGGTGCTTAGGGACATGGTTTAGTGGTGGGATGGCAGAGTTAGGTTGATGGTTGGACCTGATCATCTTAAAGGTCTTTTCCAACCTAAACGATTTTATGATTCTATGGAATGGTTTGCTGAATCAAAATATCTGATCATTATCCCATTCATCTCCTGCTGCCAGTTTCTTCTTCACATTAATTGTGAGTAGTGATTTCCAGGCAAAGTTCATTTCTTCCTCTTACTCTCCAGTCTCTGCTACCATCAGTCTCAAGGCAAACGTGAGTTATTTCCTCCTGCCAGCTGCATGCCAGGTCAGGCTTAGTTCTCCCTTCTTACAACTCAGCAGTGCTAAGGGGAGCACACTTGCCTCTGTGCGGACCCCTCCACACACGGCACTGGATGAGCTTGTCAGGGGCTACCCATGCCTCAGGCTCTAGGGGATTCTGGGGGTGGAGTGCTGGGAGTGAGGTAAGGGACGTATACGTTGAACATACAGTCCTACTGCCTTTGCCAGAAGGATGGGAAGTTGAGAAGGTGGATGAAATGGTTCGAAAGTGGGTTTGTTGCCACTTTACAGCCTAATGACAGTGGAAGAGGTCTCAGCAATTAACCTTTCTAGGAGAATTCCAATCCATCCATCAGTTTTTAGCTTAAGCTTATCTCTCAGGTACTCAGAAGACAGTGTAGCCTCAAAGAAGAATGAGGCAAAGTTTCTGTGAAGTTCTGGAACTTGAAATCCACATGGCGCTTCGGTCTTGTCCTGACTTTTTCTATTAATACAACTTGTTTAAAAAAGTAATCCATCAATGTGCTTAAGTCTATAGATGTAGCATCAAATGATAGTCCTTGTGTTCTCATCTGCTGTTTCATCAACAGAAATGTAAAACAGCCTGAGATTAAACATCACACTGCTAAGGGATGACTACTTCCTAAGAAGAATGGAATTAAAAAAATTGGCAGCTGCATCAGTTTTGTCAGAGGGAAAAACTTGAACTTGCACTGAAATGCATTATGAGCAGCTTTTTTCCCTGCCAAATACTTGCAGCATAGTGGCAGATTGGTTGTTGATTTGCAAAATATTTTTACCCATTTTTTTTTTAAATAGAACTGTAATTCTTTTCCTGTTGAGTGGCACTAAGGCAATATTACGATGTAAGCAATTAAAAATAATTGCAGAGACTTGAAAGCTAAATGCTAACATGTAAAGGCCAAATCCTAAAGTTTTTGCTTCCCTTTCCTTAAAGAAAATTCCTACTTGTTTCAGTGCAGTTTTCACCTTGCACTTCCTGATTTAAAGCACACAGAGGACCAGATTAATAAATCAGAAAATCAGGCTTTGTCTGCGCAATCTGCATCTTTCATTGCATGTGGTTATCAGTGCCCCAGATAAGTTTTATGTGGAAAATAGCCAAGTGTGAGCATACAGCGCTGATGTGTGACTCTGTAGTTTGTACTCTCAATTTACCTTGCCTGGGTGCAGTGTCCGCTCACCTCAAAAATTCTCACCCAATATGATGAAGTTCTTTTACGAGCAGTATTAATTACTGATGCGTATTTCTGATAGATCTGAAACTTACTTAGTCAGTGCAATATATTACAAGAATGTTCTGTCCCTTCTCCAACAGCATCACTTTCTAGAACATTTATACATCTTTGCAATGCTTTTGCAATGTATTTTCAGCCATTTTGTTCCCATAGGTTAGCTTCAGTTGCAGCGCACCACACTTCTGGAGCCCGTTGACATCAAAGCATGGATGGGATCAGATAGCAGTGCTGGCTTGACATACTTTAATATATGAAGCGTGAAGGTGAAAAATGCAGTCAGCAGTGCCAGTCAAATGGATTAGTACTGTTGCTGAAACTGGAAAAAATGACTAGGGCAAGGTAAACTGATCATTTGCAGTAAATATTTCAAAATCGCTGTGCGCTTTCATCTTAATTTTAATGATTTGAGAACTAAGGACTGGCATTCATTTTGTCGAGTTGTAGATACCTATAAATTGGGTGTGTAAGTTTACAGTACCGACCTCAGCTTGTTTTACAGCCAGTGGAAGGGCAATTCATCTTGTTTTATTTCAACCTCTATTATAGGATGGGATGACTCATCTTCTAAGGGAGCAGTTTCTCGCCATTGACTATGAAGGAACATAGTGTCTGTCAATTAAATTAAGGCAGTTGAAGTTTCCATGCAGCTTGCTGTGTCCACCTCCTGGAAATATAAATCATATCTGAAACTCAAAATAGTTAAGGGAAATACACAATTAGTTCACAGAGGCAGAAACAGCAAATGTTTTGGTTGAGTTGTAGGTGCATTTGTAGTGAATCAAAACTTTAGGTTAATATTTATAGTTAAAGATTTTGGTTTTTTATGGTTATCTGTTTCTCTCCAATAAAACAGTGAATGGGTTTTATATGAGGAAGGAAGTAAGTTAAGATACTTTTCTTCAGTTAAGCAGATGGTTCAATGAATGGGTCAGACATGCTTTTGTCCCATGGATGCATGGTATTCTGAAAAAAGATATGGGAAAATATCTGAGAAGTGTAAAATGATTTTGCTTGATGCTGACATATGACGCCTTCATCTAGTGTAAACATTAACTACTACTTTTTTTGCCAAACCAAGTGGAGGTGTTACTTTAAAAAAAAAGTCTTAGGAGCAAAAATCCTTAAAAATTTGATCAGGTGTTTGGTAAAGTTTAATATTCTGATCACTGTGATCAATTTCCTGAAAACTGTTGCCCCATAGTTTCCTAAAATCATATCCATTTAATGTGTTTTGTGGTGGAAATTTCAAATAAAGACAAATAAAATTACCTTTAGAAACATTACTATACAGATTTTAGTATCAACAAGAAATCTGGCTCCACAGTATGTGCAACATAACTTTAGTCTTGTTTTTCATGGGAGGTGATTGTACTGGTTACACCAAAGCTGTGAGCCTGAGGGGATGGCTTTATATTTATATTAGATCAATATCATAATTAGAGAGAAAACTTTCTAGAGTCTGACATATCTTAAATTAACCTTTCAAAGTGTTTTGTGGGCAGTCAGGGTTCACAAATCATTTGGTTTCTCAACCATTTCTTCTCTGTGGAATTTTGATAAGGGAAGTTCTTTAAATAATAAAAAAAACCCTATTAGGAATTGTGTATGATGTATGATAGTAGGAATAAAGACAAAGCCAATGTTGCTAGCACTCTATTTATGAAATCAATCATACTTATAATTTGATTTTTTTGTCTTGCCCTCTCAGAATGATTTTGCAGTCTCTTTAATTTTACTTGCTCTTCTCCCTTTGTTTTGTTATCGCTGGACATTTTTCTCCTGCCCCTTTCTGCCTTCGCTTTTCAATTTCCTAAACAGATTATGAATCCAGTTAGAATCAAGGTGAACTTTTGAACTTGGTGTTCTTCAGCTGATTAGAAAATGGACATAATAGGGAATCTCATTTTTAACAATGATTTCATGAGAGTAATTGAATAGTGTCTTTCAGCTGGAGATCCCAAAGTGCTTTGTAAACGTGAGGCAGTGTTATTATTGTTCCACAAATAATAGAAGTGGAACAGATAAATTTAGGCATGCTTTTACAAAATATTCATCTTTGAAGTAGGGTTTTGAGCCCTTTAGGCACCCAAATTCTAGGTCAAGCTTTACCTCGAAGCTCCCTCTGAACCTGCTGGGAGCTGTGGGAACTCAGTATGCCTAAAAATCATGAAAAAAGGAGAGAACAATCACTCATTTATGAGATGAACAGATGAACTCAATACGCAGGAAGCCTTCATCTTCCTGATGTATACATTTGTCTTACCAGTTAACTTTTTCATGGTAGCATTATCCTCAGATGCTTAACTATGATATTAGAACAGTATTTCAGACACTTATCTAACGTTTTCACCAAAGTAGTTTTCTTCAGGTCCCAGGGACCTCAGGCACACAGGAACTTTGCATCTCTACTTTTTTTTAAAGGTATAATGTACAAAGCCTCTTGTAGAGTTTGATGGGTGAAAGAAAGAATATGGCTTATAACAGAGCCATAAACATTTCACTTTACAAGAAAGAGAGCTGGCTGATTTAATTAAGAAATTAGATAATACTGTTATCTGTATTGGAGTTGTGGTGATGCAATGCATTTGGGGTCCTATAAAAACTGGAAGCTATGCCTGTGCCCATTCTGTTCAGCTTCTGTTGGGATCATTCAGAGATTATTATGGTTTCAGTTGGGCCAGAAACAGAGACAATTTTAGTATTATTTTGTTTTGTATTGCCACATAAAGTACAGTATAATTTTACAGTGCAAAGTATTTATAGGAACAATAATGATGTCTCTCACTTTATGTTCAGAGCACTCAGCTAGTTGCAATGCACCAGTTCCTATAAATCTACCATTTATCACGTCATAACTTACAAAATACATTTATGTTCTTCCCAGAGTAGATGGGCATCCACATCCAAAATCTTTGCAGAAAGGTTTATCTTCCGTGGAGGAGAAGAAACTTTGATGTGGTGGACAAACTAGTTGGTTTTTTGTGTGAAGTTATTTAAGTATTTTCGATTATTAAAGAACTCTCTGCATTCGAGGAGAGAGAGAATTTACAAAGATAATGGACAAACTAAATTATCCAGTAATGAAATATTTTCTTTCCGTATAATTCCTGATGTTGTTTTATATGTTTATTCATCATTTTTAGGTGACTTGTCCAATGTGAAAAACCTTTCATTAACTGTTGTTGCTTCCCTTGTCTCTAGCTAACATCTAATAGCAAGCAATTACTTTTATTTAGAGTCATAGAATCATAGAATGCTTTGGTTTGGAAGGGACCCCTAGAGGTCATCTAGCCCACCCGCCCTGCAGTGAGCAGGGACCCCTTTAACCAGATCAGGTTGCTCAGAGCCCCGTCCAACCTGGCCTTGAATGTTTCTAGGGATGGGGCCTCCACTGCCTCTCTGGGCAACCCGTTCCAGTGTTTCACCACCTTCATTGTAAAAAATTTCCAGATCATGAGAGGAAAAAAAACCCTCTTCTAAGCAGTATTTTTTCTGTGGAATGATTGTTTATTTTTCCACCATTTTTAATAAACTCTTTACCATTTGTATAAAAAAAATTAAATACATGGTTGACCAACTTGCCATTCTTGCTGCACATCATGGGCCTGATATTAGTCCAAAGATCTGCCTATTAAACATCCCTACCACTTGTGAATGTCATCAATTCCATACAAAGGTAGTTATTTCCATGATATGCCTCTCTATTATAGAAGCTTTACCTTGGCTGTTCCTGCATTTTGAATTTATAGACAGGAAAGACTAGGGATTGTTACTTAAAGAGTTATCTTTTTTAACACATTCTCTCCAGCTGTGTATTGCCAGGAGTTTCTTGAGTTTTGAAGTGCTTTCTATGCCTCTGGGGCCCCTTTACTTACCATTTCTCAATGTTAAAGGTCCATCATGAGATATTATTTTGAACCTTCTATGAAATTCACTTACTTGGCTGTAACTTTGCCATAAATTTACTGCTGTTCTGCTAGGTAGAATCTCAAAGATTTTTCTCTTTTTGCTTTTGTAGATAATTAGGCAGGAGTTTAGCTCTAGGGATAGAAGTGTAATGTTTTGCAAACATAAAGAATGAGCGTGGACTTCAGAGTTCTTGAGGAAAAGCTTCTTGGGTACTGATCTTTGTCATGATGGGTCTTCTCATTAAAGTCTTTCTTCTCCCTTAAAAATATCTTTAATTATGGTTTCTGTGGCTAACCCCTGCCACTTGCATGTTGACACGTATACATACATGTTTAGAGTTTACTAAGTTTGACCTACATTGATGCCATTTCCAAAGGATACTAAGCAATAATAATTCAGCCAGCTTTATAGAATTGATGGCTCTGATTGAATGAAAAAAAGAGTCTGTGGCAGACAAAGAGGAGCTAAAGCCAGGAGTATTCATAAATACTTCTGTTCTGTATGTGAGGATAAGCAGGTTGCCATACTCATGCTGTATTTTCATTATGAAATTCTTTCTACTCCAACAGTCACTAAGGCTACTAATGCTGGAAATCTTAAGTCGGGTTATATGTAAATATTTTTAAAGGATTTGCAGAAAAACTCTAAGGATTTTTAATATCGATTTTCATTATAGCTTGGGGGTGTTCAAGAAGCTTGTGGGAGTTAAGGTCATGCTAATGTTTTTTTTTTTAAATGGGTGAGATAACCCAGGTAATTATAAGCCTGTCAGTCTGACATCAGTCTCAGGCAAATTAATGGAAATGCAGGTGTGGGACTTGAATAATAAAGGATTGAACTCTGCTGAGGCAAACAATATGTTTTATAAGCACAACTCTTAAGATATAAGAAAGGCAGCTCACGTTACAGAACAGGAGGTGCTACCCAGGAAAAGCATTTAGGTGCCGTAATGGGTAATAATAGTGGATAGAGCTTAAGTTTTTCACCCAGAACAGTAGCCAACAAGAGCTAATGTAATCACTGAACATATAACAGGCCAATATAGAATAAAACTAGGAAGATCATTTTATCTCTTCTGCTTTGTGCAGCTAGAGAATACAAAACCTCTTTCCCGCTATTCAGCAAGGATGTTGGAAACCTGAAGAAGGCTTGAAGAGCCACAAGACTTGTTAGAAAATGTTCTGTATAGTGATATATTATCTTGAGGAGTTTTATTTAATTCACTTATCAATCAAAATCGTTAAGGGAAGACTTGATATTAGTCTATAATTGTACACACGGAGAAGAGAAAACTGAAAACAGAAGGCTTAAAACCTAGCAGACAAAGATGTAAGCAGATTAGCAAGTGAAAGTAGATGAATTCATAACGTAACTAAAGAACCATGGTGACACCTCTGAAAGTAGTGATGGTGAGTTCTTTAAGAAAGACGGGTAGTTGATAAATCAAAGTCGTGATTTTCTAAGACAGAGTCTGTGCTACCAATAGGGATTTCTTCTGGGGATTCCCAAGTCCTTTGTAATACTTCAGGTCAGACTGCGTGATAACAGTAGTCCCTTCTGGCTTTCTAATCTGCCTCTGTGTGTCAGCAAAGCAGGGAGGGCTTCAAGCTGCACTGACAGTAATGCGCGGCTGTAGTTGGGTCTCCGCGCGTGGTCGTGTGCTAGACTAGGCCTCTATACGTACCCACTGGCCCATGGGGTCATAGTCTCCGACTGACTCTTGAGCACGAGAACAATACCGAGCAATCATACTGGTTTAGCACTGACAATAAAGATAGTATTTTCATTTCAGCAATTTACTTTCAGAGCCAAGGATAAGACAAATAAGAAATCTAAATATATGTAATGATGTGAGAAGGTCTGCTTCCTCTTGAAGAAGGTTTTGCAGGTACCACCTTGCTGCGGCATTAGAATATGACATTTTCAGTCATTACTACTTACATCAGTTCCAGTAAATTATTTAAGTTATTATGAATTTCTTATTGATCACAGTATAAAATTAAAGTCGCAAATGTTACAAAGAGCAAAACTGAACACATTTTACTTCTCCCACTGAAATATTTTAGATTATCAGAAGAAGCATATGATATTTTAGATGAAATAAAATGTTTTAATAGTTTTCATTTTTAGCCTAATATAATGTTTTTTCTTTACAAAGGACTTTTAAGTAGTATCATTGCAAGTATCTGCATAGATCTCTGAAAATACATGCATAAACACAGAAAGATGAAGAACTCACAGCAGCATTAAGAACAAACTGCGTTTTATCATTCATGGTACAGAGATTTGCAACCATTTGCTTTAAACTACAGGCTTCACATACAGCATGTATATATCTTCTCCATTTAAAAAATACTCTTTTACTGTAATGTTTATTTTGTTTAATTTACCATATGACAAAAATAGATATGCACAATGTAATACATGATTGTGCCGATGTGTTTATATTGCAGAACCTCCTCAAAGGATCAGAATATATTCCAAGGTATGAGTTAGTATTTTTAGGAATTTTCTTTTGCCCTGACCCATTTTAGATCTTTGTAAGAATTCTGCAAGTGGTTAAGTGAGCATGATCTCAAAAAGACTGTGCTAAGTCTGAAACTAGGACAGAAGTAGATGTGCTAAAGTGAGAAAATATTCAAGAATGTTTCAGATTTGTATGGACTTCATTTTTCCACTCACTTTCTTGGCTCTTAAGTAAGAAAGGGTGGTTAAATGACTTGTAGTACTAATGTGTCGTACAAATTAAAAGGGTTTTGAGCACTCTGCAGATTAGCGTTGGCCTTGAGGCGAGAAAATCCATCGGGTGAGCACACTTGATTATCATTAGTAGAATCTTACTTTTTTTTATCTGAATTAACTTTTTTGTGTAAAAACCTGCCACAATTAGGACTTTGCTCTACTCGTGTCACTGGTGTAGTGACAGCCCTCCGGCTCTGGGGGCAGATGGAGGCTATGCTGAAGCTGAGTGTAGGTCTGACCATCAGGGGCACTATATTAATTCAGGCCACCTGGCCCGAATGCCATCACATATGTGCAAGCTGGTGTGCGGTTTGCTCTGGCTGCTCTGCCGATATCAGCAGGTGGGAGCTGTACGCCAGTGAGGAACATGAAGGGAATTCACACTTCTGTACATCTGGTTGCTTTTCAGCTTTTTTTATACTGCTCAGGCAGGTGGACCTTATGCTTGGGCGGTTTCTGCATCAGTTATAAAAATAACTTATCATCATGTGTGAGACCACTGACATCTTGGTCTACTTTGTGTACTCTGTCTACCAAACAAGAACTTAATGAATAAGGAACAGTGAAAGAAAAAAGAGAACCTGAAAAAGAACAAGATAACAAGATAATGCTTAAGAAGAAATGGTTTGCAATCTCTTGGGTTTTTTATTGTCATTATTATTACTGAATATTCTCTCCTTGATTTCAAGTTCTGCAGAAGACGTATATGTAGGTGCACATATCAAGCAGTGATCTCTCTGCCTACTAAAAAAAAAAAAAAGGAACCCAAATCACTATAAAAATATCTGTAGCATAATAACAAACTTCACCCATTCACCTTACCTAGTCTCTAAGTAGCTAACATTCTTTGTGGCACAAAATGGGATTATGTGAGTGGCAATCAGAATTTGATATTTATTTCCTCAGTATGCAGGACATTCTCCAGGTTCTTTAGTTATTGTTGGTGCTTCTTTTGTAAAGGAGACAGATAAAGAAAACATGTAAAGTAACAGAATTTCTGATGGTTTAGTACTGATTCCGTTTCCTGGTGCTAGTTGAGAGAGAAAAGGGTAGGGGGTTAATGTTAACATCACCAGTCACAGCTGTGGGTTGAGCACAGGAACTATGAAACCCATGATGACTTGACTTATTTGACAGGTTGTAGAACCTGTGGAGCTGTAGGACATGCTGTAGGGCCCTGAATTTTCTCTTCAGGTACTTGGCTTGTTTCATTAATTCTCATGAAAGCTCTATCTGAGCAGGTAGCCTATGACAAAGCATTTAAGGGGATATAATTAGATATCCTAGATGAATTAAACAGTATGGAAGAAAACAATAAGTTTTCAAGATCTTACGATGGCTGTCGATAAAAGACTGAAATCTTTGCCACACTGTCTAGATTTGAAGCTACTGGAGTGGTTGAGCCATCTAATGTACAGCAAACATAAAACTAAAACTGGGTTTCAGCTAGCAGCAAACTTTTCTGTATCAGCACTGCAGGAAGAGCCCTTCTCTGAAGCTCCCTGAATCGCCCCATTTTGCTGAAAAGCCATGGAGGGACAGGTTGGAATTGTGGCTCTTCTTGTTATGGGGTGAATGCGGTCAAGTGACCTCATCTCCGGTCTTCCCTAGTTCTCTATCTGTAGAAGATACAGTCTGACTTACTGACTCCCCACATTGTATGGTTTATCTGTAAGTACATCGTAGAGAGACGGCTTTGTTCACTTGAACTACAGCGCCCTTCACAAAAGAGCCCCAGACTTTTGTGCTATCTGTTCTATGCAATTAATTAAGATGTTCGTAATCACGGCACTTCATTGTATTAATTAATTTTAAAGAGTAATTAGTGTAGTAAGTGGCTGCTTACTTAAGTATTATTAAAAATAAGAACATTTATGAGAACAGGCTAACTGAAAATAATACAATGGAGGAAGCAGAGTGCAACACGGTAAAGGCCAAAAAGTAAGAAGATAAAAGACTGAACGCTGCAAACTATGATCTGAGTTACTTTGATTCACAGTGGTGGATGTTTTGCTTGAGTGATCAGAAAAGTATTGGGACTGTGCAGGTTGATGTAAAATTTCAACCGTGGTGTGAAAGCAGTGTACATCACAGGTATGAGAATAAACAGGCGGCTTTCCTTTCAAATGGAGTGGCAGACAGGAACAGTATGACTTGCAGCATGCTGGCCTCATGCAAAGTGGCCGCGTTTGCTTTGTAGAACTTCATCACCATGTGTTAAGTCCCAAAGCGGTGTCATATCTTAGCTCACTGTAACCTAAGCGTGTCAGCACGGCCCTGGGTATGAATGACTCTGACTCAGTGTCTGGCTTCACATATCTTTTGGCTCTTCTCCCTGTCTGAAGAAAAGGGAGAAAAGAGACTTCATGGAGTTTGTATCTCATGTTTGTAGTCTGGTAGGGTGGTCCAAGCCATTCATCTGTTTTCCTGGAGAAGTGCTGTGGAATTGCTAAGAATCATATGCAGCCAGAGGGCTGCTGTGGATTCTGCACAGGTGACCATGGGGTAAGGGGTGGGGAGGAGTACACAAAATCCGAAGACTTTTGATATCGCTATATAATGTTCCCAGTATAAACTCTCCCCATCCTTCCCTCTGTCAAATGTCTGCCAATAGATAGAGAGGTTATTAATATTAGTTAATTCTTAATGTTTTTTGCCTATGTATTTGTCCTTTAGTGTTGAATGTCATTGATTCTGTGTGCAGTCTTAACAGTTTCCTGCCTCCGAAGCCAGGAGTGCCTAGTTCCCCTGTCTGTGCACTCACCAGTTCTCCTAACTCTGGAAATTCCTGTAAGCCGATACATTTTACTAATCCAGCAAAAAGATAAGCTAGTCATAGGAAATGGATAGTTTACAGCTTTACTAATAAGAAGAATTATTTCATAGCAGGGGCCAGTGAACATCTAGGAGAGTGGAAAGAGTTTGTGGAACCGCGTAGCCAGGAATAGGAATAAGGAGGAACGAAGGCAAAACGTCCTCTTTTTGGTATCAATAAGCCCTTAAATCAGGTCAGTTCCTTACAGCCCCCCATTTTGATCTTATATACCCCAAATCATATCCTTTTCTCTGGTATTTCAGTCTGTTTCATGAAAGCTATATTCTCTCAATGCAGCGTTTGCCTCTACTTCCATTTCCTTAAACCGCAGAGCCACAGCTTTGGTACTCCCCCCCTTAAACACTAGAGGTCAAGACAGCCACCACAGTAGAGTCAACATATTTCCTTCTAGCAATAATTAATTATTTTTTTTTTGCATTCGTAACCAGATGTCTGGAAAATAATAAAATCATTAAGAAGACACAGCTGTAGTTTTTTTACCAGACAAAAATAATTGTTCCGTGTTCTGGTGTCAGCTATGGGATTGCTAGTTAGAGAGTACATTTTTTAAGTTTGACTGCAGGGTGAGTGCTTCGCATGCAAATGACCTGTGCAGCATCACCCAAGGACCAGGCTCGGTTTCCACAAGTTCTCTATCGAGTCCTTACACGGCTCTGTACTTTTCTACCCTTGTCTTGCATGATTCGCTAGTCCTACAGCTTACACTTTTGATCCCTACATGTAGGGATGTGTAGTTTCCTGGAGAAAATAATTGATCAACTTTTTTTCATTATGAAGGACCTTGTTTTACTGTTCCTTGTGTTTGTGCGTATCCATACCGCTGCAAGAGTGTTCAGTAAGTGTTGATATAAAACATAGGTGGGCTTAAATATCAAACACAGAGACAAGCTCCAGAAGAGAATAAAACCAGCCAAAAAATGGCTTTACCCCGGTATAAATACTGAGGAATTACTAATTTGCTGCAAGGCTGTAGTAAAATTTTTAAGACTAATGTGGGGGGCTTGTGTCTTTTTGATATTAAAATGGTAAAATCGGTAAGTTGGATAACTTAGAAGTTGAGCATAAGAAATGAGTGGACTAAAATCAGAGCTGTACTAATTTTGTGGTAATTCTACAGTATAGCTTTGTACTCCTCTACACAATTTTACTGATTCATCAACAAATATAATTTGCCTGTGTGTATGTGTGTTTAATATGTGTGATATTATGATATGGTAATAACATATTACCTTGGCCGTATCATTCATTATGTTACACAGCCTGTGTCATCAATTTTAGTTTCCTTTTTTTGGTGTATTTGGATGCGCGGCAGGACCCAGCTTAGCCAGAGATATGGAATTAGCATATTGTTTCTTGGGGAATGCCCTTGAATGTGCTTGAGTAGCTGTCTTGCGTGAGACGTGAGCAGCATTGCTTGCAGGGAGGGTGAAAGTTTGTTTCAAGCAGTATGCAGTAATCCCGTGTTGCTGTGCTGACTTCAAAACTCTCAGGAATGCTCTTCAGACTGTCAGGATCATTGCTCAGTGGGGAGCAAGCAGCAGTGATGGGCAGGTCTGTCACCTGCAAAGTCTGGGCCAGGTCACTTTACAAAGCATTTTGGTAGAGCATCAAACAGGGTCCGTGTGGGAGGCCAGGTAAGAATCTCATCTCATTTTGTGGCCTGAAGATATCACCAAGGAATGAAAAGCAAACCTAAGGCCTTTCTGTTGCTTCTGGACAGAGGGTGAGGGCAGGTTGTGATGTGCTGAGGGAGACATGCAGTGTAAATTATCTAAACTTGGGTTTTTTTCCATAGATGTGTTTATTTTCAGAAGTTTATTTCAAATTTAAATGGGGATGTGACTGACAATCTAACTGAATATTAAATGCTACCAGAATCAACCTTGGTGTGACCAAGTAAGACAGACAGGCAACATGACTTTTTATTAATATCTCATGCCAAGGAACATTGTGTCACTTGCTATGATGAATGGAACAAAATGTTGCTTTCTGGCACAAAGCTTAGAAATGGAGAATATTGCAATCAATCAAATACGGCAACATTAGTGAAACTTGAGTGAAAAATCTAGTAGAAACCTAGGAACATAACTGTGTAACTATCTCCCATTATTGCTCATTCAGCTCATGTGCAATTCCATTGTGAGATTTAAGTTTTATTCTCATCACACTTTTAATCAAGACATTATTGTGAGGAGTAGAATTCCATTGAAATGGCCTTGAACTGTTGCTTGAGGGCTTTTTTTTTTTCAATATTTTTTCTATCATTTAAATTTGAGAATGTCTGCATGTGCATACAATGTAGCATATTTTAATATATTTATTTATGGTAGTCACGCTAGGCATAGAAAGAAGTATCAAATTTTTCTTTGACCTTGGTAATAAAAGATGATGTGCTGCAGAGTTGCAAAGAACACCGGTCCATATCAACAAATGCCATTTTACACCGAAAGTAAACCCAGCCAATGACAACAGATTTGGGCACAACAGAATTAGAGACATAAACCAAAAGGCCAATCATAGAATTTGTTTATACACTTACTTCTCAGTTGATGAGATCTTTTATTGTTGTATCAGTTAATTGAAATACATTTTGCTGCATCTACACATATATATGGCATCCTAAACAAGTTTGGCTCCATGACTTTCGTAGTAAATAATATTGCCAGGAGCTTTTTATTTCCCATGTAAGGAACAGCAGCTGTATGTGCACGTATGCCTTTCTTTGGCCATTTTTTGTTACATATTACACTATCTTGTATGCTGTGTTTTCAGTATTTCTTCCTGTTTAAAAATTTGGCATCACACCTGGGAGGAAAAGAAGAGCTGATATTAGATAAAAGTTGCAAACAAATAATGATATTTTATTTTACTTTTATTTTTTTCTTCTTACTTTAATATGGTAACTGTTTACTGATCATAGATTTTACTTTTCTTAATGAAGAAAACATCTCTGCCATTATAATCTACTTTTGGTCAATAGTCTTGGACAGAAATCAAAGCAGTTGTCACTGTTGAAACCACAGCCACCATTTTGGCCTTTTTGTCTTGAAAATCAAGAGGACTAAACATCACTTAGCTTTATCCTTTTCCACCAGAAAGTAAGAACAAGAATTGCAAGAGCTGAGAAAACTGAAATTAAACTAATGAGAGAAAATGCATTTAGGCTTAGAGTCACAGGCATTTCTAAGTCTAGATACAGTAGATTTTAATAATTCCTAAATGCCTTTGTATATATGGGTCATAATGAAAAAAATCGTATTTCTAGTAAAAGACATATTGACAATTGCCGTGGAACAAATACCAGTCTCCATGACACCAGAAGAATCCAAAATTACCATCTTAGATTAATTGTTGTTTACTTGGGGTTTTTTTTCTTAGGGTGAATACAGACAGCTTCTGATCTTACACTAGTAAGTGTTATTGCATTGATTACTGATTTTAATTACTCCTTAAAAAGAATGCAATGTCACAGGAAGTCATTCATGGACAGATGAAGTTCTGATTCTCCATCAGACAATACGTAACATACTGGGATAGATTTTGCTCTCAGCTATGTAAGTATAAATCTGGATTGGCTCTATTGAAATAAATGTCATTTTTTCAGTTTATGTGTTTTAGTGGTATTTCTGAGAACAGAATGCAGCCTGCATGTTTTTAGATGAAAAATGGAAAAGGAGACTCTAGAAACGCGTCTAATATTTACTCCCTCGTAATCTCACTTGGTTAAATTAAGTAGAGAAACAGTTAGGGGTTTATTTCCTTTAAGTATCTACTTTCATTGCTGCTAAGCTGGTTTTACAAGCACTGAGACCCAATAAAAGTGCTCATTTACTTCTTTCTATATTGTACAAAAATCTACAGAAGGACTTTCTTTTTGTCCTACGGAGTATTTCTCTCATTTAAAAGTTTATTTTTATTTGTCTAATCATTTTATTTGCCTATTCATCATTGCTAAATAACTCAGAGAAGTCTTTCACTTAATTTCCTGTGTGACATATATCTCCTAGCCTCTACCTCCAAATCAAAGTATTTCCATTAATTTCCATCACTGTTTTGTTCATACTGTTATGAACCAGAATGCTCCCTTGCTTATGGGAAAAGCCTATATTAAAACAGCAATTTTATTTTATCTGATATTTATTCTTCCCCATTCACTTCCACACAAATTCTAGTTTACTTCAGTCATATACTTTTGTTTGCTTATAACTTTGGTTACAAGCTATGTATGAAGTGGGTGTATATGTCTAGAAGTTTAGCATGGCATCCAGTGATTTCCACTACCTCACCAAATGGGACATCAAGTTTTGAGCTGTGTCAGTCTGGCCAAGCATAAAACATATCTGTCCATAAAAGTTTAGGGGGAAGTTTTGCTCCTTGTTTACAACATCATTAAGTAAACACAGATTTTATTTGGATGTATTCTGAGATTTTATTAGATATGTTCTATGTAAAATAAATAAACAAACATATAAACACATACATACATATATACTTTTTTATTTTATTTATATATATGGTTTTTATTTCTATTTATATATAAATTTATTTTTTATATATACATATTTCTTTGCCTTCAAATAAGAGACTTCCAGCCACAGTTTCATTTAGCCTTCCCAGAGTGCGTATGTAGCTGAAATATTGTGAGGTACAAAGTGCAGTGATGTGAACACTGTGGCAACAAAAATTTGAGGTATTTTAGCCATGTATCACCAGTCTGCAGGGACTTCTGAGTATCGCTATATTTATCATTTTATTGTCTGTCTTACATAATCTTTCCCCCTAAAGAAAACAGTAAATATTATGGTGAAATATATGGGTCTTTGGCTTTTTTTATAAAGAGCTAGATGACTATGAATTCTGAAATTTCTTTCCTAATTTTGAAAGGTGACAGATGAGAGGTTTTTAAAATCTCTTTTGGAAGATCATTTCTTGGTTAAACTGAGTCATAAGAGCTCATATTTAATTTTTTAATAAATCAGAGGCAAGGAACTCAAAAACATTTAGACAAATGATGGAGAACCTGTCTGCTTATGGCTGGTACTATTTCATGTTGAAGAAGAGCAACACAATTGTTCCAGATATGACATCCTGTCCAGTGAGATAAAATCAATGGAATATACACTAATCTTTATAATCTCATTTTTTTTTTCTCACACATGAAAATTTGGGGGAAAAAAAATGATGTGAGGTTCACATGTAAAGTAAGGCAGTCCACTCAGCAAAAGTAATGCAAGGTATCAGCATTCTGTGCATGCTGTGGGAAGGACAAAAAAGAAAAGCTCTTCCTGCAGAAAGATCCAAATGAAAATCTTTTTGGTGATCGAGGAGGAGGAGGAAAACTTAACATCAATATTAAAGTGCAATTGGGTTGGATCAGAAGTCTTGATGATGCATCTGGGAGTAGAATAATGTAAATCACTGCAGGTATAATTATGAAGGTAATTGCAGTGCAGTATAAGTAGTACCAAAAAATGAAATTAAAAAATTGCAAAGCAAATAAAATCACGAGCAGCCAAAAGACAAAAAGTTTGTGATAAATGGTTCATTTAGACCTGCAGTGCTGTGTGGGCAAAATTGGATTGCAATCATAGCCATTTCAAAAATGAAAACATTAAGAGAAAAGGAAATTGGACAGAAATGGCATGGAAATTACAGCCTTTGATCCGTTTTTGAAGAACCTTTTATGAGACATCATCGTGAGTGGGCAGCAAATTCTTTCCAATCTCCTCTTAAAGCACTTGTGAAAGCTTGGAGACCATGAGACTGAAATAAACGTTTTAGCATGGATTCTGGGAGCGTATCTCTCTCTGCTGACCTTTTTTAGCTTTTATAAGCAGCACAAAATTTCATTGAATGTTTAGTGCAATAATATAGAATGTGTATAATCTATGCAATTATATAGAACATAGCTTAGCACAATGATATAGCAAGGAAACTGTTTTCTGTGGTAGCACTAGCCTTTCATTAATTTTCTGTAAATATCAGGAACTGTAGGTGGGGATAGATGGCATGGGTTTTTTTTAGAGAGGTGTTAGATAGAAGTGCAGATGGGTTTTGCAGCTTATGATATTGAGGGCTCACTTAGTCTGGGCTGAGTAAGTCCCTGTCTAAACTCGCCACAAGTTATATTCCTGAGGAAGGCTGTGTCTTTTTCTTCTTAATGATGCATTGTTTTGAACCTTCTGGGTTATCCTGCTGTCTTGAGGGAATTATGATGTCTCAACGTGGAAATTCAGTGTATATACAGAGAAAAGAGGTAAATAGTTAACATGAATAACATACTGTAATTGCCAAAGCATAGCCCAGCTCTGCACTAGCTAAAATTAGATTAAGCTCTGAGGCTATAAAACAAAGATGATCTTAGACTTGTTCAATCACTATTAAAATATCTGTAATTCTGTTGTAAAACATTAATGTATGGATGTATTTGGCAGTGTTCCTTATTAAATACCAGTAATTAAAATCAGAATACATTGGGTTAGCTGTCCTATTCTGTAAAGTCTGAGTAATTAGCTTTCAGGTAATTGGTCAGATTAGTAACTGTACATAAAATGATTATTGTCGATGAGAAGAAATATGTTACATCCTGATTTGAAGGATCATGAATGCTGTCACGTAAAAGAATAAGCACACTATTTTACATTTCAGTAAACAACAGCTGGATTCTTCCAAGAGTGCTGCTTAAATCAGATTCAAGCTGCCAGAAGCAAAATCCCTGTTTATTTTTGTATTTTATTTGACTTGACTGGGTTCTGTTTTCATTAACATTTTCTATCTGACCTTTTGAATTAGAGAACCTTTTCATTCTGCAGAAAAAGTCAAGTTTTCTGTGAATTTGTGAAATTTAGGGTCCCTCCTTTCTTTAACTTTCTGTAGCACTACAAAGGTGGAAAATACTCTCCATTATATCCAAATAAAATTATAGGAAAAATTAATATAAAAATAGTAAAATGTGTTTACTTGCTTGTAGACTATTTTAATTTTTGTTTTGTATTATTGGACTATTAAATGGGAGGTGGAGACAGAGCTGTATTTTGCCACTGTGCTGCTGCTGTTATCATTATTAATCATTTATATAGTTTATGTATAGCTGCTGTTCACATCTTAGGCACATAAAAAATGTCATCCATGCCCTGAAGTGTTTGCAATCTAAAATTAGACAAAAGAGCAACAAAAGAGATAGCAAATGATAGCGGTTGGCTCTAGCAGTGGGAGGTTTGGAAGAATATGTTACTGTTTACCTGCTGTCCTCTTACCACTTTCCATTTGAAATGCTCACTTTTAACAGACTGCAGACTTGCTGAGGGTCTGCCCCATCATCCAGACCATTACTGAAGATGTTAAACAGGACTGGACCCAGTATTGACCCCTGGGGTACAACTGCTAGTTACTGGCCTCCAACTAGACTGTGCACCACTCATCACCACTTTCTGTGCCCAGCTGTTCAGCCAGTTTTCAATTTACCTCACTGCCTGCTCATCTAGCTCATGCTTCATCAGCTTCCCTATCAGGTTCTTCCAGGAGACAGTTTCAAAAGCCTTACTGAAGTCAAAGTTGACAATAGCCACTGCTCTCCTCTCATCTACAAAGTCAGGCATTTCATCATAGAAGGTTGCCAGGTTGGTTAAGCATGACTTCCCCATGCTGACTCCTCCCAATCACCTTCTTGCCCTTCATGTGCCTGAAAATGGTTTCTGGGATTACCTGCTCCATTGCCTTCCCAGGGACGGAGGTGAGGCTGACCAGCCTATAGTTCCCTGGGTCCTCCTTCCTGCCCTTCTTGACATTTGCTTTCCTCCCATCTTTGGACACTTCTCCCAGTTGCCACAGTCATTCAAAGATTATCAAGAGTAGTCTTGAAATGGCAGCAGGCAGCTCCCTCAGCACTTGTGGGTGCATCCCATCAGGGTCCATGGTCTTATGTATGTCCAGTTTGCTTAAGTATTCCCTGACCTGATGCTCTTCCACCAAGGGTGCATCTTCCTTGCTCCAGACTTTTCCTTTGGTCTCCAGGGCCTGGGATTGCTGAAGACCACTCTTTGCTAGTAGGTGCTGAGGTGAAGAAGGTATTCAGTACCTCAGCCTTTTCTGTCACCAGGTCCCCATCAACATTCAGCAGTGGGCTCGCATTTTCCCTAGTCTTCCGTTTGTCACCTATGTACTTCTGGAAGATCTTCTTGTTGTCTTCAACATCCCTTGCCAGGTTTGATTCTTGGTAGGCTTTGGCCCTTCCTAACTGCATCTCTGCATGCTCATCCAGTATCTCAATATTCCTCCCAGGTTGCCTCTCTCTGTCTCCACCTTCTGCATGATTCATTTTTTGTGTTTGAGTTTTGCTGGGAGCTCCTTGTTCATCCATGCAAGCCTCCTGGCATTTTTGTCTGGCATCCCGCTTCTTGGGATGGAGCAGGTGCAGCTCTCGCAGAGAACAGTCCCAGCTCTTGCAGCCTCTCTTCATATCACAGATGCTTCAGTCCTTTAACGACCTTTGGGGCTCTTCTCTGGAGACGTTCCAGTATGTCTGTGTCTCTTTTGAACTGGGGAGCACAGAACTGGACACAGCAATCCAGATGTGGTCTCACCAGTGCAGATGGTCATAGCAAGGGTTTTAAGTAATGGATGTGGCAAGAGGAGATTGTGATTAACATGTGACTAGCACTTTCGTAAGGGTAAGAGGAGTGAAGTTTGCAAGAAAGAAAGGGGAATAAAAAAAAAAGGCACTCTGAAGAGTCAACGGAGGAAAGTCAGTGGGGTGGAAAGTACAACTAATTGGAAGCAGCAAAACAGAGCAGAAGGAAGAGATACATATATTGGGAAGGTGAGTGGGAGGGTGAGGATAAGAGGAAGTAGCTAAAGCTTGATAAAAATTTAATTGAAAGCAATGGGAATCTTTTATGTTTATTTCAGAAAATTCTGGTTAGGGAACAGGTTGTGGAAGTGGCAGGTTGTTAGAAATAAGATACACCCTGTCTAGACTTCAGATTTCCTACAGTTCAGCCATAACAAGTGCCTCTGGGGTTTTGAACCTCCTTTCTTGGGTTGGTGGCTGATGATTCCTGTGGTACCTCAGTGGGATGTGCTTGGAAATGGGACTGAGTCTAAAGACAGCTGTTTCAGAAGGCCATTCTAATTTGCAAAGGTGCTTCTTTTAATGGAAAAAACCTCTGCCTGGTTGTGGCTGAAGTAGATTACACAGATGTTCCAAAGAGTGAGTATGTTAGTGTATCTCTTCAGAACGTAGAAAAGCTGCACAAAATGAAAACAGGGCCAAGGGGATATTGTAAATTGCCAAGTCCTCACAGGGAAGATAAAAGCCAAACTTTGATTTACTGCTTAAATTACACACATTTTTATACTGAGCCACTGAACTGTTGAGAAACTTAAATGGTCCTAATAAGGGTAGCATGAGATTTGAGCAGGTCTGTTGCATGAGAACATCATCATGTATTTTGTCGGTCTGTGAGCCCTAAACTCTGGTAGGACCACCCTTTATCCTTACTTTCTGGGGGATTGTTTGTTTGGTTTGCTTTTTAATTATTTCCATATATTTTTTTTGTTCCTTTTTTATAACTAACTTGAGATTCGTGCTCATGTGCAAAATATATGCCAGTTATTTAGTTCTGCTGCTGTAAGCTTCTTCAACCCTAAATCTCCAAAAAAGTGTTTAGATTCCCTATGGAAATCTCCTTGTAAAGGTGTATTACTGCTATGGTTATCTCCAGGTAGCAAATGACTAACTTATAATGCCCAATGCTAGTATGTCTGTGTCTGGTCTTCGTGGAATGCTGTGGTAAATACCTATTTTGTTTAATTTGTAGAATTCACCAACCTCTGCATAATTTTTGGTTTCCAAATCATGAAAAGCATATTCAACATTAAAATGAAAAGAAAGTTTCTCAGAGTTCTCTGTTTCCCCATGCCACGTGCTCTAGTATAGGCAGGAGTTTTGTGTAATGTGCCCAAGCAATTGGCAAGTCAGGTCCCCGGTAAGCTGGAGAGGAGAGAAGAATGAATTCCAAAAGCTAGGAAGAAATAAAATACTGGCCAGTAGTCCCTTGGCTTCCTGTCCTTCAAATCAAGAGAGTTGTTATACTATTTCTGCTGAATAAGTATGGGCATCCACAGTATCTCCAGTGTAAAATACTTTCTTCTAGAGCACAAGTATATTAGCTGTAATAGGTATTAACATATCTGTCTTCTGATAGCAAGTAATAGGCGAGTGAAAAAGGATTCACAGATGACAGATTGATAACTAAGGCAATACTGTTCAACCAAGGGTTTCATAGACTTGCATAGGATTATGTGGCGATAGGGAATGAGGTAGATTTCTTAGCCATTTCTCAGTTTCTCATATCAGGGCCTATATGAAAGCATTACAGCTTTTGAATACAAAATGGGGAATTGCTTTAGCGGTAGCCAAAAATTCATGGCGTTTTATTTGTTTTGTTTTGGGGAGGTAATGGAGGTGATGGAAGACTGGGGTCAAAGCCTTTTTTCCCATTCTTACTAAAGTATTGTTTTATGTTAAGGGTTCTTATCTTCTTTTCAAACTTCAAGAAGAAAATATGAAAAATAGCTCTTTATTACCATTCTGTGATATTTGTAAGGATGGTGAAGGAATAGCTCATAAAAAGATATTTCTCAAGTTTTAACATACTGACTTTTTCATTACCATAGCAGGTGGTCATTTTCATATAAATGAAACTTGTAAATAGCAACCCACCTTTTCACATGGATTCAATTACAGTGAATGCTTCCAAAAGCCAAATGCATGGAAAAAACCTTCCTTCTCATTCTCTCTCTAACCAAATAAAATGAATCTTTAAATCCTTTTTTATATACATATCGGTCATAGTCGAAATGCAATAATATATAAAATAATACTAAACTGCTTTATACTTTTTCAGATCTTTTTTTCTTCTTTCCGTTTTTCTTTCTTTTAGTTGATACCAAAGCTATACATAAAACAATGTAAGCCAAAGTGAAATTTACTTTTTCTGTTTACATGTTTGTAAAAGATCTTTCAGGTTTCTCACAGACTCATATTGACCTGTGCTCTGCTTTTCCCCTTTCCTCACTTAATACTCTCATAAAACTCACCCTTTTCTTTTGGGGCAATCGTTATTTCCCAGGCTGCTGTCTTTTGGAAAATAAATTCCAGTGCAATGCATGGCACCTCACAAACTTGCCAAGAGTTGGATTCATCTTACCTAATTTTAGATCTATAAAAGTTAGACATCATATAAATACATTTTAAAAAACAGATAAAATTGCATAAACTTTCCTCTGCAGGTGTCTCTTTCCAAAGTTTTTTTCTTCTCGTCTGCTATTAGCTCAGGCTAAGTATTTAAAGTCAAGTGAGACAAATCTCACTCTTAAAGTCCTCAGTGCCTGAAGAGGTCCGGTTAAACTACTAATCTATCTGAGGATTATTGAAGCTACATGAAAAAGAGGAACACACAGTACTGATTACTAATGGTGTCGCTATTATGTGTTTGAAAGGTATTGCAAAAGTTCATAGTATTTTATGGAGCCCATAAAAGTTTAAATAAAATATTTCCAAGTAAAATGAAATGCATCTTGGAAAAACATTGTAAGGTGCCTGAGCAACATTTTAATAATAATTCTTAGGCACAGCTTAGAGGATGAGAAGTACACCTTATCTTAAAAGTACAGCTTTTAACCTGCATGCCACTAACACCAACAATGAAAATAAATGCTGCTTCAGGTGGGATTCCCTAGCTGAAGGGCATTTAAAGAAATTACTCCCCCAGAGGAATTTCCAAGGACGTTATGGGTCTAGGCAAGTGGAAGCAGTGTCTGGGTGCAGTGCTATCGCTACTGTCTTCAACTCATTAGGCTCTGTGGTAGAAAAACAGGTAAGGTAACATGAAGGGTTTGCACAAAATTGGTCAATTTAACTGGGGGTCCTTACAACTCTTTAAATCTGTCTTTGTGTCCAGCAACCTCCTGGCAGACAAAGGCAGCAGTTTAAATCCTCGGCATTTCAGATCTTTTTAATCACAACTGATGCAGACTTCCTCCATAACATCTGTTCTGTTGTATTTATTGTGACAAAGAAGGGTTCTAAAGAAGTATGTCTCTGTTGTACGTTGGCAGAGGTGATTCCCAAGATGACCAATGTATGTAGTAATTAGATTTCAGTTCCCTGTCAAAAGCATTGTGATTTAAATTGCTGTGCTAAAAACTACTGAATTCTATCCTAAGCACACTTGCAAGCGTACAAATGTTGGCATGGATAAAAAAAAGAGTTCATGATGGCTTAGTGATTACTTTGACATACAGTTTGTATCTTTTTTAAATTACTGTTACTAAGCTCAACTGCTGATGGAAAATATGTATGCTTTAATTAGTACAAGGACCGATAAGCATATTAAATCAGGCACATTATTTTTTGCATGTAAATTATGATATTATGGAAGAAAGGTTGTTGAGCTGGACATAAAAGTGCTAATAGTGATTTGTAAAACAATTTTTATAATTAAAAGATATTGAAGTTCATGATAAAAGGGAGTCTCAGAAGAAGGCATTCAGCTTTAAAGTAAAGAACTTCCTTCCTTACCCTATACCATCCTTATCCTATAGCACTCCCCTTTTTTGCAGCTACTCACTTTGTGCTATTATAAGCACAAGAGATTGCATCTGAGTCCCCCACATTGGCTCTAAATAAAGATTCTGGAATTTCATTCTAGATACTGTTTGGGTACAGATTTCTTGTCGTCAGAGGCATAAATGAGCTTGTTTCAGTGCCTGTGATAGGGAGGGTCAGTATTATTATAATTTGCAGTTTCTGACTGCAAACGTAACATGTAAATCTATTGTGCTTTCCAGTTAAATAAGCCATAAACTGGTACTTGAACTACAGAGATAACTGTAAGTTTCTTAGTCTTCTCACATAAAGATTTATTGAAAACTAAGCCATAGGCATAATATTACGTAAACACCATTTCACATAATTCTTAAATAACATCTTTCAAACCTTTCTGTAGAAGAGTGAAACAACATTGGCTTGTAACTAAAGAACAGTATCAAAGATTTATGTGAAGTGTTTTATGAGTGGACATGGTTCTATTAAAACTAGTTGGCAAAGATGTCTATTTGTATTATTGATATGTATATACAATTTTCAACTGAAACCACATCTAGAGCATTTTGCAAGTAGCATGTTAGTGTTTACTTTATGGAAATTGTGTCTGCTTAAGAATTGCTGATTCGTGCTCTCTATACTCAACACGTGCTACTTAAATAAAGATGACTTTTCTGAGTTCTGAAAGCTAAGCACACAGAAGCTAACCAGATGAGAAACCTCCTTTGAGGTAATGGTGAGAACCCAAAGTGTCTGTTCATCTCGAAGAGAGCTGCATGTGTACAGCAACTCTGAATATCCTGTTGTTCACTTACATCCTTGTCTTTTGGCAGTCAATTTGAAAATGAAACCATTTTTAAGATACCAGTTTACCCTTGAGTTTCATAACCACGTCTCCTTAGTAAACATCATGAAATGACAAACTGGTGAATCAGTTCAGCTGAGACATGAAAAACTATAGTCTGGAAATTCCACATCTGAGGATCACCTCCATATTTCTGCCTGACAGAAGGATTACATTAAAGAGAAATATTAATTCCCCAGAAAAGCAAGATTAAAGATTAGCTATTTTGTATTTTCTGATTCTTTGTTATTTTAAAATCCATTTTTATAAGCAAAATAAAATAATTGAAATATATATTAGTTTTAAAATAATCTGAATAGTGAGCATTGATAATTGCCATAAGTTTTCAGAAATGATAACATATTTGGATATTTTTTGTTTTCTTTTTGATTTATCGTGCCTATTTTCATTTCCTATTGCCTGTGGGTTTTGAAAAATTGTAAATAATTTAGAGATGTCCTAGATTTAGAAAATGTATTTTAAAAATCTATGATTTAAAGTGTGCCTGGAAAAGGCACTGTATTATACACAAAAATTGTTTTCTTGCTTTCATGTTCAAAGATGATTCGGGCAATGATGAGTCTGACCTCAGTAATATACAAGGATTTAGAAGATATTTTAACGAAACAGTAATTAGGGGCAGGGAGGTAATGGAAGCCCACATGGAATTGCCAAATATAGAACATTCCAGGCTAAATTGACCATGTTCTTGGATGAAATAGCTGTTTTTTCTTGAGAAAGGAAGCTCAGTAAATTTCATCTATGTGGACTTTCTAGCATTTGATATGGAAGCACATTTAAAAAAAGGTCTTAGTTATGTTGTAAATGTGTACAAAAGCTGTAAAGTGAATATAGCAAACTGTGAGAAGGGGTAAACATGATGATGGGCTGTATTTAAAGTTATTGGATAGGAAGGAGGTTATCGGTGCAATTCTTAAAGCAATATTGGTCTTGAATCAATATTCTTTTAACAACTGGCCCCAGGAAGTCAGACAACTCAAGAAATTTGCTTCAGATACATATTGGAAAGTTTTGGCAGCTTGTAGAAGGAATGATGTTGCTAGGAAAAAGGGTTGAGATTGAGGAGAAGATCATTAGAAATAGATAATGTGTATAAGTACAAAATGAAAGGTAACCAGTGATAAAAAATTTCTACCCTATCTGGGTTCTCATCCCTTGAAAACAACAAAGAAGGACAAAAAAAAATCAGTTCATGGGTGACTAGAGCTAACACCATGGAAAACTGAAAGACTTTCTAGGAGTTACTGGGCAAGATAGTCAAGAAAAATGGAGACCTGTTAATTTAGAAAGACATAGGTGAAATTCCACTTGGAATGCTATATAAGGTTCTTGCCATCACTCTTCCAGGGAGATAAATCCATATTAGAGCAGATGAAGATAAGGGTTATTAAAATGATCATGGGGAGAGGGAAACTCATGGCATAAGCAAAATCAGTTAATGATCAGATGTTGGTCACAGTTCTCTTAATAGCTGAGGGTTGGGCAGGGACCCTGGAGGTCAGCACAGGCTGGAAAATTAATGCCAATGGATCTCAAATGGAAAACATAACTTTTCATGTAGTGTCTGAATCCCTGTGCTTTGTTTTCTATGTTCCTTAGTAGTCCATATAAGAAATTACATGATGCCAGCTTTGACAATTTCTTAATCTTAGTTTTGTGCCAATTTTTCATAAATCCTACATTAAACTTTGTGCATGTGCGTGTCATTAAGCAGTATCTTCATGGGCTCTCATTTTAGTAGCTGGCAACAATGAACAGCCATCTTTGCACTCTGAGGCATCAAGATATTCAGCATCTACTAAAACATACTTAGGTCACTTTAGTGACCTATCAAGTTCATATGAGTTCTCTGTGATCATTTCTGTGACAACTGAATCCAAAGTTCAAGGCTAGCTTTTTCACTGCTGGATGATTTGTTTTCTGATTGCATTTACACAACTTCATTAGTGAAAAGATAGCCGTAGAAAAGCCCTAGGAGTCCAGTCTTATCCTTTCTAAGTGTTGTATTGCCTAACATTATTATTTTAATACTTTTGTAAGGGGCTGGTCAGTCCAGCACTTAGCTAAGTTATAAAGGGAAAAGCTGCATTAGAAATTTTTGGAAAAATACCCTCTCTACTAAATAATTACATTTCAGAATTATATTGGGCTACTCTTCTATTTGGGGCCAGATTTTGGAATAAGATGTAGTCCAGTATTTTATTTATTTATTTAGTTATTTACATTGAGCTGGGCCTCCTACATCTTATTTGTTGTTCAGGATTGCTCCAGGACTACAGACTCTGTGTGAATCACATTATGAAGCTCTGGAAATGCCAAATATGAGTCAATATTTGGGGTGTTTATCTGTACAAATCAAGCCAAGTCTTCTTCCAGAATGGCAAATACTTCTCAAAAAAGATTTAAATTCAGCTAGCATAAAAGGTTATATCAGACTGAACCACTTAGGCCTGGCCTTGCTGGGGAGACGCAGATGGATGAAGGACAAGGAAACGCAGAGAAATAAATAATTTCACACAGATAATTGACCTTATTGCCCTGCTTCTCTATAGGAAAGGGCCTGGGCTTTCTAAAATGCTTCCCTTCATCTGGCAATTTGAGTTTGTTTCACAAATCTTAGAAAGTGATATTATCTGGGGAGCTTCTCCACTGTTAAGTGTGTATAGCTAGGTCTACAAAGTCATACATAATAGCCTAGTAATGTTAATGTGCATATCGTGAAATATTGCGGGTGTTCAGACATGGCACTAAATTTTCAGCAGATGTTTAAGTCATTGAAAATTGCAAATTTGGAAATGACTGCCAATTAAAAAAAACCCTTTTGTCTATTATAATGGCTGTCAATTCATGTTTGAAGAGTTGCTGGGGGGCTTTTTTTCTGTTTTGAAAAGACTCAGGATGGTTGTTTTATCTAATCATCTCTTCTCTTGTCCTAATGTGTGTGGAGGTTTTATTGTCATTGCATCGTTCAGGGAATGAAGTATATAGGAGTGATTATCTGTCTTTATCTAGACATGCATTGGTATCTGAGATGGCTTGATATTTTCCAGCTTGCCTTGAAATGTCATTCCTTCCAATTTTCCTTCTAAAATATCAAATACAAGTTTCAAACCTGAACAATATTTCTAGAACTATCACCGTTGTCTTTCTAAATTCTTCATTTCCCTTCAGAACTAGGTCTCTTCATTTGTTTCTGTGTTGTGAGTTCTCAGGCAAAGTTATTTTATGGAGCTTTTCAGTGTCATTGAATTTAAGAACAGCAGCTCAGGCTTTCTGCCAAGTTGGTGTTTTGGGACCAAAATTGTCATTGTTTTTCTTTGTTGTTGAAAAAAATATGATGTTCAAACTTGAAGCCAAAGTCCTTTTCTGTAGAATAAATAATTATCCTGACATAATTGCCATTTGTGCATGTGGCATAAATTTTGTGAGAATACAGCAAGATGGGTTACAGCCCTAAAGAATCCTGGTTCTGTTTTCTCAGTTTATTTCAGTAGTAATTTCTCCTGGTCTTTAGCTGAGAATTCCTTGTGGGAACAAGGTTCATATGTTGTGAACTCACTAGGCTGATGCCATATTTAGGCTGGCGAGAAACCTCATGCTTCCAAGTGTTGGATGTTTTGATGGCTGGAAGCAAAATATTTTACACTTGATGAAATGGTATCCTGGGTTGCTCTATAGGTAAGGACTTTTTATCCTCTTTTTTCTCCATTTCACTTTACTACCTGGAGTACTGACTATGGAAAAAGCAGCATCACACCCTTGAGTTCTAGCTAGCTGGCTGTATATTAATGTCTCATTTAAACTTTAAACCCATGTTTACCTCCGAGTTATGAAGATGTTGTGCTACACTGCTGGTCATTATAGAAAACTGAAACATCAGAGATGCTGAAATGTGAAGCAGAGGAAATGTGCTTGCTAGGAAAGTGCATCAGGCAGCATTTTAAGATTTGTCTCTCTCACTGTGCTGCTGATTTTGCTTATTTGTTTTTATGTTCTGACTTTATCTTTCAGTATAACATTTTTGTTTTATATTGGCACTTAGAGAGCTATGGATGGCAGCGTATTTGCAATATTCTGATGTAAAGATACTGGTATGGGAAATTTGGGAATAAGCTTTTCCATAATACTGTGTACAAGCCTGATAAAAGTCCTTTAATTTTTCTGTGCTTCGGTTACCCACATACAAAACCAAGATAATATTTCCCTGCTGCCAGCCATACTATTCTCCCACTCGCCCTACAGCAAGAGAATACTCTGAATAGTTAGGAAAGGGAAATGAAAACGCTTATATTGAGCGGGTTGGAAGAGGATAATCCTGCTAATACAGAGCTTTAAGAAAAGAGAATATTTCTTACTTGTTTATAACTGATTTGTTTTATTTACATGCAATGCCAGTTTGAAAAAAAACCCAAAAAACTCTAGCTTGGTTTGGCTTGGCGTTTGGGTGGATATACCACAATATAAAATATTGATGGGAAATTTACATGAGTCTCTGATTGTGCATAGCTGGACTAATGGTACTGATGGAGTCGCTTCTTGATTTGCCTGAGCGTATAACCATTTGACTAGATAAGGATTTGCCTGTAATATAGATCAGTGATCAGAGCTGGCAAGTAAGATAAAAGAATAGAACTGTACTTTTGACAGAAAACTATTTTTGCCATAAAATGGAAAACATATAATATGCATATTCAATGTAAATTAAAAATATATGTTCCTCAGAAAAATCATTACATTTGTTATTGAAAGTTTGCTCTAGTTCTGATACAGAACCAAAACAGACACCTGATATTTCAAGAGGAAACCCTAACTGCAAATGAGAAGTACCTGTTATGAGTTGTTGCCTTGAAAGTACAAGTGAGAAAAATCAAAGAAGCCATGTAAGAATATCAAATAGAAAAGTCAAGAAATGTGCTTGAAAATATTGTTTTCAGTGTGTCCTATAACACCGTGAAAGCCAGCTATATCATCTACTCATTTCCCCATCCCCAATGCCCTCCAAAAAACTAACCCCTTCCCACAGAATACAACCATCTTTTCCGTTCTGCGACTAACGCCTGCAGATTGCAAACCAGCAGCAGGAACATATGCACTGGTTTGAGAGGACTGAGGAAGAAACAGCTCTCCAGACTGCAAAGCAGCCGCAGCCCCGGCTGGGTGGATAGGGGATACACAGGGGTTTGGGAAACCCACTGACACGTCCCTCGGCTTCTCGCACCTCCCTGTTGCATGTTCTAATCACTGGCTGTGGGAGCAGGGAATGGAAGTAGTTCAAACTTTGCCGAAAAGGGCTTTGAAGTTTGTCAAATTCCTCTCTGAGTGTGGAAGGGAAAAAATTCCCTGCTTGAATTATTTTTACATGAGGAGAGAATTGCTTCCTGCTCAGCACCAGGCAGTTTTAGATTGTGGGTCTCAAACACGTACAAACACACTTTCATGGTGTTTAACTGCAGGGTTTGGGTTGGAACCACTTCAGAGGAATATTTGAACATTCCCATTGGATATTTGAATAACACAGGATTAAGATTTTGTCTATGGTATAGACACGTGTCTGTATTTTTACAGCCTAAGTTTTATCGTAAAGATAACTGAAAAACATCCTGTGTAAGAACTACTAGATGTAAAAAAAATCTGCAAAATATAAATCGCACTGATCAGTTTGCATTTAGCTCTGACATCTAACATGTCCCTCTCTTTATTAGTAGAAGAGGCTGGGAGGAGTCAGGTAAAGCAGAAGGGTTGGAAGAGGGTTAGAGCTGTGTTAGCTGGCTTGCCCCTCATGGCTTTGAACAGTTTTGCTGTCCTCGCTGCCTCGGTCCCAACCCCCTGTAATCCTGAGCAATACCTACAGCAGAAGGATTTGCTGTCTTGAACACAACCGCCTGTGCTAGCCTACCTACTTCGTACACCGTTGTCCGAAGACGCATACCTGCTGTTGGGTCTGCTCCGTACTGTCTAATTATATTGTCCAGCAAAACAACTAAAATATGGCAAGACTAATTAACAAAAGAAAACAAAATCTTCTTTTTTTTTTTTCCCTCAGCCTGCTGGGAGAACATACACACAGCCACAGGCTGTAGCTGACCCACTTCTTGATAAATCACACAGCAAAAATGACACTGAGGCAGCTAATGCCATCTACTGACTAAAATAACACTACCACCAGGATAGTCAGCCTCCAAAGAGGCTTGCAGGGCTGGTAGCATTAAAAATAATTAGAACATTATGAACACCTCTTTGATTAAATGTAAGATGAGCTTGAGAAATTAAACCAGATGCTTCAGAAATCAGGATTCATTTGTCTTAAGCTTGTTCTGCAGCGAGAATGCTAAAATAATCTGTTTTTAGAAAAGCCTTTCAATAACCCGATTTTCAAAATTGCTGACTACCTTCTCCCCCATTGCCTTCAGTGGGATTTGTGTCTTCTCAGAAACTCTGATGATACTTGTCTGCTAAAGATACTTTATATGCTGGAACTCTTTAACACAGAAAAAAAACGTGCTCTTTCTCATCCCCATTGATTGTTGCAATGAGTTATACCCAAGCGTGTTATAAAGCTGATTGTTTTCACTTCAGAGGTGAGACTGGGCTTTTTATTTTTGATACTTCAATATGAAGACATAATCAGTGTTAGGTATGTCTCTGCTTTATGATATCTGCAAATAACTACTTAATTTAAAATATCTTTTCCTGTGTTTATATTAACAAATATATTACTTCGATGCAGTATGCAGAGAATATTTGCATTTGAAACAAGAGCTACATTTCCTGCTAAAAATCATTCACTGAGCAAGGTGGATTACATATAAGATATCAGCATCCTCCAGGTTAATAACAGAGAACATTGTCTCTAATAATGAATAATCACCTCTACACGGTAAAGCAAATCAGTATGCTCAGCTCTTTTCTTAGACAATTAAATTATAAATCAAAGTCTCATTAAAGCAAACGAGGTACTTCAGTATGTTTTTAAGTGGGGTGGTGTCACTTTAACTGGTGCCACTTTTCTGTGTGCTGAAATATTAACACTTCTGAGGCAAAATCCTACTCGTTGTGTGGAGTTTGGTAACTTCATAGAAGGAGATGCTGCCTCTAGTCAAAGTGTATCTGCACTAGCTGCCTTTCACCCAACAAAATCCTGACTGGATTAAAGCACTGGATCACTCTTCTTTTGCCATTCTCTCGCCTTCTTTGTATACCAGATTTCCGAAGCTGGCTTCTGGGACAGCAACAACTTTGCAGCCACTTTGTACATTCCCTCCTATTCTACAATGGACCCGCATCCTTTATTCATGGCCTCTGGACCGCTGCTTCACTCTGGAGCTTTAATACCAAGGCAGTTTAAAATTTTATGGAACATTCCACAATTTACCCACTTTTTCACTTTTTCAGGTGAAAAGGACCTTTGGTCATTTTGAGGAAACTAGGTCTTTAGCGGAAAAGGACCATGATGGAGATGTCGTAATGTCATAGGATGTGGACTAGTATGCAGGATCCAATATTTATAGTTGATGTTGTTCAGGGCATCTTCTATAGATAGTATAGTTCAAAGAATAAATGCAATTAATAGAATTAATTCACAATTTCCACATTCACATAATTTTAGCTTTCTGTGCCAGAATCATTTTTATTCCACTATATTAAAACTGTATGACACTCTACCATGTTGTTTTCATTGCTGACTTCAGGTAGTAAATGCCATGCTACCTAATACGTCATATCAGAATAATTCTTAGTTTGACCAAAATCCCTCCATTGTCTAATTAATTACTCTTATAAATTTATTCTACCTAATATCTATCATAAATAATCCATAACTGAGGTCACTATACCATCTTCAACTTTTTAAAAGATTTCTTACTCTACTTTCTTGTGATTTGTTTCCCTTAAGTCTGTTGGATAGTAGATATTTAAAGGCTTATAGACTCTCTGTACAATTCTCAATTTTATTACAGATTTTTTGATTCTGTTTATTTATAACTGCTAATTACTTTTAAAATATACAATACATGTTGTGGACAGTACATCTCAGCAGTAAGCATGCTGAATAGCAGAATACTAGCAATAAGTTCCACTTTTAATAACTTTAAATCCACCTCCATCTAAAGGAGATATGTTTTGTTTTCAAAATGTCAGGGACTGTACAGTTTCACAGGTGTTTACAAAATAGCCACTCAGATAGTCTTGAATTGAGTTTCACTTTGTATGTGCAGTCAACTTCTGTTGATCTGGGATTAAGATCTCTGGGGCCTGTGAATAAGTAAGGTTTACCTAAGGCCAGCTAGGAGAATTATAATGCTATTGCAATTTGCCTAGGGTATCCTATTAAAATGATAAATTATAATTTTTCTGTTGAATTTTTAAATCATTCAAATGGCCATGTAATTTATCATTATATACTATGTATGGTGGTTCTGAAACTCTGGATTTATAGTCTTCAGAAGGGGATTTCTTGTTTGCAGTTACATTTCACAGACTCGGAGAACAATTTCTGGAGAATTTACTGCTCATTTCATTCCCTCTATATTTGATTGAACCTTTTCTTTTAGAGATTGAGGATGCATTTATTTTGAAGCCTGACAAAGAAAGATACCTATCTACATATATAAATCATTATTATATATATTTTCACCAAGATACTGTACTATATGGGAGTTTTCCTAAGCAGAAAGCATCTTGTGAAACAAATATACAATCTTTTTCTTGCTTTTGTATGAAGTTAACATGTTGTCTGTTGTTTACTATGGTTAACATGACATTTTGGGTTTTCAGCACAGATGAGATTTGTTCCACATTGGTTTAGTAGTTAAAGACAATAGTATGGGGGTAGGGGGAGAGGTTTTGTGTTGAACTGCTTATATTGTTGTTTTCTTTGTTTTATAAAGTCATTTAGATTCTCCAGTCAAGTTATTTATATTCGGAACATTTTCTGGTACTCACAGAGGACATAGAGGAGAAAATATTGAAGGTCTCATGGCAGCAATATATGCGATAGACAAGTCACTGTTGTTTGCTGTATCTAGGAATTTTTAAATAGCTCCATGACAAACTATACAGTATGTACAAGCATGGATATTTTATTAGCTGTTATAAACTGGGGTACTGGTTTCCAAAAAAACCTGCTTAACATTTTGTGATAATGGCTGACTGTGAAGGGTGAGGATTATGCAAGGAGCCTTCATAAAGTTGTATTTATAAATTGAATATGAAAGCCCATTTTAAATTGCTTCATAAAATTTGATGGCTTTAAATGAACCTTTGTGCCAAACAAGCCAGTCTTCTTGTTTTCTAGATGTATGGATTAGAACAGGATTACTCAGTGTGTAGGAGACATGGCCCTGAAGTGGGTCACAAGGATTATACCAGCTAATGGGCAGAATCCAGCAAAAATCCCCCGGTCTCTGTGGCAGAGCAGAAGCCTTGAATGGGGATGAAAAAGCCACACATCCCTTACCACCTGTGTGGTGCTTTCTGCACCTAACCTGCTTGCATGTGGGGCCCGTTTCTGCCAGTTTTCAGCCATGCTGATGACCAGAAACTGCCTCCTGTAGTCACTTCAGGTTACCATGCAAACTGAGGAGACAGTGAGAGGAAGAGTTTTGTTTAGAGACCGTGGCAGACCGAGGTGAGAACCCAGGAGACCACTGTGGGCTTGAGTGCCTTACCCTCAGCATCACTACGTGGTGCTACTGAATCCTGCGTTCTTGCTGGCTGCCTACTGCAATTTCTTTAGTGATCTGTGGAAAGAAATAAAAGAGTGTTATCCTTGGTTGTCTTTTTAAGTAATATTGCTCCCCAAGAACCAGATGTTAGTGCTGGAACTGAAATTCCTTGCAGTCAGTCCCCTTCTGGGCTGCCTGTGATCACCTCATTCCTAAGTCTATACAGCTGCATGCAAGAAAAAGGAGTCAGACGGAGACAAGGTTCCTTATCCAGGCTTGTGGAAGACTGTTCACCCTGCCTGGTAGTCTGTCTGTCAGTGGAAATGGAGAGATGCTCCATCTCGGGAAGATTCAAGGGAGCACCTCTACAACTCCCTGAAAGGAGGGTGTAGCCAGGTGGGTGTTGGTCTCTTCTCCCAAGTAACCACCGTAGGATGAGAGGAAATGGCCTCAAGTTGCATCAGGGGAGGTTTACATCGGGTATTAGGAAAAATTTCTTTACTGAAAGAGTGGTCAAGCATTGGAATGGGCTGCCCAGAGAGAGGTGGTGGAGTCACCGTCCCTGGAGGTGTTCAAAAATCATGTAGAGGTGGCACTTTGGGACATGGTTTAGTAGGCATGGTGGTGTTGGGTTGGCAGTTGGACCCGATGATCTTAGAGGTCTTTTCCAACCTTAATGATTCTATGATTCTATGATTCTATGATCTGTTGCTGTCCGTTGAACACCTCATGTAGAGACCTTGTACCTGGCATTATACAGCAAGGAGCACACCTTCTCCTCGCGTCTCCCTCTTCCCTGTCTCTCTCTCTTTTCCGTGAGGAAATCTGCCTCCCAGCACCCTGGGGAGGGGAAAGGTGTTCACTGAGAGGCCACACTGCAGTGCCCACAGTGACTTCACGTAATTTTAAGGTGCCAAGTCCAAAGAGTCATACCTTTGCCAGAAGATGGCAAAAAGTAAAAATAAATTATGATTTTTCTTTCTCCTTCTTTCACTATTTAAATATGTAAGCCAGAATATTTAACAGTATTCTACAATAGGAGAGATCAAAACAAGACCTCACACTTTTTAAACTGAAAGATCTGTAGAATGTGTTCTAAGGATGGTGATTAAAATAAATAGAGCACATGAGAGAGCCTCAGTGTTGGGTAATTCTTATTTATTCATTCCTTACGCTTTTTACTTTCCTTTTTGTGACCTTTCTTAGGACTTGTGACTCATTCTTTTGTCACGTTGTTTTTCCCTCTTCCATATTTCACCTTTGCTCTTAGAATCTGGTCTCTCACTTTGTTCTTCTCCTTTTGGTTTTCTGTTCTCTCTCCTGAATTGCACTCAACAGTCACACCTCTCTGTCACCTTCTTCCATGACTATTTTACTACCTCTAGAACAATTTTGGTTTTATCCCTTGATACTTGCCCCTTCCAGGATTTCCTTTTCCTTCCCATCAGAGGCATTTTTAGGTTAGCATTTTCCCTGCAGATTTGTCTGCTCCCCATCAGCAGTAGTACTGAATTCCCTTGGCTGGAGGAGGAACAGGAGTGGGCAGATGCTAATTCTGTCCTGGAGTAGCATCACCTGTAAAGAGGAGAAGGAAACCTGCATCTGAATTCAGCCCAGACTTTTCTTTCTCCTGTTGGTACTGCTGGTGCCAGGGGAAGGAACTGACTTCAGAAGACTCAAATGCCAGTCTGAAACATCAATTAAAGTCAAAGAGGAACTCAGCACTCGTCCTTTTAAATGTTCACCGAGTTTAAATGTTAATACTGAGCTTTGTGAGATACGGGGTTGAGGGATTTATAGCCTCACAGGTTTTGGATTCCATGCCCATTACAATTTACTAAGTTATTTCTCATACAAGAAGTTGAGTTCTGCTTTTACTTTTTCTAGTATTTGATCACTATGCTCCACAATCTTACCCAAAGTCTCTTAATAAATATTACACAACAACAGAAGATGGTGGAAAAAAATGTGTTCTAGTGTGGTGCACTGAATATTGGAATATTGCATTAGGCTCCACTGCTCAGCCATTACTTAGTCAAGACTTCATTGATTTTGTATATATTACGTGAATTTTTGTGTACCTTTTCTTTCTTCTCCACTGGAGGAAGGGACTAGAGGATAAGAATGTCTCTGCCTAGTCAGAGCAGATGGGGCTGAAGAGGCTTTATTTGGGAACGGATACCACCTGGATACCACCACCCCTCTGTTCAGATGCATCCATCTCCACGTACAAACCTAACCAGATGTTTTTGTTTTTTTTTTAAATAAAGCTTGCCATCAAAGAGAAGGCTATGTTTAGGTTAGAAAAATGTTTAGCTTCAGGCAATAAAATTATTCGTTAGCTTTTAATGGTTATTTTTTATTCTGTCTCTTCAGTGCCTTAGAAACGCTTCACAAAGCCAGGCTCCTGAGGTGCCAGGAGCAGACACTGGGAAGGAGTTCAGCACGCAGGGCCTAAAATAACACTTAAATGTAGGTGCATAATGAAGGGAGGATAAAGATGATCATAGGTAGCAGCTGCACAAGGCAAAACTACATTTCACAGTAATTGTAGTGGCCTACTTGTGTCATCGTAGGTTCAGTGCCATCCAGGCTCTCTACTTTCTTCTGAGGCTCTGTTTCTCTATCAATCTTTTGGCAATGACAGGAGATGCTCTTAGGACTAGTGAGATGTGTCCAGATAAAGAAGAGAATGCTGAAAAATTGGAAAATACCTAATAAGATCACCAGGGGACTGGATAACCTGAATTTTACAAAAAGAACAAGCTTGTTCACTCTGGCAAAAAGAAGACTAAGAGGAATATTGAAAAATATTGATGATATAAATACTAGCAGGGGAAAAATACTATTGAAGCTAAAAGGCAACTCTGGCCATGAATAAACTTAGCCTGGGAATTAAAGGAAGCTTTCCAGCCGTGAGAACAACGGGATTCAGGAACAATCTTCCTGTAAGGGTAGGGAGAGAAACATCCTGAACTGAATTTAAGAGGATTTTGAAAAATTTCTAAAAAGGACTATATGACACTGTCGAGTACTGGAATCTGGCTTTAATTGCCTTATCTCCAGCTAACTTTCCCTTTGGACCACATTCTTCAAAAATTGAAGAGTTTTAGTGGTTTTATGATATTTGAGAGCATTTTTTCTGAAATGCTTCTTTACACACATATGCATCATCTCTTATAAAAGGTCTTCTGGAAAGCATTTTTTGTAAAAGTCTGTCTGAAAGCATCCATTTAACCCTTTTCATGTCCTCTGAGCTATTTTCACGAGTTGTTTTCTTTTTTAGTTTTTCTTACGGATAAGTGGGAGGTGCTGTGTTCTACCAGTTGGAATTATCTCGGAGCCTGTATGAAAATTGTCGACTTTTTGTAAAATTAAACAAAAGTATTTGCTCATTCCTAGGATCTTACCCATCTGACACAATTAGCCTGAGTTCTTTTCACATGGGAACAATGAACTAAGCTTGCACAACTCTACGAATCAGTCATTCTCAATAATAGCAGTTTTCAGCAGCTTTATTCTTTCCCCTTTTCTTGTTTTTCGGTGTAATTGGGATGAGTATTGTTTAAGCTTATCCACACACTTCGGTAAGATGTTATGTTCCAGAAAATGAGTACTTCATTTTCAGACTGTACCTCTAAGAGTCTCCAGTCTGTAACTCCAGTGCGTGACCCTATTTTGTCTGCCATTGTCACTGGGTTGCCCTTAATTATACTGATATATTCAAAGACTTCCCATATGTAAAAGACTAAAATGCTGCATCATATTTTGCTACTGTGTTTTCCCTTCCATTTACATCTCTTAAAATGCCTTGGAATTTTGTCACAGTGCCTTCATACATATGCATGACATGCCACTGCAGAAGACAGAACTCTTTATTTTTAGAACTTATGAAAAATGCATCCAAACTTCAAAGATGAATTAGAAATCAAGATTTCTGATTAGATATTTTGGGATTCAAATCATATGAGACCACTAGAATGTAGACAATAAAAAGGGCGCTATTAATGTGTCTTTAGAGGGGGAAAATACCTTGCATAAATCCCAAGCAGTCTTCTAAGCATTTGGGAGACAGGAAATACAAAACATAAGCCAAAATGACAATTTTGCTGCCTACAGTTTGTAGCTTGTGATAGTTTTAATATGATTGCATATTGTTTCTTTCCTGCTTCATCACTAAAGATCTGAAGTGTCCTGGAGTAATCTGTGTTCTGTATATCAGAATTCACTGAAACACAAACAGACACAAAACATGGCATAGTGTCATGATTTAAAATTTCTGTAAGCATTATGTGCTGGCATAAATGAATTTTAGGATTGACCTCTTTGTTAATACATCTATAATAAATGTGACATTATTATCTACTCCTTCCTGGAAATATTTGTTTTGTTAGCAGGTGAAAATCCACTAGCAGTTTTTGTAAAGTTGGGGTTTTTTTATTAACTTTCAACTCTCAGAGATGTACAAATTTAAAATCTTTACAAATGAATGGCTTTAATTAGGAATTTAAAATGTAGATCAAGTACCACAGCCTACTGCTAATCTGTGCTTACTAAATTTTGCAGTATTTTGTATTACAAATATTTCTCAACACACACCCCCCCCCAGATTCTATTGTGAAACCTATTATGCTTATATGTTTATTGAACTGAAATAATGGGCTACCTGGAGCCAGTAATATAAAACCAAAAAATTACTGAATAGAAATTAATCTAAATTTTGAAACGTAAGCGTCTTGAGATGAACAAATAGAAATGTCAAAACTGTATACCCAAAGGTAGAATTTGCAAACAAACATTAACACTTTTATTCTTATTCTTGGTACCTTGTAAGTCTTGTATTTTATTTTCCTGTTTTCAAGGGAAAAATCCAAGGTTGTTAAATGTGTGAAGGTTGTAAGATCTTTGAACTATGTCCAATGCCTACAGCTTGTGGAATTCATAAGCTTCACCATTTGAAAGTGGTTCGCCAGTTTGCTCTTCCAGTGATTATATAGTATGCCAGAAAAAGTCTCTCGTCTGTGCTTAGAAACTGAACCCACCAAAAAATCCCTGCTGTGCAGTTTACAAGCTGTGCAGCAGAACAAAGATGTCAAAATAGAATCTGCTTCCTTTTTTTAACAAAAAAAAAAAAAAAAAAAAAAAAGTTTTCTTAGTTCAAAACTATCCTTCTCTGTATTGGGCCAGTTCATTAACAAATAATGTTTGCTTGCCCAGAGCTCTGCTCATTTACAAAATTGGCATATTAATGATAGTATTTATTTAGTTCTCACAGTTCTCATAGCTCCTCCCAGGACAAGGAAGGTGAATACTGCGTACAAGAGCAATCCCATTTTTAACTGCTTATAGTTTATTCTCTTTAAACAGCAAAACGTTTCAATGAGATCTACCCGAAACAACAAATTTGCTACAATCTGCAGTTTGAGATGTGCTCAGAAAATACTGTCTTCAGGCATTCATTCAAAACAAGAACTGTGATGATTATTATTGAGTGGCTAATGTGAAGGGATTATTTTCAAACATTAACTTCTTCCTCTGCTTTATCTCCCTGCCTTACCCAATAAAAATAAAGCAAAACAAACAAACAAAAAATTCCACACCAGACAAGAAGAGTGGAAAGTTTCATTTAAAGGAAGGGGTGGTAGGCAGGGACATACAAAACACCTCGCGTGGTTAGCCTTGAATATGCCAGGCGCTAGGTGGTGGCCATTAAAATGACTTCAAAGCAATACGCAATACATTACTATAGGATGGAAGAAGCAGTTATTCTAACATCAGAAGTGAATTGGGTTGTTTAACTTCTCGGCTTCTTGAGCATTATAGCCATTTTAGTATAATTAAATGAAGATGAGTTGGATGACTATTACTTTCCTGTATTTAGAGGGCCTAACCATGATTCATACTTTGCGCGTAAAGCATGCAACAGAAATGTAGTAGATCTTGGAATATGGCCGAGCGCTGTTCCATGTTTATGAGCCTACAGAAATATAGAGATTTACTATACTAGATTAAAGCTGTATTCCATCTAGTTTAATATAGGTTAGTACCCATCCAATATAGTATATAATGTCTGGCAGTATTTAGAATCAGATGCTTCAAATAGACATGCAAGAAATCCTAAACCAGCTTGTTGTGGACTAATCTGTCACATGGGAAATTACTCCTAACCCTTTACTGCTGACAGTTTGATAAGTGCACAAAGAAATGAGACTTTGTGGCTTTCCAAGGGTAGAGAAGGTAGCTTCAGAAGAGAGGATTCAGCGTGTGGGAGAAGACTGTTTAGGTCACATTGCAATTCACTTCCCAAAGGGTACATCCGCTATCTCTCTGTTTACACAAAATACTTTTTTTCCCTCTCTCTCATGTCTCAGGAGAGAGAGGTTCTTGGTTATGTATAGTTCGTGTATCAAAGAAACTTGTTAAAATATAAATCCAAAAGAATTTACAGAGATTTATATTAACAAAAGTTAAAAATTGTTCCTGATAGGTTCCCCAGCTACAGTTCCCTTTTACCTTTTCAGTACTGGCTTCCATTACAAGTACAAGCGGTGGGCTCAAAATAAAGTCAATTAAATTCTGTGCAGCATCATTAGGCTGCAATACACAATGAGATGAACAGGTTTGCTAAAAATCAGTCCTTTATTTTCTATGCTATTAGAATGTATTTTCTTACAGAAGTCTTTTAATGGTCCCATGTTCTAATGAGACCGCCATTTTAAATTAAAATTTCCATCACTCCTAAACAGTTGCGACTTATGAAAAAGACCTGAAAACACTTGGGTTATTATTCACTCCAGCTGTGCTAAATGATTAGATGCTTCTGCTGGAGTGTTGAGCAGTTGAAGTTATACTCTGCAAACTGAGCCACTTCCTTAGCCCATTAGATAGATGCGGAGTATCAGGATCTATAAACGCATTCTATCAAATATTTAGTTTGCATTGTAATTAAAAGTTGCTTTTTTTATTTTTTTTTTGGTGATTGTTCTAAAAGGACGGACTCTGCAGCAAGGACTGTAGGAAGCCTTGCCTGCTGTAACTTTGCTGACCCATTCCCGCATGGGTAGGTAGAAGGAGCGCTGAACAGGGGCCATGTTTCCTGAAATTGGGTAATGAAGGCTGACAAAAGCTGTTTCTATTAGGATAACAGCATACCTTAGAAGTTCTGCTGACATGTCTGCACTGCAGAGATCTGCTGGCATAGCTATGGCCTCAGTTAGATAAGCAAAACCGAATAAAGAGAACAGGGGAAGGAAAGGACAGTTGATGAGAGGAAGGGGGAGTTAAAAGAAAGGGTTTTGCTGCATAGCAAGGGAATTATGAAGGTGTAGGAGGAGATTTTTCAAAGGCGTGAATGATAGCTAAGTGCCTGAATTTCATTTTCTGCTTCTGAAAATCTCTTATTGATATTACGCAGAGACTGAGGTAAGATAGAGGGGAAGAATAGAGAACAGGAGAGAGAATGTCTGGAGGAGGGATCTAAAGAGATAGGCTGAAGGTGGTTAATGAAGCAGAGAAATGTGATTCTTGGGGTAGCATGAGTCACACACCGGGATGAGGGAAAGGGGAGCGAAATGACAGCCGTGAGCAAAGGGAAGAGGCGAGGCTAAAAACACCAGATAAGCAGAAGAAGAACCTTAGCCTTTAAAAAAAGGTGCAAGTAGTTTATTTAAAAAGAAACAGACGTTAATGCAGGTTGTGCTGGGGTATCGGGTGATGACAGGGAGAGTGTCTGCCTGACCTCTGCATGTAGATGCTGCTGCAGTGCACCCCAGGGTGCTGGGTCTGATCATCCAAACTGAAGGCCTGCTACAACATGTCACGGCTTCCACTGAGGCTACACACGTAGATGTCAGGTGTAAATGCAGCCCTGTATGCTGTTTAGGCTAGTATGTATATGTCAACATAATTCACAACCTGTATTGTATTATTGACCAGATTCTCATTTCACAGCAGGTATCACTTGCCCGTTTTGTCACAGGATGGCTTCTCACAAGAAGTGTGAGTAGGCTTCAACAGAAAGAAGGACACTTTACCTACTGTACCACCTTTGCCTGTCAAAAAGATTTAAATAGACAAATAAATGTACCTAACAGTCATGTTTCTAGCCACTGCTCTAAATTCTAAGCAATAGTTGTCTTTGGTAAGCAGAATATAGATACTGAAGACCCCAGTATCCATAGGAGAGCTACTAAAATGATCCGAGGGCTGGAGCACCTCTCCTATGAGGACAGGCTGAGGGAGTTGGGCTTGTTCAGCCTGGAGAAGAGAAGGCTGCGGGGAGACCTGATTGCGGCCTTTCAGTACCTAAAGGGGGCCTATAGGAAAGATGGGGAAAATCTTTTTAGTAGGGCCAGCTGTGTCAGGACAAGGGGTAATGGTTTTAAACTAAAACATGGTAGGTTTAGACTGGATATAAGGAAGAAATTCTTTACAATGAGGGTGGTAAAACACTGGAACGGGTTGCCCAGAGAGGTAGTGGAGGCCCCATCCCTGAAAACATTCAAGGCCAGGTTGGACGGGGCTCTGAGCAACCTGATCTGGTTAAAGGGGTCCCTGCTCACTGCAGGGGTTTGGACTAGATGGCCTCTAAAGGTCCCTTCCAACCCAAAACATTCTATGTTTCTATGATCTCCTGCTGTCTCACGACTGGTTTGTAAGAAGGCAAAATGTGTGGTGTTCTCTTCAGGTACAGACTAGATTCAGAAACTACTGCTGCTAATACTAAACTGAGCTGGGAAGTGACTGTGCTGTAGATCTAAAAGTTCTTGAGTCAAGCATTGCAAATAACCCAGCAGAACAGGCAATGACCATAGAGATTCTTGTTACGCTGGATGAAAAAGTAGCAAAATAAAGGCCTTAGGGGGATCTTTTGAGAGTTTGAGATGATAACTTCAGCGTTGTGGCACAGCCGTAGGTAAGTTCCCTCTGAAGTGAGCTCTGACCAGAGGACTTAATGCCGTAGGGCAGTTCTTGTCAGCTGCGGTGTCTCACAGCCTAGGTCCCTGTTTTGAATCCAGGGCCACTCTGTCAGCAGAAAAAGCGACTGTGTTGAGCTACGTCCCATGCCACGGGCAACAGGCATTCCTTGAAATGTTAGGCCACCACAGCTCGGTTGGTGAAGTTGCGCTAAGGGGCTACATCACGTCCCTGAGTTTTGTTCCTTAATCTGTCCCCTGCTAATGATAAACTCATGGGACTGGAATGTGGGATAAAGAAATAGCCACTGAAGCGATCAACGAGCTTTAGTCAGGAATCTGCAAACACCCAGAATAAGAAATGTTTGAGTGAGAGAGGTAAAGAACACTTGTTGAATCCAAACTAACCAAACGAAGTGTCTTTACACAATTTTGACTAAAGTTTCACCTTGTGTGCAGGCAAAGGCATCCCAGTGCTTCAGCCCTCCTGATCCTTTCCTTCTTCTTCTACCGAAGTTAGAGCCTCCAGTTTGTTCCATCAGCAACATCCAGTGTCAGCCAGTGGCTGGCTGATACTGCAGTTCTTTGCTCTTTAGCATTTCTTCTACAAGAGTCGACAGTGTTTCAGAGAGATGACACTCTCCCTCTTTGGAGACAGCCAGCTGCCACTATATTTTCTTCTCTCCCAATGGTGTATTTTGGCAGTAGATTTCCTTTGCAGCTGTGACTACAATTTGTATTTGGAGAGTATTGGTTTAGAAAGATAAGGTATTTAACAGAGCTAACAATTATTGTTTTCAAATGGTTGAAAAGGTGATGAAAATTCCAGTCGGTGCTTGTGCTTGTGGATTAAAAACAAATATCACTCGTTGCCATAAATGCTGCTTCTCTCTCCTACTGTGACAACTGATAGTGGTGGAAACGCAGATGCCACATTAGCCCAGGTTTCAATAGGAAGGGACTTTCGGTGGGAACTGACTTATCAACCTGGCTCCAGGTTTGTTAAACTCTTCAAGGAAAGGTGGACTGCATGTGTGTAGGACAGGGAAGCTGCGCTTGTTCCTAACTTCCAAGGAGATGCCTTGGCTTTTTGTTCTTTAGGTGCTCTGTGAACTTAGGACTGTTGGTTTTGTAAAGGGCAAAAGACAAGAAAAAAGAGCTACTTAGTGTGTGTTAAAAGAATCAGTTAACACACTTCCATTTACAGAAAAAGTTTTTGTCTAGGTTTAAACAATTTTAAATTATTCTATTTGGTTTTTGGCAGCAAAAATATTAACAGAATGAAGTTCAAAATTATGTTGTTTCAAGCTTGTGTCTTCTTTTTGCTAGCAATTAGTAATAAACAAACAAGAATTACGGGCTTATAACTAAAGGTTTAGTAGTTGCTGCTTGGTTTAAAATTACCTGGACATGATATTCTTCTTTTCATCTCTCTTTTCTCTTTGCTAATGTATATTCCAGCAAGGCTAAATCCCCTTTTCTTCTCCGAGGGCTTTGTTGAAGTGAAGGCAAAACTTTGACTTTCGTCTCTTCATATTTATGATAATCTTTTTCTTGTCACATTCTTAACATTTTACTGCATCCACTTTCATTCCATTGTGAATGTCCCTTGTGCTCTAAGTCCAATTTTCTGCTTTTACCTCACAGTGCTTAAACTATCCATTCTATTCTGCTCTGTTTTCATCAAGAACCAGCCCTTAGCAACTAGATAACAGACCGATGCTGAAGATTTCTCCTTTTCACACACTATAATACATCTTTTCTCTTCCAAAGAGATTTCTGGAGCTCATCAAATGGCCGTGCTACAGAACAATGCATCCGCGTGCTTTCTCTCAAATATCTTTTCACAGAACTTTGAAATGCTAACTTATTTATTACTGTCTTCTAAAGAGAAAGCAAACAATTTCATCAATCATGTTGAATCCTTTTGTGCTCCCTTTTTATAATGTAAGCATAATCTCTAGAAAGCTCTTGGCTGCAGGTTTTTTAAAGAAAGCCAAGGATTTCTGTATTAATTAGTGCTACATTCATTACAGAGGATCGAGCTTTTGCAAGCAGTGCTGGCATTGTCATTTGATTCCAGTCCTGTGTTTACATGCTTTCATGAAGACCAAATGCCCACACCACAAAGCAGAAACACGTGTACTGAAAGGGTCTTAAAGGTGATGCTAGCCTCCCTACCTCCTGCTTCTGTTTTGGCTCAGTATCCTCATCCTTTTCCAGAGCAAGACACTTTGATTTACAGATTGCAGAGGGCAAAAAAGGGCTACCAGAGGCTGGAAATGAAGTTAAAATTATCATTTCTCTGTCCTGACCACTTCCTCCTCTTGAGCACATAGAGCAGCAGAGGGCACGAACCTCTGCCATATGTCATCCTACTTGTTGGCCAAGTTTACCAGCCAGGCACATGACCTTGGAGGATGGGTCTCGTTAATGCTGAAGCTCCCCAGCTGCAAGTCTGCTATGCCACACAGTGCTCCGCAGGCCACAGATCATGTAAGAGTAAAAATGATACTGCTTTCAGCTTAAAGTTTGATAAAGAAGCCTAGTTGTACACCAGCCATGGTGACCTAAAAATGTGGGAACTGAATGCATAACTAATTGTCTTCATTCTGTGCTCTGTGACAACAGATATTCTTACTTTCCTATGCACATAGGATCAGGAAGTTTTTTGGTTTAATTTTTAAATGGATCATGGTTATAGGTTAGGGTTTGTGACCAATAAATTGTTATAATGCCATAGCTCTACATAGAGCTTCACAATAAGCAAAATAGGGGAGGAAAAAGAAAACTGAACAAACAAAAAAAAGCATTACCACATTGAAGCATTCAATTAGACAATGTGATCATCAAAGAAAGTAAGATCTGAAAACAGAGCAGATTCCTTTAAATGATATCCATATGATGTCTATACAGAGTAGAACTCTTAGGTTCTCTCGTGTTCATTTGCTCACTTAAAACTGTTGTTTTTCTGCATGAATGTTAATTGTATAGCACTTAGTGTACATGCAGCCCTTCTTCTGATGTCCCGGTTGGGCAATTAGCTCAAGCAGCTAAAGCTAGAGGAAAACTTAGGGTATGTGACAATGTGCTCCAAGGTGTTCAGCTGCGAGAGATCTAACTGCAGTAGCAGTACCTGCTGCACGGGGTTAAAAACCAACGTTCCTGTAACCATCCTGTAACCAATGAGGTGTTCTAAGTTTAATTACCAGTAGGTTAAGTAAAATTTGCTCAAGTTTCCATCCACAAACTTGAAAAACTGAATTATCCTACTTACAGGCTTTTGATGAACAGCACTTTCCCCCCAACAAGCACCAAGTCAGTGGTTTAAAACAAAGAGCACTGCACTGGGCAGAAGGAAGAAGCGCTCAGAACAAAACTGGGAAAGCCAGCAATAGCAATAAATCAGCCATGCCTATTAAGTAGGATTTCTATCTCCCCAGGTTGTTTTGGCAATAGCACTAACCTTAGTTGCCCTCCTGTGGCAGTAAGTGGCTAATGAGGCAGAATGGTCTATCAATCACTGCCTCAGTCAGAATGCTACTGCAGACTGTTGTCCAAATTTAGGGTAGATCCATCCCTCGGTCTAAAAGGGCACGATGCTCTGGGACTTTACCTGCCATCCTAGATGAAGCACTCAGGAGAACTGTTTTCGGAATTCAGCCCAGGCATCTCAGTTGGCCTCAGTCCACCAAGTTTCTTGCAAAGCTGTGCTGAACTTCCAGATGGAAGTGGGGAATATTCATGACCCAGAAGGGTCATACCGTCAGACAGAGACACCAGGCTGCTTTTGTCATCCTATTTAAACAAGCAGAGCAAATTCAGGTTGTGGATTTGATTAGAGGATCCCTGATGCTGTGCATATAAATACCCCTACTCTCTACAACCTTGGGCTGTGTCATAGCTTTAGACCAAGCTTCCCATATAATATCCAGAAGATGTGAGTACCTCGGAATGGGTTGCTCAGCAGCTAGCATGCTGAGTGAGAAGCTGCCTGATCAGCAGGGTGTGCTAAAACCAGGAGTGACTCATAAATCCTGCTCCTCCTCTGAACTGTCTCCAGCACCTTCTTCAAGGTGATGTCTGTGTCCCCTCCTGAAGGCAGGCATGCAAGTCCTTTTTTTCAAAAGCTGAACAGCAATGACTCTTCCCTTTCCGAGAAGCACAAATGACTGGGGGCAGCAACATTGTTGTATGCAAAACTCAGTGATGGGAGAACTCACTCAACGAAGGTAACCTTAGGCTAAGGTCTGTCATCTATCCAAAGGAATTCAAAGCTATGTCAAGTGAGCTTTCTCTGGTCTAGAGAAGAGATGGGAATGTGGCCACATCAAGCCTTTCCGTGTGCAAAAAAAACCTGAAAGTTTGAAATTTATGAAAATTCCTAAATTACCATTCAGTCCTTAACTTTAGATAAACAAAAAAAAATGCAAGTAGTTTTCTTTTTTCCTTTTGATTTGTTACTTCTTCACCTTTATTCTGAAGTTGTTTTCCCTAATACTGCTCATGCGTGAGCTGGATACAACAGTCATGAGTGGGATCCTTGCTAAATTGTTCATCTACAGAACTGCAGAACAAGAAATTGTTGTACTAAAGGCAGAAATTAGTGCTTATACTAATAGTTCATAAACTGCCTCAGTTTACAGTTACCAGTTGTTAAAATAATTTCAGATATATATATATATATGGGCATCTTTTAAAAAGATGGCTTTCCAAAACACTGTAGGGAATGCGTGATTATTAATCTCAAATTAGGACCCTTTATTTTCTTTTCAGTAGAAAAATGTTACAAGTTAAGAATTAATTGTCATGTAATTGATTGATAATTTTCCCTCCTGCTGTGTGCGGAAAGCTCTTGGATGATGGTATATCATTCTCAACAGCAGGAAAAAGTATCAGTCATCATGGGACAATTAGTTCCAATTTCCACTATTTTTCTTCCATGTGCCGATAAGATTGCCTTCAAAGTGTAAGTACAGTAATTACCAGCACCTTCTTCAAGGTGATGTCTGTGTCCCCTCCTGAAGGCGGGCATGCAAGTCCTTTTTTTCAAAAGCTGAACAGCAATGACTCTTCCCTTTCCGAGAAGCACAAATGACTGGGGGCAGCAACATTGTTGTATGCAAAACTCAGTGATGGGAGAACTCACTCAACGAAGGTAACCTTAGGCTAAGGTCTGTCATCTATCCAAAGGAATTCAAAGCTATGTCAAGTGAGCTTTCTCTGGTCTAGAGAAGAGATGGGAATGTGGCCACATCAAGCCTTTCCGTGTGCAAAAAAAACCTGAAAGTTTGAAATTTATGAAAATTCCTAAATTACCATTCAGTCCTTAACTTTAGATAAACAAAAAAAATGCAAGTAGTTTTCTTTTTTCCTTTTGATTTGTTACTTCTTCACCTTTATTCTGAAGTTGTTTTCCCTAATACTGCTCATGCGTGAGCTGGATACAACAGTCATGAGTGGGATCCTTGCTAAATTGTTCATCTACAGAACTGCAGAACAAGAAATTGTTGTACTAAAGGCAGAAATTAGTGCTTATACTAATAGTTCATAAACTGCCTCAGTTTACAGTTACCAGTTGTTAAAATAATTTCAGATATATATATATATATGGGCATCTTTTAAAAAGATGGCTTTCCAAAACACTGTAGGGAATGCGTGATTATTAATCTCAAATTAGGACCCTTTATTTTCTTTTCAGTAGAAAAATGTTACAAGTTAGGAATTAATTGTCATGTAATTGATTGATAATTTTCCCTCCTGCTGTGTGCGGAAAGCTCTTGGATGATGATATATCATTCTCAACAGCAGGAAAAAGTATCAGTCATCATGGGACAATTAGTTCCAATTTCCACTATTTTTCTTCCATGTGCCGATAAGATTGCCTTCAAAGTGTAAGTACAGTAATTAACCATAAATATAAAATAACCTTTTTTTTTTTTTCATTTTTATTTTTAACTTAAAAATCAAATCTAAATGCAGATGCTTCCTGAGCCCCCATGCTTTTCTTTCCTGGACTGGTGACATTCATGAAACTGTAATTTTCACATAGTTGCAATTAACAGAACCTGTCACAGTCAATCAGTTTACGTTCATGGTTTTGCAGCGTTTTTCCTGATTTCAGTGCTGATATGATATGGCTGAAGAAAACCCCAAAAAATCTTTTTATCAACATCACAATTTATAAAAATTGTGTATTTCCCCACAAACCCACTATCTGTTTATAAGAAAATTCTTGGACTTAAACTATCATTGTTTGCTTTATTGACAGTGAAATCACAATACTTGTGGCCTTGTGACTTGCTAGTCACCTTACAGCAAGCATGGAGCACATTATTAATGCACACATGGGAGGAATATACCTATCATGTATATATACAAGGAGATATATTTGTGTACACACAGGTACTTTACATGTATCTGACTGATATCTGTGTGATGAACTACTGAGATTTTTTTGAAACTAGAATGTATCTGCCTGAAAAGTCTGAATCTTTATTGCCCAGAATTTGCAAAGCTTGATCTACAAAATTCACTCACGTGAGTATTTTTTCCCATTAGTACACTTGGGTGACGCATCTTAAAGCTTTAATGCCAAATATCAACTGTTTACATTTTTGTAAATGCCAGCCATGTAATTTTATCGTAGGATCTGAAAAACTATCTATCATCTGAGCTGTTTCCTTCTCCCACCTACCACCAAGTAATGCAGCCCAAATTTCACGTGCTTGACTACAAGGATATAATCCCACGCTTTCAGCTGTAACTGTGTGATCTGCAGCAGGTTCTCAAAGATATAATCAGCTGCTCTTTGAAATTTAGTTTATAACTGCGTTCATGATAGGAATAGGAAGAATACAATCATATTGTGTTCTTCTCGTTTTCTCAGCTTTTTGATACTGCAGATGTAAGAGGGGAAAAAACACTCGATGGTGAAGTTGGAATGTCGTACTCAAAATTCAGCATATATGACTGAATATACGTAGGGAGCAGATCTTTTCCAGAAAGAAGGTGCCATTTTTATATAGTCACTTCAGAGTAGAATCACACTCTGAGGTGCCAATTATTTCACAACCTGAGTCCAAGACTTAACTAATCTGTGAGGTGGCACTGAATTGCACATCTCAGCTCCCCATACTTGGTTACTTAGTGCACGTACCGTCCTGCTTGTTCCTAATTAATTTTACTAACCCCATGGTTACTGAGTGCAGAAATTGGGACACATAGGAGATCTCAACAGAAGGAAAATTCAAAGGGGAAATAGTGAATTTAGAGCTATGATCTACAGGTACCAAAACAAGAATATTAAGAGCATTTCTCCGTATTACTTTACAATTTATGTTGTGTTGTTCCTTATGAATTTTACCACGTCATAGTTAATCTCTATGGCGCTTTACTAGTTCATAGGCTTTATTAGAGCCATTGATTGGACAGGAGCCAAATATGCGAATATAAATTGATTTTATGCAATGTACACAACACGGAATTTATTGATATAAAGGGCTTCATTATTTGTAGGATTACTCTAAAATGATTTCAGAACAGCAAGAATTCTCTGTGGACTGTATTAGAATTTCATGCTTAAATGCAGTTGAACACTAATTTTTATATGAATTCTTTTGTCTTACACTGCTGTTTAAAGGAAGTCTGGAAGTAAATACCAGGGGAGTAGAAATGCAGATTACAGCTTCGGGAAACAAGATGCAAGCATGAAAGATGACAGAATGATCATGTGGGAGGAAATTACCGTAGTTTCTTTCTTTCCCTTATTCCTATTCATAACTAACTATTACCAAGGACCTCAGTCGTTTTGAAGCAGCATTTGCAGTAGAAGAGGAAGACAGAGGGGTTAAATTATATATATTCTGATGCTTTGACAGGTTTGGTAACCTCACTGCTGCTGAAACATGACAACAATGTCAACATCCAGAGAGACAGGGCTGTCTCTAGCCCCATTACCGCTAAACATCAAAAGAAATGCATGACTAAGGAATATTGTATACTTAGGGGGAAATAAGAGTTTCAGAACAAGGGAAACAGGCATTTATATAGCAAATCTATGCAAGGGACTCACCACTCTGGTCTTGCTGCAATGCTCCATGCTCTTGATTTTTATGTTTCTCTATAAGCTGCTGTGACTCCTCTGGCTCCCATGTGCTCTTCTGCATTGCAGGAGTGGAAGTTTGAAGTGCAGGCAAAAAATTATGGCTTTTAGCTGGAAAGAAAATAGCGTTGGCTTTGCTGTTAAATTAACAGCAGTTTTACCAACAGCTTCAGGAGTGAGTCTGAAAAATATCATTTTGCATAGCTTGGTACTGCAAAGTGTACAGTGATTAGCTGTCCATAGATTACATATCAGACTGAGGTTCTTTCTGAAAATGTGAGCCAAAGTTTCTCTCGCACAGACCCTGCAGCATAAGATATTTCAGAGCCCTGTATGTTGGACAGTTCCACCATATTTAATAATGGGTGACCAGGACACTGAAAGAGAAATATGTAGGTTGTGCCATGTACTGAGGAATTTGTCTTTCTCCAATGTTCACAGTGTCCATATCCCTCCCAAAATATTCAGATGGTTTGCTGTCCACTGAGCAGGTAATATTCTGTGACACTATATGGTTAGCTTTGAAATATGCTTAGAGACGAAATCATATGCTGTAATGATTTCGATTAAATAAAATGTGTTTATGACAGAGAACTGTGAACTATTCTATGCTTATTCTACATATATTCTACATTTATTAGATATACAGTGAATTTAAAAAGTGAAATAGGTTAAGAAGAGTAAACAAAGATTTGGGTATTATTTGCATATAACTCATACTCAGATAATAGGTTTTCAGTGTGAATATTAGACTGGAAATCTTACAATATTTGATTTTCTTACGACTTTTCAGCTGCTTATTATTGTTGCTTTGTCTGGCTATTAGAGAAGGACCCAGCTGAAATTCATATCTGTGTACACAAAACTTGTGGATAGCTACACTGCCAGCAGCAGTTGAAATAGGAACTAAATGGGTATCTCAGGAGAGAAGCAAAACATGTTTTAAACTACAAAAAAAAAAAAAAAAAAAAAAAAAAAAGATTTTTTTGGATTTGGCCACCAAGTTACTTTGTTTCAGCTGTTTTTCTAAACATATTTGTTCCTATTTTAAGCAAATTCTGGAGACACATACTGAGCTGGTGTCTAATAACAGGAAGATTCGTTGCCTGGTCCAGGACTGTGCTGTAGATAACTCAGTCTAACTAGCTGTTGGCACCCAAAACTAACAGTTTAGACTAACTTTCAAAAAATATTTCTGCCGAGCTCTCCTCTCTGCTATCTTGGAGTTGCAGCACTTCTGCTTGACTTGGTATGTGGCTCCTTTCCTACCCCCACACTTCCTTAAACTGGGGTTCAGACATGCCCCTCTCCCTGTATGTGGGGTCGTCATCCCTACTGGTTCACCAGCTCTTGGTCCTCTTCCTATTTGCAACCCCATGCTCCTCCATCCTGCTCCAGGACCAGTGATACTCCTGTGGCAGGGCACGCTGGCATAGTGATTTCTAAAACTGAGTGATAAAGTAGCCATGGGCTTTTGGGGAGAGATTTAGGTGCTTTATCCTGTTTGTTCAGTCAGGCCAATGAAACTATGGATGTGGTATTAGTAGCAAGCATTGGAAAACAGTTTTAAAGAGTTAATGTGTACAGCTGGGATCTAGAAAGCATCAGCCGATCTGATGTTTCGCATACGGCAGCAGGAGAAATGTCTCTTCTCTGCTAAAAGAGGCACAGGGGTGAGTCTGTGGGATTTTTCTTGGATATTTCTTGTGCATCAGTAGCAGCACAGACAGGACACTTGAATTCCCCCACCAAGGTTCTTCAGCAGAACTTTTTTCCCCATGAAATGTTGGGCCTTTCATGTGCCTTCTCTGAAGGAGGACTAAATCTGGATTGCATTGTAAGCCTTTGTGGTAGTGGTGAAAAGGCTGTTTTGATATGACATCTTTACCGTGACCTTCCTTTCTTCTGAAAATGTAGTTACAGACCCATCTTTATAAAAAGCCAAGAAAGTCTCTTTTCTGAGCTTGTCTTTTAAAATAAATGTCCATTAGTGAAGCTAGAAAGATAGTGTATTTCATTAATAGGAAGATGAATGAGTGAAAAATTTATTATTAACATCCCAGAATACTTAAATCTAAGAAGAGATCGTTTATTGTATCTTTAGGCATTCTGGTAATGTTCCCATCTTCTTAATGATGAATTAATTCCATTTAAAACAGTCTAATGGAATAGGGTAAATTTTCAGTGTGGTGTGAAACCATTCTGTGGTAACACTGCATGCGTACCCTGGGCACGCCAGCACTGCAAGTTCATTGCTTCTTTCTCTTCCAGTGCACAGGAGCTGTACACAAAAATGACAGAGGAACACAACTGATGTTAGCATGTGATTTTTTTTCTGCCTCGGATAACTTTTGTGATTACATTCCAAGCTGGATGTAACTGCTGAGGTGAACATGTTTGGGATGCTGAAGAGAAGCTGTCCACAAACACCATTTAATGATATAGATCCCAATTTACTATTTTGCATGCTTATTGAAGTACAGTGACCAGCTCTACTACAGTTACAGCATTAAACATTCAATGGTGAATGGTGACAATTACTTCTGAAAATGTATACAGTTGCTAATAGTAACGCTATGCTTGTATGGTTTTAATAATTTCCTTTATTTTAACTTATAGAGTGGCAGAAATATTTGTGAGGCAGCAAGGTAAAAGGAAACTTTCCAGGAAATTTCTCATTGGGAGGGAATGATTTGGTCAGCATGGGATGTCTGACCTATTTGCTGCCTCACTCCACCCAGTTTGTATTCAGCTGATAAAAGGAGGAATGAGCAAAATAAAATTGTCTGAAATCCACCATGCAGAAGCAATGTCACCAATTTTATTTTGATGGGATTAAGTAGTCACTAAGTCCTTCAGCAGCTGCTATGGTGTACCTGCTGTAATTTAACCACATAGAAACCAGACAAATTGGTTTTTTCCTTTTTTTTTTTTTTTTTTTGGCTTTTTTTTTTTTTTTTTTTTTTTTTTTTTTTGTAATTCTATCGTAAATCTCCCCATGATTTGCCAGAGGATGATACACTACTCTGGGTTTTGCTCTTATTCCAAATCCTGAAAATCCCCTTTTCATGGGAACCGCTGTGAACATCCCACATCCCTCTCATTAATTTTTTCACTCTTCAGTTTATTTTTCAAAAACAATTTAAAACAAGGAAAAATTTCCCATGCGATTAGTTCCCCCACACCTTACTTTGGATATGCCTGAATGTTTGCAAAGACAGGCTGTTGCCCCTGGAACACATTCTTTCAGCTTTCGGATTGCCAGAGGCTACTCCATGTTCCGTAATCAGTCATGTCTGAAGTCTTACTCCTCTTCTGTACTCTGCTCTTAAGAGTAGTTGCTACTTTACTACTCTCCTACGAGGTGCATTCCAACAGGACTCTCACCATCAGGATCCATACCAGCACAGTAAGGCAGTCAGCCAATACTTTGTAACCCCATAAGGAAACCTCTTGCTTCTCGTGAGTCTCCAGAGTGCATTTGAATATTACTCAGATGCTTCCTTTTCAGAGAAAACAAGGTAGAAATTAGGTAGAGGTTGGAGCTGATATTAATTTTTGTCAGAATTTTTCTTGCGTAGGGAACAGTTAGGTTCCTCAAGGGTTCAAATCATCAGCTCTGATTATGATCATCTACTTCTGTAGAGAGACAGCAAGCAGTACTTTGAAGCATTCTGCATACTTGTTCATTGTTTTGTTTTACATCTGCCTTATAATGATTTTATAGCAGTAGTATGGATTGGCAGTGACGTACCAAAGAATCGGCATGCTCAGGGAATACAGTCTATGCTGTGGTTTATAGAAGCATGTAAATGTTTTTATCGATGGCTGCAAATGTACCCTCATTTATGACTGCATGTTGCACACACAACATGTAATGCTTCATACCTAGCACTATAATCATGATAGTGAACACTGAACTGGAAATCATAATTGAATTCCATGACATTTCATTTTTCAACCTATAAAAAAATGTGGCTTGCAACGGCCATTTCATAAATGGCAGATAATCTGCTAGTATTTTGTAGATCTTTACCTTCAGCGATGCACTGCAGCATTAAAGTAACCCCTTTTTTTGTATAAGGCCAATTTAAATCTAATTATCCGATACTCTGCAGTCTCTAATAATACCACAGTGTTTATACCATTATTGTGGAAAGCTTCAGCATTACAATAATAGAAGCCATCAGGCCTTATCTCTGTAAGGGAGTGGGCATGTGCTCTTTAGAAAATTGTTTACTGCAGAAAGCTTTTTTCTGAAACAAGATTCCTTTTCAGCCCCTTCACACCTATTTAAAACATCAGGACAGTGTCATTGGCGTGTAAAGGTCGAAGGCTCTGTAGCAAGTCTCAAAGCATTTGTGCATGCCTCATTAGATGTAGTGACCTCTAACTGCACTAGGACTCTACCGAGGACTGTTCCTGGAGATCAGAGGAATGCGCTGGTTTGTTATTTTTTCCTTCTTTTAAATAAATGAAAGTGTAACACTTCAAATTTGTTCTCCTAATATCTTTTCAAAATACAGCTCCAAAACGGGAAGCAAATAAATTACATTTGCCTTAATTTTTAATTAGCTGAAAATCATCACTGCAAATTGTGTCTTCCATTACAAAATAAAATAGTCAACTGCCAGGCCTGAAATAATTAAGCAATATATTATAATTAAGCAATTTAATTTTGATTTAATTATGATATATCATACAACTTTTCTTCTGATTTAGCTGACATTCATTGACAAAATGCTATAATATAAAACAGCACTAATGTTTACAGCTGATGGCTCTGCATGTTTTGCTTCATAGTATTTGGCATTCATCAGAGCATATGGAAAAAGTCTTCTAGTCTGGAATAGCTGGCACGTTACTTCACACTACACAAATTATGCACTACATGTTTTTCCCGATTGTTATTTTGGGAGGCACGTGGGGAAATCTTCGCAGACATCGGACTTGAGCCAAAGTTCATGGATATTAACTGGAATCTTTCCACCGACTCCAGTCTGCTTTAGATAGTGAGCTGCTCCCATGTTGTTACAGGCAAATAGATAAGACTGCATGCTTATGAAATATTTATGGAGCTGTATCATATACATATTCTGTGTCAACAACAACATGATTTTATATTAGGCTAGAGACTGTGAGGGCAAAGGCAGAAGCGATGGGCAGGCAGGGAATACTGCTTCCTTTAGTGCTGCATCAATAAAATTGCTGCAAAACATCCACCAAACTGCTTCTTCGGAGCAAGGCCAACCCCCTATTTAGTTAAAATCTTTTTAATCGGATGACAGTAGTGGAGAATGGCTTCTGTTCCAGACTACGCCTGTGTGCAAACCCCTGTTTAATGACAGGAATGATGAGGGGGATTTCAAAAGGTTCATTCTGCCTGCAGTCAGGTCTGCGCCTGCAGGTCCTCATGACTGCGGGCTCATGAAAGTGAAGTTGAAGGACGAAAAGCCAGTCCTCGTCTTGATTTAGCGATTTGAGCACTCTCAGCAACATCCATGAAAACAGTCACGTAAGGCAGGAAGGCTCATGATTCATCCCATTGCATGCAATCAGATGCTCTTATGCTCCTTTAATTTTGATGCGTTATGGGGTTTTTCTTCCTATGGTGATGTTTAAATTTCTCAGCAAAAGGTCAAAGGCCAAATGTCTTTTGAGGCTGAGAGCAATTGTACACTCAGAGCAACAATGAATGTTTGTTATCTCTCAAGCCCTTTCTCCCTCCGACTGCCTGAAGAAAAACAGTGATTATTCAGATCAGTGATATTTAGGATGCGGCAGAAAATCAGAACGATGTGTTCCAAACCAATATAAACATTTCAGCCAACCTTCCTGTGATACTGAAATTGCTTTGTGCATCTCCTCTCACCTTCACCCCACTGGCTCAAAAATCTTTGCTTTGTAATGTACGCTCAAGTAAAGGGTTTTGCAAAATGCCCATTAAACAATGTGAAATTAAGAATATGCTGATATGGGATTATGTTTGTGACAGCCTCTCAGATATTTCAATATGGCTGCATTTAGGTACCCTACAGATGTCGTAGCTTCATGAATACTCCAGTGAGACATCTGAATAATTTAAGAGCATATTGTCAGTAGCAAATGTCACGCAAAATAACTGGAAGGAAAATTGCCTTCAAAAAGTGAAGATAAAAATGGATGAGAATCAATTTCTGTTTAATATACACCTTGCTTAAATAGGAAACAATAGGTTATTTCTGTGACAGGAAATCTTGAACTGTTTTTATTATATCCTTATCACTTCACTTATTTTATATAGAAACTTTGGCAATGATCCACAGCTCTGTAACTCTCATAGAAAAATAATTCTGTAAATACACTGTGAAATTTGCACATAGGGAGCAGTTATTACCCGATTTGCTTATACTTTCAAAATTGAAGAGTAGGACATAAATCTACATGAGAGTTTTACAGGAATTTTGAGGTTTCAAATTCAGCAGTTCAAAATGCCACACTGTTGGAGAAGAAGGCTAAGCAGTAAAATTATTCTGGCTGAAGTTAACCCTGCAAAAGGCTTGTCTACTAAATATTTTATTAAGAACATGAAGCAATATGCTGATGCAGTCATATTTACCCCAGTAAGCATGAGCACCAAGTGATATTCTGCCTATTTAGTCTTTTATTGACGAGAGATCCATTTCAATGATTTAAACATTATCTTTTGGGCTTTTTGTTGTGTTTTTTCTATTCCAACAGCTTACCCAGGGGTTAAAATGGTGAGCGAAAGTCATCATGAGGCCCTGGCAGCACCGCCAGCTACCACAATAGCAGCAGCCCCTCCAAGTAATGTCACCGAGCCAGCCAGTCCCGGAGGAGGGGGAGGAAAAGAAGATGCATTTTCTAAGTTAAAAGAGAAGTTCATGAATGAACTGAACAAAATTCCACGTAAGTAAAACCTGATTGATTAAAAAGCTTCTGTTGGCAGATTAGATTTAACTTGACATTTTCTTCTTTGTCATTTATTTGACAGCATACTGAATGTTTTCTGGTCAAAACTAGAAAAATCAGAAGATAAACCTGCTTTAGTAAGCTCCTCAAAATTAATTGAGTAGAAAAAATAGGGTCGAACTCATATGTAATTTGAGTCTATTCTTGATATGTCAGATTGTCTTGGTAATTTTTACTGATGAATTATTGCTGAATCATCTAAACTGGAATGGCAGAACTTCACAGGGGCCATGGGACCAATAAGCAAAGTATTTCCTAACAGTAACATTTTAGGGTTTCATGTTTATGGCAAATGTGTACAGGCATATTACCTTAAAGCAAAATTTGACCAGAACTCATCAATACTGAGAAAATAAGGAAACGCTGTATCTTTGGGGATTAGAAAATGTAGAAAAAGTGGGAAGATTGCTTTTTAACAAGGAAATAGCTCTAACAGATCAGTAGCGTGAAGATAGCCATGCTTTTCCCACTCGGTAATTCTGTTAGATCAGTTCCTGTTCTTATGCAGAATTCTTTAAAAGTACCAACATATATTTCTGTGAAGTCAATAGGATTAAAGTCATCAGGGTTCTTATGGTCTGGGCTAGAAAGTATTGATTCAAAGTTGAGGCCTCATTTGTTCTCATTTGTTAAAAAAATATAAGCATTAGCTTTTTGCTGTTGTTTATGGTAATACCAGGGTTCTTGAACCTGTTTGGTATGTTTTAGTATGCATGCACTAGTATTAAATATACAACTAATTCAATGTTGTCAGTGTAATTTCATATAATACAGGAAAAATCCTGTTTGTTACTGACAGAAAAAATGCCTAATGATACAAGCAGATAGTTTTGGCGCTATTGTGTATATGTGTTTTAGTAGCAGGCATTAAAGAGGCATTCAGTCTTTTAATAATTTTTACTTCAGAAGAAGAAGTAAATATAAAATATTTTCGGGGAAGTATTTTAACATATGTAAGAGTTTTCATTTTAGAAGGTTATCATTTGTGTAAACAAATTTTGTGTGACTGATAAAGACAGATAACAAATTAGAATATTAATCGATTTTTTATCTCCGAAATGGATCTTGGCAATCTGGCAGATGTGGGTTTTGCAAAATTGATAGCAAACAGCCTTGCTCTGCCACTTGAAATTCTCACTTGCAAGAATAGAGGTGTTACAGTGGTAAGAAGGCCGTATGTCATTAGTTCAGTAATCTGCACAGTCCAGTGCAGACCATACTGAAATGAAATTGCCTGGTGATATCATGGGAAAAACAAAACTACAAGAAGAAAAAATAAGATGAAAAAAGAAAAGACAAGACATTGAGGAAGAAATGGTTGGCATTTGAAACATTTGTCTTTTAATTTTTATCTCGCCATGCTATGTAAATGAGATAGGTGACACTTTTATGTAGATATTCTATTTTTCAACTTTGAGTTTAGTGTAGCAAAGGTGTAGATGGCTTCCAATATGAGGAACTCTATCATTGGTAGGTCTAGAAAAAGGCCTGTAGGTAGAGAAGAACTTTGAATGCGCTGCTGCATACTTTTTTAAGACAACAACGAAAATAAGTGGAAAGTCCAATATGGAGAATCTTTCCGGAATAAAACTTTTTTTTTTCTGTTCATGCAGAAAAAAAAAAAAAAGAACCTACTTATACTATGAAAGTGCTTACTGAGAAAAGTGTACTAGACCACAAGACAACTCATATATTATGAAATACATTATAGTATCTATAAAATATGGTACCTTATGCTGACAGTGAGACCAGAACATATTGCCCCCATTTTAATAGTCTGGACTCTTATCCAAGATTATGCAGTAATTTTGTTGTGGAGTGGAGAAATGAGCCTGTGGTAGTCACAAATCCCATGCCAATTGTCTGCCCTCCTTTTAGAGGCTGCAGACGTGATTGGGTCTTCCCGGCATCTCCATCAAATACTGGGACTGTTTAACATGACATTCTGCTGTGTATATATATATTTTTTTTTTAATTTTGCCGTTTCAGGAAGAAAATTGAATCTTCTTTGTACTACAGAGGGGGAAAGGGCTTGGGTGTGGTTTTTTTGAAATATTTAGATATGAAATAGTACCACTGACATGTTGGAGCATTTTATATCCCAAGTAACTTCAGTTTTCCCCATTTTCCCCAATAACAAATCCTATGTGAAGGGACTACAACTAAAGGTCTGTATGTGTTTCTCATTTATAAACTAACACAAACAGATAACCAAATAAGTTTAAGTAGGCTGTCTCCAAAATATGGGAGGCAGGAGGGGAAAGGAGACCTCATTTCCCTATCGGAAGTTTATAGCATATCCTTACTATTTGTTTCGTTTATGTCAGCAGGGAGTTGTCAGCAAGGTGTTGTTAGCCTATTAAAAAGCTGAGGATTTAATTGTGGTAGAAAAGTTGTCAGACCTTACCTCTTACAGCTGGTTGCAAATTTTTTGAGAATCTCTCCTAAAACAGAGCAGAATGTAAATTTTTTCCAACCAAATTGTTTTTATAGTGCCTTTCTGGGAATTTCTCTCTGTGTGAGAGAGAATAAAGATGGGTGAACAGGCCCCATTGGGACAGGACAGGCACTTGGGTCTAAGAACACTTCCAAGACCAGGTTTGCCTCTGGTAGATTCAGACTGAAGACCTGACCCTGAGTCTTACGCACGGCAGAGGAATGCCACAGCCAGCAAGTTGTCTAATCTTTGCAGATCAGTGACAAGCCTGCTTTCTACTTCATGTACTTTCTCATTTAAAACTTCCAAAGGTCTCGTGTTCATCCCTACGTGGCAGGGAAGGCTTTGAAAGCTCAGTAGTTACTGTAAGAGGATTTTTTTTTCAGTGCTCTGTTGTCTGTGTGCAAGAGAGAAATAATTAAATGTTTTAGTCAAAAATGGATGAATTTAATAGAATGAGAAAACAGAAGTCCCAAGAAGAAGAGAGGGCCCATTCGTATTAGTACATATTGATTTCAAGAGCAGTGATGCAGTATGTAAACCGAGTTAAAATGTTGATAGATGCAGAAATTCTGTTTTTTTCATTGATTTGTGTCTCTTTAACATAGCACACACACCACATTTTGTGGCAGGAGAGCGTAGGCTTCCAAAAGCACACAAATCATTCAGAATGGCAGTGTCCTAACATATATTTCACTCTGGATAAAGCAAGTGGGATCATTTTATTACAATGAGTCATACAATTAAAGTGCAAGAATCCTGTAAGGTTACTGAGGCGTAACGCTGAAGAATTTTTTTCTCCGTTATGTAAATCCCTGCATTTTGGTTGTGAGTGGCTGATTTGCATAATCACAGTACAGTTGTTTTTCCATAACTGCACTGTGTATAAAAGTCACTCTGTCTTAATTGTTTCTTATACTTTCTATGCCAATATATCTTTAATCTGCGGAATTTTTAAGCTGTTTACCAGAAGGAAAAAAGCACCATCTCTGCTTTTACACTTTGCATTTTAAATGTAGTAATTCCAACACCTGAAGAAGGGGGTAAAACCAAGCAGATAAAATGACACTTACACTTCTGAAAACAAAATTGCATTAAAAGACTTCATAAGCTATATTGATTCTTCCCTTCCTCCCTCTCACTGCTCTTCCCTCTGGGCCTTTGTCTACAGGCTAGGAAAATATCTGCCGTACATTTACAGTAAGCAAGTTCCAGCAAGACTATGGGAATGCAAGACAGCAAGAGCTTTTGGGCAGAGGCTTTAAATGTCAAGATATTAATATTAACCATACAAAAATAAAACTGAATATCAATCAGCATTAGTTTACTTAATAAGCATCTTTGTAAAAGCAAAGTGATCTTGATGCGTTTCCTGAGAACGCTTTCCTGTATGAACCTCGTTCTGCCAGTAAGGTAAATAAACCAGCAAAAATCCAATAAAATTCCAGCATACACATGACTGAATAATGATACTCTGTTAATGCTTCTCATATAATCTTGAATAGCTGTAATACTGAATGCATTGAATCCAGGATGCTATCATTACCTCTTTAATAGGAAGTTATTGCATATTTCTAATGCTCTTTTGCTGTCTTACATTGTAATTGGATAAAAAGTTACATTTCCCTACCACCCTATTTCTGAAATGTTTGGCTGGCTTGCAACTCCATTTGGCCTCAGTAGCTGGTACTCAAAACCCCTAAATTTGATTCATCGTGTACAATTGACTGATAATCCCCCAAACCAGGAGCTCAAAACTGTGTGACGATTCAGGCTAAAACCCAATGTTCTGTACAGACTTGTTTCACATTCTGTTCACAGATATTCACAGAAAGGTTAATTTACCTCTCCTTGGCTTAGTGAATAACTGTCAAAACAAAATGGGACTGGAGGCTATAGAGGAAACTGTAATAAAATATGTAAAAATAGCTGTAAGACTGAGGTCTGGGTTAATTCTAAATAATAGCTTAGTAAGCTGAAGTACAGACTTGTAGATATATTTGGGTAAATTAGCAAATAAAATAAGTCTGTGTTTATATGTTTAACCATTTAAGTTAAAGTTTCAGCCTTCAGCAGTCATCCTAGACAGACCTCATCATTTCTTTCTCTCTGCCCGCCTTGATTGACCAGCTGAGGTTGTATGAAGAGTTCTTATTACCCTCTATAAATGGCAGTAAAGTTCATTTCATAATTTTTCATTCTTATTTGGTATCAAGATTAGCAAGGAAGCATTATTGAATTTTGTCTGTTAGTAGAAAATAGAGGATTTTGTGCATGGGGTCTTTCTGAAACTTAATTTTTATGGAGCTGCCAGCTTGGTCATTTGCAGAAAGTAAATTCAGGCTGTTCATTTCACTGCCTCTCCTAGTGGTTCCTGGAGTACAAGTGTCACTGGCAGAGGGAAGAGAGGGCACGTTCTTTTCTACGTTCATAAAAAAAGAAGCAAAATGCTGATAATAGAGTGCTTTCAGATTTCAAAACTGGATTAATAGAGTCGAATACCATAAAATCACAGTAAAGTTCTCAGCAATAGGTATTATTTATATTTCCATGGCACATACCGGTGTTTGTCATTGCCTAAGATCTTCTTAGGTTAGCCAGAAAAATATTGAGTCTTTGCTTCAGAGACCTTCCTGTCTAAATATAAGGCAAGGAATATCTGCCTGCCTGCAGAAAACAAGGACTATGTATACATATGTTCATATATAGAGATAGATGAGATGGAGATGGAGATGGAGATAGAGATAGACATAGACATAGACATAGAGATAGAGATAGAGATGTACACAGGTATATTTGTCAATACAATAAGCAGTAATCTCAGCTTAGGAGCAGTCTGACATTGGCAAACTCTGTTTAGGCATCCTTGCAAAGAGGACTTGTAAGGAGAGATTTAGAGGAGAATGAAGAAAGAAGTTTCTTGACGTACAGGAAAGTCTGAAGAACAGCACTGGAGGAAGCGGGAAGGCATAAATTCAAGTCTTTTTGTTTCCCTTCCTATCATCACATCATTGGCAGTTGCTGATGCCAAGCAAATATATGCAGTTTTACACTGGGAAAGAAACAGGGGAAATCAGAAATAAAGATTTATTTTGGAACACAGACCAAGCACAAGAAAGAGCTATTACAGTACAATAGTAGAGGGGGAAAAAATCATTATTTCTAAATATAGCAATTTAAATGCAAATCTCAGATTACTTTGTTTTCTCCCTGAACCCCTCAGTCCCAGTGTTCAGTGACTGCATGAGAACTCAGAATTATTTTTTTCATTAAATGAAAGTTTTGAGATCACCTGCTGGTGGGGAAAAGCTTGAAAATACTGCCCACACACATCCAGAAGACACAGAAATCGTGAGACAAAGCAAAACAATTCCACACTGTTGTCTTACAAACTCATAATATGAAAATAGCTTCATTATTTTTAGGGGTCCAGCATACTCTGAATGCTTGAAATTAGGAGTCCTGAAAATACAGCTATGAAATCCAAAGTATCCAAATAGATACTGAGGGGTGGAAGAATGGAAGTGAAAAACTCATGAAGCAGAACATGGATGAAAATCCTTGTCTGGAAGGAAGAGCATGTGGTCTGAGATCCTG
>NW_009260774.1:4700420-4706762 GCF_000687185.1 Egretta garzetta
ATTATGCGCTGTTGATATTTTAATGATTTAATTCTGTCATGAAGCAAATTTTTACGATCCATGAGTTATTTTCATGTGTCTTTTGATAGGATCCCTTTAACATGTCCTGTACTTACACTTTTGGATCCATGACAGCTGCCAGTTTGATCCTCATACAGGACTGACCTAGGAGCCTCAGGCTGATAGAGGTACAAGCTCCTCTAGCGTGTCCCAAAAGCGCAGACCGGAGCTTGGTCCAGCACCCGCAAGCACATGTGCTCACCGGGAGGTTACACATCCCCTTGGATCAAAGCAACCTCAACCCACATGCTTGATGGTCTGACACACTTAGCTCTGAGAGAGGACCCTATTCCTACTCTGGCCATTATCTTGGTGCCTTGGACAAGCCAAGGAGGAAAGGAGAAATGAGAAGAGCAGAGTCCTACGACTTGAACCAGAGCACCAGCTGCAGCACCCCCCATCCCCAGCACAGGGGGAACCTGTTGCATGCTAAACCCATGTCCTCTGCTACAGCACCTTGAAGGAAATACTGTCTCTTAGCCAGAAGCAAACTGGGAGCGTAACCTCCGTGTCAAAGAGAATTATACATCATTGATTATATGTGTCTGGAACATTGTTTTCAGAAACAGCAGTTGGTTTTGAGTTGTGTAATCTGAAAGAAGGGGAAGGAGAAGCAAGTTCTCCTGTAAAATACATGATGCTGAGAACATTTCAGCAAAATATAAGGAAACAAAAAACCCCATTCAGATTAACTTTGACAGCCACAGGGATAACATTCGTCTATAGCAGAAACAGGGGTGAGCACCTACCTTTGGTTTGGTGGCAGGGTTTTAACAAGGGATGCCCGAGTACCCCCAAGGGTCTCCTCTAGCACATCACTGTGATTATTATTTTATATGTTACAACGACTCTGGTAGGTATTTTATTGCACTATAGATATGTCAGGTTGTGCCAGTGCCTTCTAAATTGAGTAGAGAATTCAATTTACAAGCAGAAAAACTGAACATAGGTTGCTGGCTTCCTTTCAGTACTGGGAATGTATCTTAAAATTTCATTACTTTGTGTGAGGGAAAGTGCACTAAAATTATGTTTACATGCATAAAATAAACACAATCTTTGCTAGTCTTTTTCAAACTTACCTGCAGATGACGTGTCTACAGAAATTACCCATTATCTGTTATAATTCAGTTTGTAATCTTGCTCTGAAAATGCTCTATAAAGAGAGTTCATGGAACGATTGTTCTGAACTTGAGAATACATTTAAAGATTGATCTCAGCAGTGTACTGCATAAAAGAAAAAAGCATTTGGGACTACGGTTAATAGATTTGCTTTTAAAAGGTATGGTATAAATGGGCAATGAACATACAGGAATTACTGTTAAGATTGATACTCCATCCTTACCTCAGCTGCTTGTGCCTAGGCACTGTGGCAAGCTGGAAGATATTCTCTTGCATTTTTATAAGAACCAAGTGTAGATAACGAAGCCTCTCTTATTCTGAGGCACTGTTTTTAAGTTGGCACAGATGAAGAATAGAAGGACATTCTTTGTTGTTATTGTTAACTATTCTACTTAGACCTGGGTGAGTTTGCTGCTGAGAATTATCCGAACTAACGTCTCATCCTTTCGTGCATTCCTTTTATCTTTTTAGTCTTGGCTTGTATTTCAAGCAAGACCTTGAACTGGTCTAGATCTGAAAATCTCTACTTCTTCCTGAACACACAGACAGTTTGTAAGAGCTGTGGAGGTGGCCTGAAATCTTCATAAGGATCTTGGTATAGGTAGACTTTGCTCTGGCTCTGCGGAAGGAAGCTGTGCTGGCTGAACTCGAATGACTGCCTCATGAAGGCTGAGTTCCAGCTGGCAGCTGAGTGAGCCATCTGCCTACTCCTGTGCAGGTTTCTGAATCTGAATCTAATCTTAATTATCAACTTCAGCAAGAGCTCCCTAATTTGCTCACAGCCCCTATATCATCTGGGGGCATGTTTCAGTACTGTAGCTGGCACTGTTTCCCTATTGCAGCAATAGCCACCAAAATGAAAGATGAGGTTTGTCCTTTCAGATGGGAAATGCATTTCAATCCACATCTGAAAAGGAGCTCCAGAAATCTTCAGGGTTTCTACACTTAGCTTTTAGGAAACAGGCTCTGGGAGTCAAATTCACAAATCTAAGTTAAATGCCTTAGCTTTCTTCAGAATGGCCCAGAAAAAGGAGGCCCGGGTTTATCCAGAAGGAAAAACTGGAGGGAGATGTGTCTGAAATGGCACTGGTCTCACAGACTTTGACATCGAAGAAAAGCCCTAGGTTAGACCCTCATAACAGACAGATTCACAGCCTGAAAGCACTTTCCCTGGACTTAGAGCCCTGATTTCTCTCACTTCAGGAGTGATTGGTTCACTCTCTTCTGTCGATGTACAATCTGTTGAAGAGCGAGGGAACTCACTGGACCAGAGACCTGTCTGAAGGACAGCATATGCATTTTGCTGTGAAATGCCATTGGACAAAATAAGCAAATAACACTGGATATTTAGGGCTCTTACTCTTAAACAAATGTCCCACGCTAGGCTGCAGAGTCTGACTCCATGAATCCTGCGTTTCTTTCCTAGCTGCAGGAAAGGCAGATGCAAGTTCTTTTTCCAACTTGATCCCTTGATTTCCTTTAGTCTCAGGAAGACCAGGAACTCAGGTATTTTAGGCTGCAGCCTGAATGATACTCCTCAAGGTCGCTCAAGAAGGGAGAAGGACTATCCTAAAGCTGGTGAGCTGCCAACAGGATCAAAAGTCATTTCCACATGAGAAGCTTCTTCCCTCTAGACCTCTGTCAGGACCATTCCCCATATGGCTGGACCCCAATGGGGAGGAAACCTCCAGGACTAGGGCAAGCATCAGATTTTTTCTTACTGGAAACAGTTTATAGAGAGTCCATGCATTCTTCATGTAGTCAACACTGTTGATAATAATTTTTATACCTTTCTTACAGATATTTTTATGGTCCTTCCTTACCAGAGTTCATTGAATTTTCTATTTTCCTTCTGTGTTATTTTGTTTATGTATTTACTAACACTTTTCTCCTAGCCAGAACTCACATGAAAAAATAGGCACAAGCAACATATCTGCTAACCCAACATTCAGACTTGTTTCTTCTTTAGGTTTCAAGCCTCACTCCTCCTCCAAAGCCAGCTATTTTCACATGTTTTCTAAGACCTCAGTACCCAATTTTCAGCAAACATGTGCTCTAAGTGGGAATATAGCATTTCAGGTCTCAGCCCTGGAGTAAGTTATTTGTTTGTAGTATACCATGGGTGCAGACTTGCAAGCATGGTCAAGGGAAGGAGGGCAGAGGATGATAAGGCAACCTTACTACTCACAAATTTAAGTCTAGCATAGCATTTTAGATTACAACTCGGCAATGGTAATCGCTTTATAGGAAACTGTTCCAGAATACCAATTTCTAAACTCTTTTGCCTCATGGAATATTTATTGATGAGTTTTAATTCCTAGGACAGCAAGGTGGCCAAGATGACAGAAAATAGTATGGGGGGTGGAGAGGATCAGTGGACAAACAAGAAAGCTTAACATTACCTGAACTCAGGGCATAACATCAATGATAATAACATAGCATGAAAAAAAGGCAAAATTGACTTAACTATTCTGAAACAGCCATGCATTTATTTCACAGTGATTGTATTGTACAAAAATACTTATGCACACTGCTGTTCTTGATACAAATACAGGTATGTAGGAAGAGACAAAATGGAAGAGGGAAACTGTTCACAAAAATCTTTTCTATTTAGTTAGTGCATTAACTGAAGCATTTAAACTGTGCAACATCCTTGATTTGCAGCAGCTCATTTTTGTTAGGAACCTACTGACAGCTGGGCTTTGATTCTGCAAAGTGCATGAATTTGTCCAACATCGCTACTACCTCTCACTGCCACCTAGAATAGGAAATCTAGATATAATTTTATAATGATAATGACAAGAAGCATTTTTATTCTGTTGAACTGAATATTTATCCCAGTAATTCCTGGTAGAAAAGGAACAGGAAATACATCCTCTTTAAAAACAAACTACCAGTCCTCTAAATTGTGTCCACATTAGGTAAAATAATTTGTGATACCAAATCCCTGATGGCATAGCAACGCTAGCTGAACCCTGCAGTATGGGATGAGTGCAAATTGGTGAACAATTTTTTTCTTGTTTTCAAGGCTTTTTCTTGACTGACCTGCACCACTCCTCTAAATGACATGAAAGGCAACAGAAGTACGTTCTTACTTGATACAGCCATGCAAGTGTAACCTGGGTGCACAGGCTGAGTTCAGGAACTGAAATGATACACAGCAGATTTTAGAATTTTAAAGGTTTAATCCAGTAAAGTGTTTAAATGTGTACTAACCTTTAAGCTCCTGAACAGTGCATGGAATTAAATTTGTTACACACAAGTGGTCTGGAGGATCAACATGGTAAACGCATTTCTAATACATGCTGCAATTTACCTGATGAACTGCTACATTAATTCATATTTTAATATAAATTAATTTTACTTTAGCCATGGTTATTTTAAAACTCTGTAACTCTACAGGTGATGTAATTTGAGAGACATGTACCACACACGCATATAGTGGTAGTAGCAAATTTCTTTTCAGACCTTTATAAATATCAATGTAATTTTTTTACCTTCCATTTCATTTTAGTAGGCTGCTCGCTGAGAGTTGTACCCTCTTTTGTCACATGGCTTATTATCACAACACACATTTTCATGATTGTTGTCAAAAAAAGATGGCATTTAGGGCAGTTGTTTAGTTCAAATGATCAGTAGAGTGCTACTTTGAGATCTTTTGGGACTGGGGGGACTGAAATTTTCCATTGGAAACCGTTGGAAGAATGTAATTACCTCACTTGGGATTTGGGCCAACCCTGCAAACATCCAATTTCCACAGAAGTGATTGAGGTTCTTTCCATTTAGTTTAATGAGAGTTGGATGGGGCTGTAAGGCATTACAATCCTTTTGGGAAAATCCCAGGGGATCTTTCATCACCACAAAAGCTGAGGATGTTGGTTTTATGCTTCCTCCAAAGTACAGCAGCCCTTGCATCAGCATGTCTCCACCGCTGTTCCTCAGCATTACCAGCTCAGGGGGAAGCAGGCCACCACGGTGCCGCTTTCCATGCCTGAGAGGGATCCAGGAGACTGGCAGATGATGTTGTTTAGCTTTCTTCTGGGTTGAGGTCATCCATAAGCTTTACTGAATTGTTCAGCTGTTTGGTGGGTTTATCGGAGTGCTGTGGCAATGAGCAAGGAGCGGAGGTGATGCCTCACTAATTCCTCCCTCCTTTCAGCTTTGGAGCTGACGAGCATCTGAAAGTCAGCATCAGACCCATCACAGGGGTCAAGACTTTTTTGGTGGCTGGACCTCAGCAGTACTTTAATTCTTGCAGACAAAACTATAGGATTGCCTCCAATGCTACTGATAGTTCTCTGTCTGGGCAGACTTCTTCAGTTCTTCCCCTGGTATCAGGGGAATTATAAAGTGCTATGAGCATACAGTGTATCAGTCATGTATGCTAAGATGAGTCACTTTTAATAGATTAACAAGTGCTATAATGCCTCTCTGTTCCAGAGTTGGTTTTGCTTCATTTTGGTTTTTGTAAGAGGTGAAGACAAGCTATAATACGCTTACATCAACATAGGGGTAAAATAAATTATGTCCATGCTGATAGTTGTAGGCGAGTGTACTTACTGTCCAGTTCCCAAACTTAATGAGGCTATACCCAAATTGTGAGGATGTTGAATTACAGCAGTTTGTTACTCATTCAGCATTGTCGGAGTGAGGGTTGGAAGCCATTAGGAGACTGAAGTGTCAGTGAGGATTCTTGATGTAGCAAAGCAATCCTGATATTCCCTGCTTTCACACAATATTTTATGGGGCAAGGAAAATAAAGGGCTTTTGCATCAGTCTTGTGTTTGTACTGACATTTGGGGAGCGGAGAATTGAGAGCTGTAAAATATCTATGATCCTGTCCTGATGCTAGGTGAACTTTAAATTGCCTTTTCTAAAGTAAAAAAAAAAAAAAAAAAAAAAAAAATAAATCAGCAGTTCTTTCTCCAAGAAGGTGCAACATTTGCTTCCACCAGACAGATGAGCATTAATAACAGTATCTGCCTTCACAATCTCCATGTCAATAGGTCTGATGTTCTGAAAATTACTATTACAGAGTATGTTGACGAGATGTATGGCTTGTAAGCATTAGAGGTCACATCTCTGACCTAAAAGTAAATGATAACCAATTTGTGACTTGCAACTCCAGTTCTTCACACCATCTTTCATGTACCACCTCTTTCC
>NW_009260774.1:4706779-4731149 GCF_000687185.1 Egretta garzetta
CCTAGTTCCCTCGTCACACAGCCCCTTCTCCTCTCATTTACACTTTCTTCCTCTCCGGAAGAAAAAAAAAAAAAACAGTTTTGCCATACTAAGACTTTCACAGAGAATATAGTTACAGGAGGAAAGAGGGAAGTTAAAGCCTCTGAAATTTTTTTGACATATGGCTGGGAGAGGCATAAGGCTCCCTGCCAGTGCCAGTCTCTGCTCCGTTCTCCAGCCTGTTTGTCTGCCATAGGATACTTCTGATGAAAAAGAATAAATATAAAACAATTTCTCTACTTTTCCCTCTACTTCACACAAAGCTTGCTAAGAAGGAGTGAAAAGCATTCAGCTAGCATTTTAGCAAAGCAGGCTGAATACTGATGTTTATTTTTTTAGTAACTTCAAGACTAATGTACTGTAAAATGTACAATTTTTTCTTGTCACAATGGCAGAAGTCATGAGGGTAGGACTCGCTGGTTTTTTGCTTGAGACTAACAGGGCTCCTGTTAAGTGGTTGGTTGTTCTTTACCCCGTGAATACATTGAATGTTCCTCCACTGAACCACGAACTGGAAACCTCATATCCCTGCTCAAGTGTTTTTCTAACTGCTACTAACTGCGGTACTAGTGGGACAAGAAGTATTTTTGGAAGGAGAATCAGAAAAGTGTATTGCGTCTAACCCTGCGATGTCGGGGGCAGTCAGCACAATTGTGTGTCGCCTCGTGATAAGGATCAACAATTGAGACAAGCCAGGATAAATCGCAGCATTGCCAAGTTTAGAGAGAAGCCAGAGGAAAATTGGTTACCGTGCTGGCTTCCAGAAGGTTGTTTCCTGGCATGAGCTGGCTCAACTTGAAGGCATGTGAGGCCAATTAAATCAGTACTAGCCACTTGCAAGGGCTATGCCTGTCAGAAACTGCTTTCATAAAGGGATAAAAGGGCTATCAGTCAAAACATAGTCTACATGTTGGCCATAACTGAAATACTTTGACTAGAGAGCTGTTTAATAGGGTTTAGTTTGGGGTGGTATTTTTAACTCTTCAGTGGTTGAATCTGTGGAAGCCGCTGCAGAGATATGGGATCTCTGAGCCATCAGCAGTGATGCAAATGGCATTTAGTTTTGCTCCAGGGAAGGATTTCTTCTTTCATCAGGTGTCACCTCTACCACGATGTGCCTGAATAAATATAACTACTTTCACTTACCCAGTGGAGTTTCTTGGGACAACGCTGCCAACATAAGTTATTTATGATTTGAGATGAGTTGAATACTAGTCACAGCACAAAAATATTACCTTCCAAGCTTAGTGCCTATTGCAGGTGATGGAGAGAAAAATTTTGTCCTTGTTAAAGGACTATTTCACCATAACAGTAAAATTTATTGGCCAGTTTTTACCCCTGCCAACTGCACTTCTCACATACTCAAGTGTTCCTGTATGTAGCCGTAACTTTGGCTCTGAAGATCCATTGAGAAGGAGTATAGATGAGGTCTCCCTTTACCTCAGCTCAAGGACAGGCTCCTCACCACGTAGCAGAGCCAGGAGTTTGTGACAAGTCTGATTAGAAACACTCAAACGGTCATCTCAAAAATAAGCAGAAGTTATTTGCTTTCTAGAAACCCTTTTTGAGATTTCACCAAGTAAGTCCTAATTTTGCTGTACTGCAGAGTTGCATGCTAGTATCAGTGACCATCAAGTGAGGCAAATATTCGCAGGTCATTTCTGAGATGATTTGGGCAAATCAGTATTATTTTGCTGCATTCCTTGGTTACTAAAAATAGATGAAAAGCAGCACAAGGTTAAGATTCAAATTGTATTAAGTGTTGTGTTCACCAATATAGTCGACTTTTAAGTCTAGAAGAAGTTAGAAACTTTGCATCAGATGCCCTATGTTGTTTTTAAAAATAATCTCTGTCTTACTGTATCTTGTACCTTATCTGTTTTTTTACCATATATAAATCACCATTCTATATTTCTGGTGGCTTAAAATTCTGTGCTGATTTAAAGACAGTTCACAGGTGGCTGAGCCATAATAAAGCCTTCATACATTATAAAAGCAGTTTGTCGTATGACTACTATATATTGAGCGAATGTAGGAGAAAAGTGTGATCAAACTTACAAAAGAGCAATTCTAAAGGTAATAAATAAAAATACATAAACAATAAATAAATAATGACTAATTAGTAAATTAAATAATACCTAATATGGAGTAAAACAAGTACATGCGATGTCCTTATGCATATACAGCCACATGTTTGTACCACACTCTAAAAGCTCCAAATTGCACTGAAATCAAAATATGAAGTAAAAATAACAATGTATTTGACAGTCCCCTTTTCATTCCTTAGGAAATGTATGATGCCACGATAAAATACAACGTCAAGCAAATCTAGAGCTGAATAAAATTTCCCTCAAATAAAGTTAAATGGTTTTCAGTTTGAACTTTTCTTCATGTTACATATTTAGGAGAAAGAAATCACTTTTTTTTTGAAGTCTCTGTCACCCTAAGGCTTTTTAGTGTGGTGCAGAGTACTGTTAACCATCAGTGCACATATTCAGAAAGGGGGATATTCATTCTGCTGCATGGGCCTCTGTGACAGCCGGTGCAGCACATAAACCTCACCTTAATATAGGTTTTGAATGATGAAGGATGCCTTTTGCTGGCTTCTACAATGGAGACAAATACGCCAGCGTATAGAAAAATACCATGAAAATGACTAATTGATTAGCAATTTCAGACTGACATTTCGTTTGAAAATTAGTTATGACTTACCAAAATATCCCTTTTCTATGAATCACCACACTTATCTTTCCTAGCTTAAAGGAATGCTGTCAAAAACATGCAGTGCTTTTTTTCCTGTGTATTAATAAGTTCACCTCAAGATATAATCCTACAAACATTGTTCAGCATAGTTTTGCTGAATTTAATGGAACTATTTACAACTGAAAGGACTCAAATCAGAGCTCTACTTGTCTAGAAACATCAGGCAGCAAAGAAAATGACTTTAATGGGACAATTTTGAGAATTTTCATCATTTGCGATTTCTTTTTGATAATAGAGCCCTCTATGTACATTTTTTTTCAAACAGCAGACCCGATTTTCACTATGGGATTTATCTGTCTTATCTATTGCTCTTTTACTTGGAGGCTGTATTTTCATTCTTGGAGCTAGTGGGACTACAGTGGGGCTAAAGAAGGAAAGCGAAATGTTGATAGTGTTGTCACCGATTTTGTCATGTCATAAGGATAGTTGTTAAGGCACTGTCATGAGAGGAGGAAGAACATGGCTTGCATCTTACTGAACCTAAACAAGTTTAAACCCATGTATCTCACCACATAAAGAAGACAGAGAACCCAAGGGCTATAGGTTAGACTGCATGGAGAATGCATTACTCATCCTTCTCACTGAGGCTGATAACAGAAATCCTCCGTGGGAGACCCAGGGACTCGGGAACATGGATCTGTGGTAAAAGTGGCTTAGCTTCTGGCTTATGGGGGGTAAATAGCTCATTGGTTGGAGTACCAACCAAGGAAAGAGAAGCCTTCAGAGCTCTACTCTCAAGCCTAGTTCAGTTTTTCATGCAGTGAATATTTCCTCTAAACCAGTAAGCAGAGTCAATTTGCTGGCCTTCTAGGAGAGTGTCATATTTCCAGTATATTTCTTGCATGCTCTCATCCCATGAATCTGCTCTAACACAAAGTGTGGCCTCATGTGGAGAATTTCTGAGGAATGTGAAGCCATGCCTGTCCCACACAGTCAAGGACGTATTGGAATTCATCATTTTAGCAATCTGGTGAGCCTTGGAAAAGGAAGAAAGAAGAAAAGCAATGAGATCTGGAGAGCCTCTTCACCCTGCATGGATTCAGATTCCTTCCAAGCACCATGCCTTCATATCTTTGGCTTTCTACAAACATAGTTATTTTAGGTTGCAACAGGATCAGGACAGTTCAGACTATTATTCTAAGGTGGGAATATGCAGAGTATCTTTGTCTACTGTAATACCTCCTGGAAATGTGATTAACTTTTCGTCAAGGTTTGTCCTCCTTTGACCTTCTGCCATCTGAGAGTTGCTGATTTAAGCATTTTAAGACAGTTTTCTAACGTGAAGTTTCTTGCCTGAATTTTTGAGAGGGAAAGAAAAAAGGTAAAAACACTGGAATTTATTCTTTTACACTGGTCTCACAGCCTGTAGACTCTATGCTGGGTACGGGGTTATACACATCATTTTATTACCTCATGGCCGTTTTAGTTCTCAATGCTAGAACCGCTTATGGCAGAATTTCATTTGAGAGCAGTAAGTTTTCATACTGAATACAATGTCTGTGGAATGTTCATTTGCCAGGAAAAAAAAAAAAAGTGATTCTGTCTTAAGAATATTTTAAAAGAGATCCCTTGACAAGACAAGGTTTTGATCCTGCCTGATTTTGCTGTGGACAACTCGTGTCAGTAATGTAACACATCTGCGAAAGTTTTTTTGTAGTTGAGTTCTGGCTTAGTAAGTGAGGCTGAAGGATGACTTACAGCTTGCAGCTTTTTTCTTTTTTCCAGCTGTATCATTTTGCCTAATGAAAGGACATTACCTCCCCAAGTGGATGTGGCCTCCGTTGCTGTTGTAATGTATCTGTGGATACATTATCACCGCTTCTGCTTCTGTGAATGAACAATTCCAAAGCAGCTACAGCGAATTTATTTGCTGATTACTCACCTGCTATTAAAGTGGTTCCAAATAAAGTGAAATGGCAGAAACACTGCTCTTGGAAGCTCTTTTGAACTATAAAAGGAATTCTGTGTGTTCTCCGCAGCACTCAAGCTGCTTTACAGATGCAACATATTTAGTTAGATTAGTTTTAATTAGACTGCAGATGCAAAGTTGCATCTGCATATCACTATAAGTCTGTTTTGAGGCACTTTCAGCCAATAACAAACCACCGTCTCATTTGCATTCACTTAAATGTGTTGACCTTTTGCTTGCTGGAATAATCACGAAGGAAGAACACATATAACTTAGAGATTAATGTGTTGTTTATTGTCATGTGGCACCATAGGCAGAAAGTGAAGTAGCCTGAGAGACAATCATGCAAGGGAAGAATAAAAGGAAATTGCACTGAAGAATTAATTCACTCTTAAATAAATCTTTCTGAGAATTCCATTTATACTTATTTAAATTCCTTTAGAGTACTTATTTGCCAAGACAATCTTTGCAAGCTTTGGACTTTATTGATTGCTCTTCTACCCTCAATGTTTGTTTTCTTTATGATCTTTTCATTTTTATTTCTTCATGCTTCACAGACTCCATTTTCTTTTGCTGCCTCTCCCTTTCTGTTCTGAGCTTAACTCAGTTCTGAGACAGGGGATTAATTGTTCATTACTGGTGATGTTACAGGTTTGAAAGAATTGTCAATTAGCTATTGCAAAGTTCTTATTAGAAGAGAGCACAGCTGTTTCTTTAGTTAATGGCAGAGTACTTGCAAAAGGAATTGGGAAGCAGGGATGGGATCCTCACTGGACAGAAGTCATCAGGACCGTGGCCATTGATTTCAGCAGAATGAGCCTTTAACCCTGACTTCAATTCCTGAAGTGATTCTTTTCCTATGCTTAGTTACGGTATTCCCTTTCAATTTTTATTTCTCTATTCTGGCCAAACTTGGGATTAATCACTCCAGGTTCGATTGTATTTATATAGGGACAGAATCAAGAACTCTGCTGTGTACTTTTAATTTTAAGATTTGATCATTTTAAGATTTGATCATTCACCTCTGTGCCTGGGAAGATCATGGAACAGATCCTCCTAGAAGCTATGCTAAGGCACATGGAGGCCAGGGAGATAATTCGAGATAGCCAGCATGGCTTCACCAAGGGCAAGTCCTGCCTGACGAACCTAGTGGCTTTCTATGATGGTGTGACGTCAACGGTGGACAGAGGGAAACCAATGGATGTCATCTATCTGGACTTCTGCAAGGCCTTTGACACGGTCCCCCACAACATCCTTCTCTCTAAATTGGAGAGCTATGGATTTGATGGGTGGACTGTTCGGTGGATAAGGAACTGGCTGGATGGTCGCATCCAGAGGGTAGTGGTCAATGGCTCAATGTCCGGATGGAGATCAGTGACGAGTGGTGTCCCTCAGGGGTCCGTACTGGGACCGGTGCTCTTTAACATTTTCATCAATGACTTAGACAGCGAGATCGAGTGCACCCTCAGCAAGTTTGCAGATGACACCAAGCTGAGTGGTGCGGTTGACACACCAGAAGGAAGGGATGTCATCCAAAGAGACCTGGACAGGCTGGAGAGGTGGGCCTGTGTGAACCTCATGAGGTTCAACAAGGCCAAGTGCAAGGTCCTGCACCTGGGATGGGGTAACCCCCAGTATCAATACAGGCGGGGGGAAGGTGTGGCTAGCAGGTCGAGGGAGGGGATTCTGCCCCTCTACTCAGCTCTGGTGAGACCTCACCTGGAGTACTGCGTCCAGCTCTGGAGCCCTCAGCACAAGAAGGACATGGAACTGTTGGAACGGGTCCAGAGGAGGGCTACAAAAATGATCCGAGGGCTGGAGCACCTCTCCTATGAGGACAGGCTGAGAGAGTTGGGCTTGTTCAGCCTGGAGAAAAGGAGGCTACGGGGAGACCTGATTGTGGCCTTCCAGTACCTAAAGGGGGCCTATAGGAAAGATGGGGAACGTCTTTTTCATAGGGCCAGCTGTGTTAGGACAAGGGGAAATGGTTTTAAACTAGAACAGGGTAGGTTCAGGCTAGAGGTAAGGAAGAAATTTTTTACAATGAGGGTGGTAAAACACTGGAACAGGTTGCCCAGAGAGGTAGTGGAGGCCCCATCCCTGGAAACATTCAAGGCCAGGTTGGATGGGGCTCTGAGCAATCTGATCTAGAGTAGCAGTGTCCCTGCTCACTGCAGGGGGGTTGGACTAGATGACCACTAGTGGTCCCTTCCAACCCTAAACATTCTATGATTCTATGATTCATTTTTTCAGCCTCTTTGATCAGGAGCAATGAAATTAATGCAATGAGAAGAATGGATTTTAATTAAATGATTTTGATAAGTGGGATGCACTTTTGAGCAACAAGGGGATGCAGTGGTTGTTAAACAGCAATGAGAAAATGTGTCCATGTAGAGCAGCTGCTAAGGTTGACTGTAAATACTGGAGCAAAATTTCACTAAAATAGAAATACGCTAGTCTCAGGAGAGAAGTGTACCCTGGGCATGGGATTAGATTGACCACTCAAGTTTTAGTGATATTCTTTGTGATCCTGAAAGCAAGTCATAGGTCATACTCTCCTGGCTTTCCTTCTTTAAAATTAAGTTAATACTTTTCTCTGACTATCCCAATTAGCAAATCATCATTCAGAAAGCAGTTCAAAGATAAAAAGTGATGACCATGGAGTGGTGTCAACCAGAGGACTGTAGATCCAAGTCTAGTACAGAACTTTTGAGTCAGACCCTGATGACCATTTACTGCAGCAAAGTCAAACAAGAGAGCGTAACTGATTTTCAGGGCTGGCATAAGGTTCCATTTCCTATTCTCTTCCCAATGAATGGAAGCTGGTGATATTTCAGCACTGATTTTTCAATACAACCTGACAGAAATGCTTCCGTTAGTGCAGAAAATCTGGCCTGGACGCACCTGTAGGATCAATCTGTGCATTCAGTGTCAGTAGGACACTAAAGAAGGAGATGGAGGCAAAGGATGCTCTTTCTGTGAATTGAGCTCGTACAATTAGGTCCCATAAGGGATCTAAGTGCCTAGAATGTGTCTGGTTTTCATTTGGGCAGCGTAAGGCAAAACTGACACCTACTGTAGATATTCAAAGATGGACTCTGGTACTGAGAGAGGGGATTTATTTCTTTCTGTCATATCCAGAAAGATGACTGACATAATTTGAGAAAAGCTTGCAGCCTGCATTCAGTATTACATGACTGGACTTCAGACTCAGCACAGGTGGGAGTCAAGGGGTCTCGGAACGATGAAAAGCCTCCCAGGCTGCCTGTCCAGCAGCAAGCCAGGTTCCGGGGGTTTAAAATGGAGGGGTTTCATCTGAACCCCCTAGCACATGTCTCAGAGCAGCAGCCCGGTTCACCTGTCTGCTTAACACTGGGGAGTGAAACTTCCCCTTCGAAGGACAGATGCCTACTGCCTCTCTTTTGGGGGAATGGGGGTAGGAGTAGAACAAGGCTGGGTCTTCTGATACTGTGCTGGTAGCACAGCTTGCCACTTTTTCTATATTAATCTGAAAGTTCATGCGCTCCTCCCAGAAATTGAGAGACTCAGATTAAATTCCTTCATTAATCCGGAAGCTCTGATGTATGACAGCACTTCTACCTCATGCTGAAGTCATGGCATTGTGTAGTAAATAATTCAAACTGCAGGCCAAAATGAGAGGGGAGAACAGATTTCTGGTTGCCATTCTCAACGTTGCTAAATCCTAGAATTAGCAACAAACACCAATATTAAAAGAGTCGTCTTTTTCACGGTTCCTCCTCTGTCCCAAAGCTTGCAGAGTCATACTTCACTTCTACATTATATTGGGTTTAAAAAAAAAAAAAAGGGGAGATACAAGTACTAGATGAGATTCTTAGGGAGAGTTTCTGTCTTAAGAGACAAACTGATAGTAGTTGCTTTTGTTGGTAGCCAGTAAGATTAACAGGACAAAGAAAGCATTGGGACAAACTGCCTGTATTAATCCACACCATAGGAGAACATTTTGTGCTCTCCTTCAGGATGATACGTGTGCTTATAAAACAGTGCTCTCCAGGCTTCCTTCAGATCCACATCATCCCCTAAACTAAAACTACCAACTTTGTGTTCCAGCTGTAACACACGCTTGTGGCCTAGCTGAATATAGGGCCTGACTACAGCTCATGTAAATTAATTATGCAGTCTAATTAGCAGAAGACTGAAGCACAGCATGAGAGGAAACATATTCCAGGCATGCTAAATTAATAACTTCTAACATTGCTAGGTAGGCAAAGTGAGAAGCACAGCAACAGTGAGAAGTGTGTTATACACTTGCACCTTACAGAAGTAAAGATGAAGGAAACGAGAAAGAATTTGCAGGTAGTGTGTAGGAAATGTGGATTAAGAGATCAAACGCAGTCTGCAGCTTTTTCATTGCACAGACCCGAAGAGCCACATCTGTACATCAACCATGCAATTCTGATGTAGATTTTGACATACTAACGTGAAATTCCAGACACGTCCTCGCAAAGGATGTGTTCTTGGTTCCTTCAGCAAACTGACCACTTCTCAAACAATCACAGCTTCCCTGGGCTTGAACGAGTACCTTTCAATGTCCCCTAGGAGCAGTTTTAACTTCTTTCAGACTGAACAGGAAGTAAGGAAAACTTGAATGCCTAACATTTGCAGAAAGCATTTTGGAGAGAATTATGACCTTACCTCAATGGAAAAAAATTTCAACCTCTGTGTTTATGGAGACCAGAAAAAAGCCTCAGAGTTCTTGTCCTAAAAAGAATAGTCTTCCTTCCTAGGGAGCATAACTCCAGATTTGATTAGATCTATTAATGAGGTCAAATGATGCTTTTAGGCTGGTAGCTAATGTAAACCAAATCTATTTATCACTTTGGCAGTGGTTCCTGCAACAAAGTTAATGACCATTACAGCATTTCTAGTTAGCCAATCAGGAATGGTGCTTTTTGTGCAAAAAGGCAGAAGTTAGTAATCAATCATCATCATCCTCATCATAATAGTGCTGCTAAATGAGCTTCTGAAAAAGAAGAGCAACGTGGCTATTAACCTTAACCGTACCTTGAAAATGGATTTCTTCCTACAAAGGCCACAACTGAGATGTGGGTTGTAGCCTTGATAGCTTCTTGCAGAATAAAGGAGGTCAAAATACTAGGCAAGGGCACAACTTGTATTTAGGTTCTTTGCTTCAGTCTTTTAAAATAAAACTGAACGCTTAAAAGAAAGGTCAAACCCTGCTATTTTTTTAAACAGCAGGCGAAAACAACATTTTTTCCAAGGGACTTGAGTTGTATACAGTCAGTGAAAAATCAAATTAAATTTCTTTTTTCTGTATTAGCACTGTAAGTGTCTAATAACATACAGATTCCACAAAACTGTCTTTATAATACCTTCTGATACACAGCTTCCTAGTGACAGCCGTGGAACGGAGCAGGCTGCTGCAGAAGCAGTTGTGCACATTCCTGCCAGTGGTGCTTGCTTGGGAAGTTTGGCTTGGCAGGGAAGAAGCGAGGGGAGTTGTCTTTTGTGGTGCTTGTTGAGGCAGAGGTGAGATGTGCCCTGGGAATGGGTCTCTCTTTCCATCCCAGCACTGGGATGAGGCTTGGGATAGCAGCGCTGTTGGTACCTACTCTATTGGAATTCAAAAAGCTGGTATAAATATCCTGAGCAGCACCGGTGCTTAATGGATAGAGGTCATGAAAACATTTTAGTTTGAATGCCTGGGGCAAGCCTGGGACCATCCAGTCCTTCAGCGCACACCCCCAGGCAGTCTGGCAGACTACGCGCTGCAGAACAGCTCACCTGGCTGCCCTGGCCACCCAGGCGTGCATCATATACCAGGGCAGCAGAGCCCACACCGTTATGGCCCCAATCCCACAAACTGGTGTCACCCATATAATGCTCGCAAAACACCTGCAGCAGGTTTACTCTCAGCCCTTTCCTGAGCCGAGCAGAGTGCCACCTCAAGGACAGAGGTGCCTGCCAGGAGTGCTCTCCCGCACACCCCTGTGCAGCTGAATCAATCACAGTTTGAGGTCCCTTGGACAAATGCATGCACAGAGCCATGGCTGGGCTCACATAGTCCCGCCGAGGTGAGCAGAGCCAGCCGGGAGCGGAGCAGCACAGTCACAACTCCTGCACCCTGCTCTGCTGCGCTCTACGACTGAGACGTGGTAGGAGCCCTTGCCTGGGTATGGCGCACCCGGTCAGGCATTGCTGGCCATGCACCAAGACCAGGATTACCTGGCAATCCTAGCATCCGGATTTGAGAGAACACGGCACCAAAAAAGTGTATCTCATTGCCGATCTCTGTGAACATGCGTGTGGCTCATGCTGGTTGTGCCTGCCCACAACTGCACATAAGTATTATAGGGCCAGTCTTGGTGTTAAAGGTACCCTAGAAACAAAGCTGACAGACCATGTGGGATGTTTCAGTCACAGTGACTAGGGTTAGGGAATTTCGTCTGACACTGAGGGTTCAGCGTGGAAGTGTGTGACATAAAACTATTGATGGAAAAAATCAAGTCCTGTTAGCTTCAGGTCAGAATTAGCATTGTCAGAGTGTGCATGTTTTGATTGCAGGTCTAGAAACACAGTGATGAAGGCTTCATAAATGCCTATTCACTTTAAAGACAGATTGATTGTTCTTGCGTTTTATCACCGATTTTCTGTCTCAGAAGAGTCGTCTTAGGACCTATTTTGGATTATCTCCAAAATCAGTTCTAACATGGATGTAGTCTTGAGTTGCCTCAGGAGCAAAAGTGGCCTGTGTGGCCTGAAGGGTGTCTGAGGTTAACTGCTCTTGCCTCGATAACACAGTCAGCTCAGGCACTCCTTTTGGAGGGGCCCAGCCTAAGAGAGTCTCTTGGTTTTCTGTCCTTTGTTTCAGGGCTTGGTCTTGGCCATAACCTTGGTCTCCTATGGAGGCGCCAGGCTGTCTGGCTGGGTTCCCTCCGGAAAGAGGGCATTCATGTCCGAGGTGAACAGGATCCTAGGAGGATCTTGTTGAGGTGGTAGAAGGGGTATTCAGCAAGGGTCATGCACAAGGGAGTGCTAGGCAATGCGCTTGGGCAGGCTGGAGCTGGTAGTGCACAAGCCTGGTGCATTCTCATAAGCCGATGGTTGGAGAAGGGCAGCGCTCTTGTGAGCAGTCAGGCTGACCACGACGTGCACGTGGCCACCGCACAGGCTCGGGACCTTACGCTGTAAAGCCTCTCGGGCGAGGCTGTCTTTTTACCTCATCTGTGTGCACTGTGTAATCTGGTGAGGCATTTCTTCTGAGTCGGTGCCTTTAGGCACTGCCCACACACCAATGAGTGTCTATTAATAATGCTAATATTTAATGAAAGAATCTTGTTCAGAGTTATATCTGTACATTTAAAATAACAGATCAAGAAATGCAGATAGTCAGTTGATTTCACTGGGTATACACTATTGCCCAGCAAAAGAAATACGCTTTTACAGATACTTCCCTGTCACAAAAAGAAATACAGCTTCTCCTACAAGCAGTTACTGCCTACATACTGCAGTTGGCCTAATGTACAGTAAAAATTTAAAAACAAAGTGTTAATTCTAGCTGCAAGAAGGAGGTTGTTCTTTGTTTGTTCCTTGATTGTTTTTATAACTGATTTATCACCACTACAGCTATGCAATTAATATTTTTTTTAATCATTCTGGACATTGAAGATATGAAAAAGTTCCCAAACCTATTAGAAATTAGCCTTTCTCACTGCGTACCATACGTAAGTATGCAAATGCTTTCCTGTTGAAGTGATTTTAAAAAATGAAAAACAACAACAAAGACTTTTATGTCTGAAAGTATTCATCGATTTTAGGAATTAACTGTTCCCACGATTCTTAACTGCAGAATACATCTGTTTCTTTAATAAGTGGATGACAGGTATAGTGCATATATATGTATAACGTTCTATGCTGTAGCTGACTCTTTTTAACCTGTCTTTATCTTAACCTACCAGAGGGGGAAAAACAGGTTTATCACAGGCCTTTTCAAGGCCTGGATAAAGCCAGATATATGAACCTGCTTAGTATCTGTTCAAAGTCAATAATACGGCTCTACCGAGCTGTGTAATGGATAGAGGCAAAAGATCAAGTCCTAAGGGAAATGGTGTCATACTTTTTGTGAACAGAAAGGGGTTGATTATTTACAAGTTAGAAATACTTTACATTTTGACATTTGGTCTTATTTCACATAGAGAGACAGTACATTTCACTGAGAATTTCACTAAAATTTTTAATAAGGTAGCAAATGAAAATCTGAATTGGGAAGAAGGCTGAGGAACAGCAGGATTGCTTCGATGCGTACATTCATCAGTTTGGTAATGTATAAGGAGTAAATTCCATTTAATCAGTGCTATCCCATACTTCAGTACTTTGAGTGTATGGGCTCCAGATACAATCTTGATGGCTGGATAATAAAATGGCAGGAGTCAGAAAAAAGGAAAAAAAAGTTGGTTTTTAAAGCTTCAAACAAGAAGTGAAAAACTATTATCAAAGTAGCACAACATGACAAATGAAACTTAAGTCTCTTTGTTTATGCCACAGCTGTCTATGGTGATAAACAAAATTAAGTTTTAAGGTCCCAAACACTCTGCAAGCCTGGAACATTTTCGGAGCACGGCATGTCATTACGCTCTCCGTGGGACAGTAATTACCCTGCTGACAGTAACTGCTCCACACCGAGGTGGGAAGTGCCGTCTTTCAGTCCTTCTTTTCAGCAGCATCACAGTTTGGTATGAAACGGCCATGGAGAAAATCTGGAAGTGGTCCTCTGACTTACTGCTTGGGAAGAAGCAGAGTGAAGGAGGCACCCGAAGGGCTGAGCGAGCCTCCTGGCGCTGCCGTAGCTGAGGTGCCAATGAGATGGGTTGGAACGATTACAGCCTTGAGGGGCCTGGTGCTGGGATCCAGGGCACCTCAGATGTATGCTTGGCTCTGGTGTCACACAGGGTGCTCAACACTAGTGATCTGATGTGCTGGAGGAGTTCTTTCTGGGTCTGAGTTAGCGTTGCCTCTATAGTATCAGCAGCCACACAGCATGCAAGCACCCCGGGGTGATGCTTGAGGTGCTTCCTCTGGTGGGATCTGAGGTTGACACTACACCCCAGGCTGCTATCTGGTGCACTTGGCTTGCAACATGCATGTGGCATCCTCCAGCACTCGGCTCCCTACACTTACGGGGTGCATGCCTGGGACCTGCACCTCACATGAACTTTGCTGCTGGCAAAGACAGAGCAGGGACTTGTAGTCCTGGAAACATGCTCGTGGCAAATGAAGCCCCTGCTGTTTCCTGTGCACTGCACCAGTCAGTCATGTAGACCAATGCTCCCACAGTGTCTTCCATATGATGCTAACCAAAGTAATTTTATTCTATATGTATTAATGTCTGCATGTCTGCAGTTCAGATATTATTACCTACATCCTTTGTAAGACACTTTGTGAGCTACTGATGAAAAGTGCTATATATGAGCCATTTTTATTTGAGACCTTCTAAATGAATATTAAATTTCCATAAGGAATAAAACTGGTTATTACTTTCAGTGGGAACTTAGTGTATTACTCCAGTGGTTGTTAATTCTTTTAATAGTAGCTGTTCTCCTTTAAACCCTAAGGCATTATGTAATGTAATGTAACACATCCTGTGTTAAGTTTGTTTATGTTAACAGACCATTGACTTACAGGCAGACATAGTTTCTGTAAGTTCTTCTTGTCAGAAATCAGTTCCTTTTTTTAAAGGACTTGACCCCTGCATAATATTTTATTTAAAAAATCAGCTTTTCCTTCCTTGGCAATGGTGTTTTTACCTAGTTTTGAAACTTGTAACATTCAACATGTACTATGCATGACTAGTTCTGATATGCAAGAAATGTGACTACTGTTTTGAGAATTGAAATGCAACCCTGGCCCTCGTATTTGTGGGGCAAACCTTGAAAATGTCACACATAACGTTTCCAAGTGTTCAAAAACTGAGAAGGAAGAAAAAACAAAACCAGTGTTCACTGCATACAATGAATGAAATCAGCTTAAAAAATCAAATATATATATGCTTAGTTGATTTTTTCCCATCAATTTCATACTTTTGACTCTTATTCTCTTGATTTCTGACTCCTGGGATTGATAATGACCTGAGTAATTTGTCCCTTTGAAAATTCCAGTTCCAAGTCAGAGGGAGCTGCATGATTTTTTTTTTTTTTTTTTTTACTATTTTTTTCCTACAGACTATCAATCAAAGTTTGAAGTACAACATATTGTATATGTCACAGGAACAGTGAAGTGTGCTTTAACCACAAAATACGATTGTCCACATGATGGAAAGCAGTCATCACAAGCTTCTACAGATTTGTTCGTCAGAGTTGAATATTAGCCCCATGGGTTGTTTTGTCCCTTCTCAAGAAAGTATTTGGCCTCAGCTGGTGTTGGGTACATACAGTTTTTGGAAAGCCTTCAGCAAACCTGTCTGGCTTCCAGGTCTGGTTGGAGGCTCCAGCTTGCTTCATCTTCCCGAGCTGCTCAGTGTGCCCGGTGCTTTCTCTGGCAATTATCTAGAGCCTGAATCCATTGATTTTATTTTAAAAGCTTTATGGCAGCAGATATATGAACTGATAGGAAGCATCAGTCTAAAAATACTATCTACTTGATCAGAAAGCATGTTCCACCAAAGTCTTTCCTTTTCTGTAGTAGGTGGCCTTAGGGGGTTTTGCCAGAGCGGGGAGGCTGGTTTATTTATTTGTCACGCTGGCCAGCGTTGTGGTCCTCTGCAAGGGACATGCTGTGCAGCAGGGAGCTGGGCTGCTGGTATTGCCTCTGGGCCATTGCATGCCAAGTGGGGCAATATCATTCTTTCATGGAGGGCAATGGAAGAAACGGCTGTATTTGCTGGAGGAAGCAGGGGCAGGAGCAGGCAGGAGGGCTGGGAGCTGAGAGGGTGAGAGGAGAGTTGGCAGCCCCGCAGAAGCACGGCGCTGCTGGAAAGGGCAGCCAGGCACCGGAGACCACAGGAGAGACCTTCCCGAGGAGCCATGTAGCCACCAAGGAGGCTGTGCAATGGTAGTTGAGCTGAAAATGAGCCCAAGAGAGCAGCCCCACCCAGCCGTGACAGAGCCGGCAGAGGGGAGATCTGTGTTAACTCTCTTTTGCTCATAATCTGTTTCATTTTGATTTGGAGGGGGGGAATGGGCAGGTTAACAGAGGAGCTGTTTTCATTTTGTTATTTATACAGATGAAACCTGACATTTGAGCATGAGGGCCTTTGGGATCTCTCTGAGGTACCTCCTCCACCAAGGAGACATCTCAGCAGCTTCGCTGCCTCGCTCTGGCTGCCTTACCATCCCTTCTCACTTGGAAACCCCCTTGCCTTGCTTTACTCCCCCGTGTGCCTTGAGAGATGAGGGGCAGAAGAGCTGATGGGACTGAGCAATGAGGAGCTGGGGAGAGAGGGAGCAAAACACGTTGGAAAGAAGGAGAGAGAGATGTCAACAGAGACAGAAGTAGTTCTGCTCCACAGAAAGAAGATAAGCAGTTGGGTAGATGTGTTTTACCATGACAGAGATCCTAAAAGGTGAATTAATACCAGCAATAATAAACATAAAAGACCTGCAAATTCCAATAACAGGTGTGGATTCACCTTCAGGCAAATATTTTAATTGTTTTATGCATTTTGACTTCCAGCTTTGGGAGCATACAGTAGGCACATCAGATTCTCAAGCAGCCCAAGCACCTTGGCTAAATTTGTAGCGATATCTAGGATTACTGCTAAATTCGGTGTCAGTTTATTTGCAAAGACTGGAATGTTCAGTCATACGAAGTTTGCATAATTTTGCATGATAATGTCTAACAAAGAAGCTATAGGCAGGAGTATATTCAATGACTGAAGGGATCAGTGCACTTTCAGAGACTGTTTTGCATGTGGGGAACTTTCACTGTCAAAACACTCATCTCTTAGCTCAGTTAAAGCTTCAGTAACTTCCATAAACTATTCACAGAGATAGTCTTATGCAACTGCACATGCTCAAAAAATAGAGAAGCGGGGGGAAATGGCGTCATGAGAGCATTCGTTAATATATTTAGTAAGGGTTCCTTCTAGTGACGGGTCAAAGGTAGTGTCATTAACTGGAACAACATAAAAAATCTGTGGTAAATGTAAGAAAATGAAAATAATAGTTTGCAAACATGCTATTAAAGCAAGAGATCATACATAAGAGTGTTTGGGGTGGAAATGTAGCTGTATAAGCCTGAAGGCTAGTATTTAAATCATCAGTATTTGTAAGTATGTATGTGTAGGTTTTTCCTTCCTCTTTTACAAGCCATTTTACCATGCATCAGCATTTCCTTTTCTTTGCATTGATCACCTTTGTGTTCCTTCTGCTGTGAATAGTGGTATCTATTACCTGGGTCCTTGCTCTCAGTACGTTTTCATTTTCTTTAAGTAACTTCTAATGAAAGTCAAATTGATTCCCAGAACATGGCCCCCAGGGAGTTTCTGTACAGAAAGTCTGAATATGGCTATATATGGGATTCGCGTCCTGATTAGAAGCTGCAAGTGCAGAAAGCTAAGATAAAACTATGGTTTAGTAAATGAAAACTGCCAGTGCTCTCACGTTCAGGCTACTGGAGCTTTAGATTAATGCAATGCACTTCACATACAACTGTTTGGCAGTTGTAGCTTCCTGCTAAGCATCATGCCCCCTGTGAAACATAGATGATTAATATTTATCAATTCTGACATGCTGTGGGCCTCCTTCGCAGAATAATGTGGAAGCTGCCATCATCTCATAGTCCTTTGCTGTCACAGTTTAAATGGGGCTGCTTAATTGCTTAATTGGGAGTTGTCGGTGGAGACCATTTTTGGTATGGAAGTCTTCACTTTTTAGTTCAGCTCCTCTCTTTGGTTCTTCCTTGACCTTCCCTCTCTTTGGGTTCTAAGTTAATAAAGTTTCCTCTGACACTGCACACAGAAAGGGAAGAAAATTATTAGGATGAAGGATTTTATTCTCTTTTATGCACTGTAGCACTTTGGTGCTGTTGCACGTTTTGTGACTCGCCTCTTACTGTCTTTCCTCTGGAGTCAAATGTCCTCCCGAGGCATTAGATAATTTTAGATCGTCTAACGGGAATGTCAGTTTTAGACCCAAGGCCTGTACCTCTCCAAGCATTTTGTGTAAGGCCAAGTAAGGATATCTTCATATAAAGGACATAATTTGTAGCTCTTAAATTGAACAACTCAGTAATACATCCTTTCCTTTGAATCTAGCATATTCAGTGGAACAAGATTTAATAACACGTTGGGACACAAGCTGTATTTAGTGCAGCGCAGTAGAAGCAAATCAGTGGAGTGGAGCAGTTGGTCCTGATGAGACAGCCCCACACTGCAAACTTGGTGGGGGTAAAGCTTCGATTTAGGTTTGCTCCTCTGGGCCAAGTGCCTTTTGCAGTTGGAGCACCATTAGGTGAGCTCTGGGAGTGTACCGTCCCATTCGGTCCATCGTGCCCTCCCAGATTGCTGCATAACATGAGCCCAGGCATGGTATATGGGTGTAGTCTGGAGATATGCCACCTAAATGCACTCCTAAACACAAACTAAAATGATAATGTAAGTGCATCACAGCTGCTGTGTTTGTGAAATGCTACAAATGCCATCAAATGACTCACAATACGCAGACAGCCCTGGCTGGCGTTAGTGGAAGGAAGCAACAGAGAAGGATGAGAGAGCTCACAACTCCTCTAGCTGCATCCATGTCTGGATGATGTTCAGCGTGAGTGAAGGATGCAAAATCGGTACCCAGAATGCCTCGATTATCAGCACAATCCTAGAGCTCAGTGCCCTGCTGTTGCTGAGGAGTAAGCCACGCATTTCATTTTCTCTACACTCTCCTTTTACAGATAACCTTCATGCCTGCATTTCTGAGTAAAGTCCTAGAGCGTAGCCTGTTTGGATTGGATCAATAAGACTAATTCAAGACCTTATTTACTAACTATGCTACTCAGCAGATCCCCTCCTATAGATTTGTGTTTAAGAGCCTTGTAGAATCACCAAATCACGTAGCGATCCATGACAGCTTCTTCAAAATAAGTATTCTCTATTTGCCCACAGGAGCAGAACAAAGAAAATAGCACTGAAATACCAGAAAGTTTACAGACATATTAATTATCCTTAAACCAATAGCTTTTCCTTGAGTTCATAGGTAAGTATTGCTTGTTTCAAAGCACCCCCTTGTGCAGGCACTGGGTAACGCAAGTTGTACAAGAAGCTTCTGGCTCCCTGACACCTCGGTCGCTTGGTCAGGATCTGAGTTCTTCATATCACCCACCCTGCTTCATCTGCCACAGAGGTCTTTTGTTCAATGGGTCATGTCCAAAGACCTCCTGAGGTTTCAAACTGTGTTACTGAACCTGATCAAACTGGTTTAATATAGATGGAGGTAGTCTTGAAGCAGTAGATTCCCTTTGTTGTCCATTTAAACACTGCAAAAAAGAAATTTTTTGAGTCTTGCGTAAGTGTGGGTAAAGTCCAACTGGAATGAACCAACATGAAACTCCAAAGTGAGCTACTGTGCAAAACCAAGGAAGTTCGTATAGCATTGGTAAGGATGTTATATATATTATTCGCAGTTGGTAAAAAGGCTGAAAAATTAAAGGCTGTAGACTTGAGTCTTCTTCCAAAGTGACTAGTGACTTCAGTCATTTCATTCTGGCCTGGTCACCTTGAGACAACTTTATAGAAAGCTAATTTTTTAAAAAATTCTCTTTTTCTGGAATTCAAGCTCCTCTGGCAGCACCATGAATTGGGGACTACAAATATGAAAACCCTCAAAGTCTTTAGTAATTGTGGAAAATCTTGTCCGTATAATCTAAAATGATTAACATTTTAAATCATTTAAATAATGCCTTTGAAAGGAAACAAACATCGCTCAAAGGCAGTGATAGCTGTGTGCTTCACTTGTCTTGAATCTAACACGTACATCCACTGATCTCTGTCAGTGGCAATGTTTGGATGAGCCACCTCCTTGACAGAGATAGTACACTTTCATTGGGGAAAAAAATCCATTCCTTTTTGCTTTTTCAGACTTGAAGTTGTTTTGGAAATGTCCAGATTTTGGGTTACCCCAGGGGTTTTTTGCTTTATTGCTTTAAATTTGTTTAATAAAAAAGGAAGCATATTTTCTTTGAAGAGATAAATAAGGAATTCTTCATAATTCTTGGTGTCTCAGGTATTAATTTGGTGATCATTTAATTGCATCAAAAGAGCTACGGGGTGAAATTAAATTATAAACAGATGAGAGCAGACAATGCATTATAAAAAAGAAGCTGAGGTATCTGTGAGTGTCTCAAATGCTCCCCAAGGCACCCTACATTGTTCATGCTCCAGAGGACCAAAGCGGCAGTGCCAGGATACCACTTTACACAACAGTTTCAGCACAAAGGGGCTTCACTACCTACCCAAGCTTTTTCAGGCGTAGGATGCATACGTGTGTATCCTATTAACACCCACATTCCCTGTCTCCTCAATTCCTTGGTTCTCCCAGCTTACCCACATTTGGTGTGTCCCTCCTCTCTTTCCTCCCCCAGTGCCACCCTGCTGGCAGAAGCCCATCCCATATTCTTGCTGCTCCCCATATTCGCTGGCATTGTGCTTCCAGTACTGCTGACAAGGCAGCAAAACAAATAGCTGATAAATCTGGGCACAGCATTATTCTCATATTGACATAACTCCTATAGATTAGCTCAGATATATAGTGTTACATAAATACCATTTCAGATGCCAAGTGTCTAACAGATTAAGTACACATGTGAAGTTTAGAATTTGAGAAGAACAGGCATTGCCTGTGAAAGGCGATGGTTTTACATTCGTGAGTGCTGGATGAAAAAAAAAAAAAAAATGTAGGAGAGTCAGTTGTGCTACAAAGTGTTACCAGACCAGATCTGAAGACAAAACGAAATCATTAATGCATGAAATACAGATTTTAAGTTGTGATAAGTGCAGATCTAATGCAACTTTGACTGCAGAATTGCTGCTGCTGACTCCATCAAATATGATGGTTTTACATTTGTGAGTGCTGGATGAAAAAAAAAAAAAAAATGTAGGAGAGTCAGTTGTGCTACAAAGTGTTACCAGACCAGATCTGAAGACAAAACGAAATCATTAATGCATGAAATACAGATTTTAAGTTGTGATAAGTGCAGATCTAATGCAACTTTGACTGCAGAATTGCTGCTGCTGACTCCATCAAATACATCCCATAAACAGCTGTTAATCTGCTCACTGTTTATCTTTTAACATTCATTTGTTTAGTAATCAGTTCTCATTTGTTCTACATATGGTACAGCTTCCCTTTTATAGCAGCTGCATTTAATGAACATTTGGAGGCACAAAAGTATTACAGAAATTATTGTTTAACTATTCTTCTGCATTATTTTTGTATCTGTCACCAAGGACATTTGAATTAAAGGTAGAAATATGGTCATTACATTTAGAGTAAGGAAGGTGGAGGTGCTTTGTCCTCTTCCTGAGCCAGTAATTTGTAGTAGAAGTTCCTGTGACCATGCCTCACACACTGCTTAGCTCCTTTAAGCAATTAATTTTTCTCTATTTATACTGTCCATTCCCTTTTGTGATTCACTGACGTCAACATGTCAAATTTGATTCACTCTCTGGTTTTGCTCTGTATCATATTAGAGGCCTTCAGGTAATGCACTGAGAGAGTTTCTTGCAGACCTGATAGACTGAGTGCAGTTTGAGATTTTTTAGAAAATGCCAGTTTACAAGATTTAAAGTTTTGTCAGGTGTTCTGGTTAGATGTGAGGATCCGTGGTCGTTAAAGCTGATTTGTATGGAGACAATTCCCTCCTGGAGTACTTGTGTTTAAGTGTTATCTTAATTCCTTCTTTTCCAAAAATTCTGATCTTTAACAAGACCATTTTATCATAGTAAGTGCTCTCTGTTATTTATTCATGCTTCAGCTGTGTCCAGCATCCTGGACTGAATGAATAAAAGGAAGATAGCGCTTTTCTTTATAGTAAAATATAGGTGAGAACATAGCTATATACTGAAACTTTGCCAGCGTGGGGGCACGATGACGAATAGGGCAAATACCTTTGGACTGGACAGTCTTGTGTCCTTGGTCAGTCCTTACTGGTGACCTTGACCTGCATCTGTTGCGAGGAGTCTGTGAATCTGTCAAGCACCGCGGTGGGCAGAGGGGAAGGGCTGTTCGTTCAGACTGCCTGCTCGGATCGGATGCCGTTCCGGAAAAGGGAGATTCCCAGTCAGTTCCAGCCGCTTCAGCCACAATGCCAGGTGGGCTGGGGAGATGATTAAAGAAAGAAGCAAGTAATTGCCTAAATGTGCCGAGTGTTTTACAGATCTGCACAGTGTAAATATTTTGGACATATTGTTTTCAGATGGCTGATTAATCAAAATAGCTGCAAGTGAGTTTGATATGTGTCACCAGGCATGTAAATAGATGGATGTGTTAAATTGGCGTTGTGTGTGCAAGTGCTCAGTTGGGAGAAATATACAAATGATGACAGGATATTTTAGAATGGCTTGCAGGTATTTCTGCGAGGCATTTTCATTGAAAAAGGCTTAGCTGTGAGAGAAATGTGCTTGTTTCTAAATTTAACCCTACTAACAGTTTACTGCCTTCTTTTTGTGTGTGTTTCTTTTTCTCTTCCAGTGCCACCTTGGGCCTTAATAGCCATAGCCATAGTTGCAGTCCTATTAATCCTTACCTGCTGCTTTTGTCTCTGTAAGAAATGCTTGTTCAAAAAGAAGAACAAGAAGAAGGGAAAGGAGAAGGGAGGGAAGAATGCTATTAACATGAAAGATGTTAAAGATTTAGGGAAAACCATGAAAGACCAGGTAAAGTACCTCTCCTTTTCTTGAACTCTTGAGTTGCATTTGGAGGTTTCTGTTTGATGTGTCTACAAAAAATTCTGCTTGTTGCCTCAGTAGTGGCTCTGTGAAGAGGGGACTGATTGGCAGCGTCTTCTCAGTGATACCACAAAAGATGAAGCTGGGTGTGACATCACTGATGAAGCAGTCAGCCAATTTTCCTGCTCTGCTAAAAAAACACGAGCAGGCATATAATGACTCATCTGGAAGGGGCAAGTTTATTGGGAGTATCTTGGTTGTCCCAAAAGTGAAGGAGATGTGCACAATTTTCACTGTCCTTTTTCAAGACTTTGACCAGGATCTAGTATAGTGTTTGTCTATCTTTCTAGCAGTATTTCTGAGCTTACACGATAAACAAAAGTAGCTCTGAGCATTAAATCTCTTTTTACACAAAAGCAAAAATTCGGCAGAGAAAGAAACAACAGTATAGCAGAAAACGTGAGAAGCATAGAAACAAGGGAAAACAACCAAAAAGGAAGAGCACAGAGGCATTCAACACATGGTGTTGGGAGAATCCATTTTGTACTGGAGAGGAGGAGATTAAAGATAACGGGCCATACTTGTAGCTGCAAGTCAACTGAGTAACTTGGAGGAAAATACTAGCATAATGTCCTGTTAAGCAGCATCATTCTCATAAGGGCAGAAAAACTTGTCCTTCAGCACTGCCTCATGCAAGAGAAGAAGAAGGTTGCAGGACCTAATCCTCAGGGCCACAGACTTGACTAAAACGTTCCTGAAAGAAAAGAAAGCTTTTTTTTTATCAGGGTTTTAGTATTGTCCTGCCTGGAGCGAACTGTTGAGCATAAGCAGAAGAATGGGGAAATAAATTCGCAGTATCCATGTGTCTCACTGCATTGCCAGATTTCCTAAGCTAGGACGACAAAGGGTGATATTTTTCAAACAGAAAGTCTGAGAAGATTTAGAGAATAGCTTTGTAAACTCTCTTCCGTAGGAGCCAATAACTGTAAAGATATTACATGGTCAGGTCTGTGCTCCAAAGACCCCTGGTAAGGTTGAGCCAGAGCAGTCCAGGAGTGCTTATCCAGCCAAAGAGAGAGGATAAAAGCATGGTCAGGAATGAGTAGTTCCTTCCACAAGTTGGGATCTAGTGTAGAAGAAAGCTGGGCTGAGGGCAGTTGATTAGAAGTACAAGCCAAAGCTGGGAACCTGAGGACTAGGGCCAGCTGATCAGGAGCAAGATCTAAGAAGAGAAGCCTAGAACACAGTAGCTGAGGCCCGTGGAGCAGTCTAGAACAAGTGGCGAGATACCACTGTACAGTGATGGAGCAGCCGCCAATGTGGCTCATCAGCCAGTCTTAAGAGTCCTGGAACAGTTCAGCATGCTTCTCCAGGCACATAAGACATGATAGGGGAAGAGCAAAATCAGGAGACAGGATGAGAAAGCCTTACAAGTCTGATGACTACCTGCAACTGGATCACAGGTGAAGTCTGAAAGGAGCTCAGATAAGCGGAGGAAAATAATTGATAAGCTTCAAAGATACAGAGCTAGCAGAGCTATTTCCAGTTTCCATTATCAGACAAGAGGACAGTTTTTGTTGTTCTTGCTCAGTAGACAGTGTGGAAAGAAAATAACTGAAGTTGTTTTATTCCTGTTCATGCTACTGAATTTCAGTAGCCACTACTAAAATGTTGATTCATTAGACAGTAGTTAATTTTTCTAGTCTATACGCTACACCAATAAAGTAAACCTTGGCAAAATTCATTACTTTCAAGCTGTATGTATCAACATTTTATAGTGACCACCGTAT
>NW_009260774.1:4731193-4747015 GCF_000687185.1 Egretta garzetta
CAGACCATAAGTACACATTGCATGCTTACAGCTAACGACGTTCACACTGGTTGCCCATCCTAGGCGTACTCATGTGTGTACATGCTAGTAGGCAATACAAAGCAGATTTCTCTACAGCCATCCCAGACTGCCTTACCGCAAGTAACGGAGTCCTGCACAAAGAGTCCAGGCACGAAGAGTGAATGGCTGGAGACCCTTGCATCTACATTGCAAGTTGAGCACTTTAGATAATGCTCTGGTGCACAGCTTCAACCTTGATTCCACCTGGAGAGAAGATGCTTCATGTGCCACACTGGTGTATTGGAGTGCATGACACCAACGTAAGACAAATTCACACCTGAAAACAACCTTGTCAGTACACAAAATCACTAATGTAGATGCAGCTATTCCAAGGTTATGAAGATGAGTGAGCCCAAGCTCAAAAATAACAACAGGAGAAATTTTGAGTTCTCCCTCGAAAAAGATTTTAGCTGATTTTGTTTTCTCCATATGATGAATGTGAAACAAACCCTTTTTCTTTAAGCACTTTGACTTAGCATTTGTAGATTCCCTGTATTTGATTTATGGACTTTGTTCTGGGCTATTAATATTAAGTAATTGCGAGGTATTTCCCCCTCAGCAACGCACGGAAAGTGACATCACCGACTGTTGTGTTGCCCTGGGCTACTGTTAGCCAACTCCTCCCATTGACCCAAGAATAATTTGGAAGACCTGTTTGATTATGCTTGTGGAAAAATTCCTTGAGATGTTTGTTATGTTCTACCAATGATAACAAACCTAATACTTGCTGTAGGATGAATAATGTGCAATTTGTTGGTTGATATTTATGTGGAATTTGTTCCATATCATGTAAGGCCATTGTTGTATTTACAATATATTACTAAGTGGTTTTATATTCATTAGGACCTGGATAAATGACCATGGATTCTTGGAAAATTAATTTTTTAAATGCAAAATTACATGATGTAATTAATATTGAGTTTAATTTCTATATTTTTCATGGGAAAATTTGATAAAAAGCTGAGTCATACATCTCTTGTCTACAAAGAGAGCTCAAACTTTGAGATGTTGCACAGATAGGTATTTTAAGATGATTTCATTCAAAATATTCTGTGTAGTTATTTAAACATACTTTTGGCCAAGCATTTTGGGATTTAAGTAATATGTTTTGTTTTGCACAGTTAAACCTAAGGAGGGTAACCTCTCAGTTGATGTTAATGTCAGACCTTTAATAAGTGGATGGATCACCAACTCTTCAGCCAAGCTTCCTCTTCACTGTCTGGGGTTTCAAAAACAGTCGACTTAAATTAGTCCCTTAAATTCATACCTAGCAGGCTGATAGTGTACAGAAATGTACAGATAGAGTACAGAAGTCCTTGGCATTCAATAACTTTTACCAACTTAATTCCTAATTTGTGAAATTTTAGCTGTCTTTTCTTTTTTTTTTTCTGTATGACTGATTCTTATTGGACAGTTTGATCTTGAAGTTATAGTGCAAATTTGGATATACCTAGCTGAACTCAGTACAATGCTACATGTAGACTATTTCATTTAAGAGAATTGAACTACTTTAGAGGCTCTGGCATATAATAGAAAGGGAAATAACAAGAATGCCTTTTTGCTGTTTAACAAAGAAAATTCTATGGTTAAAAAAAAAGTAATTGAAGATCAAGATATAAATCTAATGTCATTATAAAGGGCAACATACAGTACCAAAGATCTGAAATGTTGTCAAAAACCCAAAAAGCTTAATTCAGCCATTGTTAGGCCTGAACCTGCAAGTGCTAATTACCTTCTGCCTTCAGCTGAGAGTGCGTGATAGCAGTTGATAGGCACTTGGCATCTTGCAAGATCCTAGTTCCCCAGGCACATAAAACTTGAAAGGGAGTAGCATTTGGTAAATTGAAAAGTATCAGGTTCTGGAAATATAATTTCCATCTTAGTCTGGTTTTGTTTGTCAAAGAGAACTTCTGACCTACATGTACTCATGCTGACCTGCACATCTGCGCCAAATCATTATAGAGCCATATAGCTTGACATAGTTAAAGATTCTTTTGACATAGACAGTCAGTCAGCTCAACGGTCACATATGATAGCTAGGTATTACAGAAAGTGGAATACAGTTTGGGTGTCTGTTAGAATATTTGTGATTCAAAAAGTCCACTTTCCTGAACACAACTTTAAATGAGAGGCTGTTTAGGAAATAACATAGATTATGAGCAAACGTAGTTGAGGTAAAGTGGGAGATGAGTTGAAAATAAGATTAAGTTTTCTGTCCTGAAACCCATTTCCATTGCAGGCAATGCTTACTTTTTCAAGTAGAGTATACAACTCCACCAAGGGCCCCACTGGGAGGATTAGATTCCTTCTAGGGGAGGCAACTTCTTAATGAATGTACTACTGCAAAAAGGTCATTTCTCCGTGGTTTTTACTAATGTTTGTGTGTGGATGTTTTAATTTTCATTTCTTCCTTCTATGTCCTCCTTGTCTATGTTGTGTCTCATGACTGTTCTGGATTGTCACTGGCGGTAGGTTTATTTTGCTATTTGGACGCACCTAGTCTAAAGCTCTGATACATATAGTCTTCTGACAGCTCTGGCTCCTCAGCTGAGATTTATATGTAGTAGCTTTGATACACACATCAAGAGGCTGAACTAAATTGATTGGGTATTTTTTTGGTTGGATATATATTTGGGGGGAGATGAAAGGAGGGCGAAAGAAAAGAGGTTGTCATTCTTTCTGTAGTTAAAATATTAAGTCAAACTGTACTAGAAAGCTCGAGATTAAAATTGATAGGCACAGAAAAATAACTTACTAATTTTATTTCCTTTTTGTATAAATGTCACTATATCAAAAGTAGACAAAAGCAGTGTGTATTTTTAATGTCTTAGCTTCTAAGTGTTGCTAAAACGATTTGTACCTCATGAAACTTGCTGTGGGCTCTTGCATCATCTCAGTACATTGCCCACGCTCTAAGTTCTTAGTGCTTCATACCAAACTCTTCTAAAGTGGTCTTACTCCAGATTTCTGTTGGTGCAGCTCAATGACAACTAGCACCAGTGTTTTTATGAGATCTTCCTATCACAGTTTTCATCTTTGTAATTTTCCAGTCTCTGCTAATGGCTCTGGTGGCTCCCACTACTTTTTTCTTTAGAAAAAAAAAAAAAGCCCCAAAACACCCAGCTCCAGACACACTATAATAGCTGCTGATTTATTGGGTCTGAATTTAATGCATTGGTACAGCAAATGGTTGCTTAAGCTCAGCCTGTGGGCTGAGGAAAGGAATAGACATAATCATTTCAGTCATGAACAACGGCACTGAAAAATTACCAAAATTTAGTCCTATTACTTGGAGAATAATTGTTGTGGTGGTCTGAACATTTTATTAGGTCACAAAGCATTTGTGGAGGAGATTTAATAGCTCAGTCCTTTCTCATTGCATCAGGTTAAAACACTGTCACTAGTGAAAGATTTTTGGCTTACAATGAATATGTCTGTTGGGTGAAATAGGAGATTTGGGATCAGTATATGTAGAATCATAGAATGCTTTGGGTTGGAAGGGACCTTTAGAGGTCATCTAGTCCAACCCCCTTGTACTGAGCAGGGACACCTTTAACTGCTCAGAGCCCCATCCAACCTGACCTTGAAGGGCAACATGTTCCAGTCTTTCACCACCCTCATTGTAAAAAATGTCTTCCTTATATCCAGTCAAAATCTACCCTCCTTTAGTTTAAAACCATTACCCCTTGTCCTGTCACAGCAGGCCTTGATAAAAAGATTGTCCCCATCTTTCCTTAAGTACTGAAAGGCCACAATCAGGTCTCCCCGCAGCCTTCTTTTCTCCAGGCTCAACAGGTCCATGTCCTTCTTGCGCTGAGGGCTCCAGAGCTGGATGCAGTGCTCCAGGTGGGGTCTCACCAGAGTAGAGCAGAGGGGCAGAATCACCTCCATTGACCTGCTGGTCTTTTGATGCAGCCCAGAAAGAATATGGTTGGCCTTCTGGGCTGCTAACACACATTGTTGGTTCATGTCCAGCTTTTCATCCACCAGTACCCCCAAGTCCTTCTCAGCAGGGCTGCTCTCAATGCCTTCATCCCCCAGCCTGTATTGATACCAGGGATTGCCCTGACCCAGGTGCAGGACCTTACACTTGGCCTTGTTGAATCTCATGAGGTTCACACAGGCCCATCTCTCCAGCTTGTCCAGATCTCTTTGTATGACATCCCATCCTTCTGGCATGCCAACTGCACTACTAAGCTTGGTGTCATCTTCAAACTTGCTGAGGGTACACTCAGTCTCGCTGTCTTGTGTCATTGATGAATATTTTAAACAGCACTGGTCCCAGTATGGACCCCTGAAAGACACCACTTGTCATCGGTCTCCATTTGGACATCGAGCCATTGACCACTACCCTCTGGATGCAACCATCCAACCAATTCCTTATCCACCGAACAGTCCATCCACCAAATCCATATCTCCCCAATTTAGAGAGAAGGATGTTGTGCGGGACCATGCCAAAGGCTTTACAGAAGTCCAGATAGATGACATCTGTTGGTTTTCCCTTGTCCACTGATGCAGTCACTCCATCATAGAAAGCCACTAGGTTGGTCAGACAGGACTTGCCCTTGGTGAAGCCATGTTGGCTGTCTCAGATCATGCCCCTGTCCTCCATGTGCTTTAGCATAGCTTCTAGGAAGATCTGTTCCATGATCTTCCCAGGCACAGAGGTGAGGCTGACAGGTCGGTAGTTCCCAGGGTCTTCCTTTCTACCCTTTTTGAAAAGGGGCACAATGTTTCCCTTCTTCTAGTCCTCAGGGACTTCACCTGACTTCCATGGCTTTTCAAATAATATGGAGAGTGGCTTTTGTACCTACACCAGCCAATTCCCTCAGGACTCTGGGATGCATCTTCTCAGGTCCCATAGACTTATGTGCGTTCAGGTTCCTCAAGGTGGTCACGGACCTGATCTTCCCTTACAGTGGGAGGGGCTTTATCCCCCTGGTCCCCATCTTGTGTTCTGTCAACTCGAGAGAGATGAGGAGAGAGGTTACCAGTGAAGACTGAGGCAAAAAAGGTGTTGAGTACCTCAGCTTTTGCCTTGTCTGTTGATCCTAGGTTGTCATTCTTGTTCACCAGGGGGTATGCTTTCTTTAACCTTCCTGTTCTGGTTGACATACCTGTTGAAGCCCTTCTTGTTATTCTTTGCATCCCTTGCCAAATTCAGCTCCAGCTGCCTCTTGGCTCTCCAGACACCATCCCTACACAACCAGGCAGCATCCCTATACTCTTCCCAGACACCTGTCCCTGCTTCCATTGCCTGTGCAGTTCCCTCTTGCTCTTTACTTTGACCAGCAGGTCTTGACTCAGCCATGCTGGTCTCTTCCCTTCCTTGCCTGATTTCTTACACCTGGGGACTGGGAGCTCTTGTAGTCCATGGAACACATCCTTAAAGATCTGCCAGCTCTGTTCTCTTCCCCTGTTCCTGAGGACCATTTCCCAGGGGTTCCTTCTGACTAACTCCTTGAAGAGCTGGAAGTTTGCTTTCCTAAAATTTAGGGTCCTGACTATACTCCTCGTTTTTCCCATATCCCTCAGGAGGTGAACTCCACCAGTGTGTGAACACTGCAGCCCAGGCTACCTCCAATCTTGACATCACCGATGAACTCACTTGCATTGGTGACCATCAGGTCCAGTATTGCATTCCCTCAGGTAGGGGTGTCTATGACCTGGCTTAAGAAGTTATCCTCAATGCATTCTAGGAATCTCCTGGATTGCCTACAGCTCACCGTGCTACTTTTCCAGCAGATGCCAGGGTCAACCACCCTGTATCCCCAAGTAAGATGAGAGCCTACGAGGGCACAGCCTTCTGGAGCTGGAAGAAGAGGGCTTCGTCAGTAGGCTCCCCTTGATCAGGCGGACACCAGCCACAAGGTTCCCTTTGTTGCCTCTGTCTCTGATTCTTACCCATAAGCTTTCGGCCTGCTCTTGGCTGTTCTTCAGGGACAGCTCTTCACACTATTGATTTCTTGATGTAGAGGGCAATGCCTCCGCCCCTCCTTCCTTGCTTGGAAGTAGGTACTAGACCCTGGAGTATGAGGAGTATATTCTTGGCTCTGCTACTGATTTACTGGCCTTCAGTCAGCCACCTGACTTCTCGGTATGTTTGTTTTTCCTTTACATTGGCCTTCCTTTTACATTTGGGTTATGTAATAACTTAATGAGAATATTCTGATTAATGTTCACATACTAATAGCAATGAGACATTGGGGCATTGTAAAGTAACGTGATATTGAGAGCTGGAATTGCACCTAACCAAACTTCCACATACACTGGTTTTCTTAGACTGTTTCACCTCATGATTTCAGCTGTTGAACAGCAAACACCCTTGCCCTCACGGAGCCAAAATACTGAAGGAACAAGCTTTTTAACGTTAGGTGCCCTGAAATATATCAAAGTAGTGTGTGTTGACATGGCAGCATGAAGACAACCGCCAAAAGGAAGTCAGTAGAATCCACACTGACATCCAGAGAGCCTGGATTTCACTCGAAGGAACCCACACCTTTATGCCAGAAATAATCCAAGAGGATCTTTTTGAGGGACAGGAGCTCAGTTGCTGGCAGTGGTCTTTTCTTCTGCAATGTTTGCTCATGTGCTTTGTTTTCCCAGTTGAATGCTTAGAGAATAGTGAGCATATTTATTCCACGGTGCCACCTGTCTTGGTCTCAGCATGCCAAGTCCCATTTGTTGGCATCCTCAGTCCATGGTGACATTAATGCTCGCCATGGCTTATCCACAGTGCAATGAGACATCCTAATTCACGCTCAGAAAGACAGCATGTGCTGCAGAGCCACTACAGTGTAGAAAATCAGTCAGAAACAATAGGGACAAGTCTTTCTTAGAAAACAAGGCCAGTAAGTATACTGTGGCAGTCAAAATGGATTGACTGAGTCCCATTCCTACATCAATTCAACCTCAGGCTTGACCAGTCATCCTGCTTTTTCACCTGCCCCAGAAGGCAACTGTTCAGGGTGCATAAAACTTCCTGAAAAATGTGAAAATAACATGTTTATGAAGATGCAATGTTATAAATGAGTGTTTGTGTTCTGCAGAGTTTTCCATAAAACTCTTTTGTAACTTAGATTTATTTTAGACTTCAGAACCCTGAAAATATGGAAGCAACAGCTGCGAGCCACAAGGCTGGGCTTATTTGCATTCCTGTCTCTTCCTCTCAGTCAGTCCCAAGAAGACATAGGACCTTGTTTTGCATGCTTCCTGAGTTTCTTTTTCCTCCTTTTTGAAAAATACTTTTCCTGGAAAATAATTCATTTATTGCTTTTATTGTAACCTATTGTAGTGTTAGGATGATATGAAGATCCAGATCCCACTCATTTTCTTACATGTCTTGTTTTCTGTACTGAAGGTCTTGCCACTGGAAGCTTCCATTGTCAAGGACGTTTCTTTCTTGCATTCTCTTGATTAACAGACCAAGTTTTGAATTCTTTATTCAAGACAAGAGTCTGCAGGTTCCTAATGAGTGGTGTCTAGGAAGTATGCAATTATTCCCTAAATTAAGTGATTTGAATCACACTCTCGAGACATTTACCTGTATCCACTGATTATATGGAGAGCTAAACTCTTACACTAAGTGCCTGAAGTTAGTGGGTATGAATAACCTACAAAAGGAACAGCAGTTCATATCAATGAAGTATACATTTCAAACTCCATTGGGAATATTTCATTGTTTACTTTTTAAGAAAAGGCATTTATTCTTTACAAAAATGATGAATAATAAATATGAGTAGCAAAATCACCTTCAAGCATGAGAATATCAGATACTTGATAAAGTCCCGTTTAGAGTATGGTCAGAGGATGATCTTATCTCTTTTTAAGCAACTGAGCCAAAACAACAGGTCTTTGCTGACTTTTTCTCCATAGATCAATGTGGTGCCCAATAAATCATGTCAGGCTATATTTAGGTTAATTTTCACTGTTAAATAGATGTAGTCCTAATGATACAGTATGACAAATTTTTCAAACAGTAACGAATGTAGTACTTGGAGGGGTCCTCCCGTGTCGAGGAGCCAGCTCTGTCCCAAAGCACTCTTCCGTCTGGCCCGCCGCCATTCATCTGGGGAGGATGAAGAAAAATTGATGGAGCAGCTCGCACCGGCCAAGCAGCCTAAAGCTGCCTCCCACTCACAGCCTGCTGCTTAGCGCAACCAAGTGCTGCCATATGGGACGTGGGGGCAGAGCACACCAGCACGCTTGCAGGAGTGCTTACTTCTTTTAGTTCATGCGCACGGGCCCTGCATTCAAAGCAAGAGCCCTGACCCGCAGGGTGAACTTCCAAAACAGGCCCCCGGGCTGAGATCAGCTGCATCTTTTTTTCAGCAAATAAACACTGGCTACAAGAAAAACAGGTTGATTTGGGGGCTTAAAAGCTCCAACTTGAATGTATGTATTCATGTTTTACATTGATCACCTCCAGCGTTTGCTGTATTCTTCTGTTGCACCGGAATAAGTTGGTATTTTAGTATCCAGACAATTCAGTGAGCTCTTAAGCCGAATGTGATGACCTCATGTATAGAGCTCCTACGGAAAGAAGGCCTTTTGAGTAACCAAACAGACCATTTAAAACCTGGATAACAAGCAAGGAAGTAATGTCAAGGCATCGCATGCTGAACACAGCAGGGTCTTGCTCATTCTGTGCATCGGTGTGGCCCACTGCTGGTGCCTGTGGCCGAGGCTCTTACCGCAGTAATGGCAAAGTGGATTTCACAATGACCAAAGCCTGGCTCAGCCACTGGAAACCCATGCGCAACATGCTCTTTAAATTAATTCATGGAGAGAAAGCAGATGCTGAATGAATGAAATGTTGCCTTTCCTTCTGAGGGGCTCTGATAGAGAATGTGCTACAATTGCAAGCTTTTCTGCTTTGTGATGGGGAATCGGCCAGGAATTTATAACGGCTTTTCTTTTCCCCTGGGATAAAAATTGGCCAGGTCAGAATTATGGTGTTCTTGAATGTGCAAGAAATTGATAAGAGGTGCACCACCATTAGTGGAAATGCAGCCATTCCTAGGTGTGGAGGAAAAATTGCCTTTCTGATAAATTTATTGTTGGACATGGCACAGAACATTCTCGCTACAAAATAACATTGTTTTCTTCCATTCAGCTCAGCAGGCATTGCACAAGCCTGAGGACTGGGCATCATTCACGCATTAAAAAAATATCCCCTTCACCATGTGAACAAAAAGAATGATTGATGGGGCAGGAGGAGACGGAACTCGGGACGGCAGCATGCACTGTGCAGCAAACAAACTTACAGGCTGCAGTCAGCGCTATGTTTCCCTTCTTAACATCTCTCCTTCTTGCTTACTGGTAACTTGTTTCCTTAAAAGTGAGGCCACAGGCCCGGAAGGGACCCTAAACACTCTGTTAATGAAAGTGTTTCTTTACGTACGACAGTGAAGGGCACTTTGCTTGCAGTCCTAAATAGCTTGTGGCATGAACTAGGCGTTAACAGGGAAACACGAAGAGAACTGAGACCTGAATCAAAGGCCAAAATACACCTTCATGGGTCTTTGCATCCTCCTGGTGACTCGGACATGATTGTGGCCTCGGCCTCGCTGTACCGGAGGCAGGGAAATATGCTTGCTCCCCCAGCAGCTCTGTTACCTGATGCTCGTATTGCTTTGCTTTCCTGGAGCTTCTTTCTGCACAGGTGGAATCTGGAGGCAACCAGCAGATCAACTGTGCTAAATCCCTTGCAGACCCTCTGTGTTTCTACACATAGTTTTGGGAGGGATTAAATGAAAGCGTATGTAAAGCTGTTTTAATCCCTGGAATCTCTCCTATGATTTGTGATGGAATTGTAGTGGAGTAAACCCAGTGACAGGGTGCAGGGCTTTCAAGTTGAGCTGGAAGCAAGGGGTGTTTGCAGTATCAGGAGGGCAGCATTACTGGAAAGAGGCTTTTGTCAGCTGGGGGAATGGGATGGGGAGGAAGCCCAGGAAACGTAAAACCCCACTGCAAGGTGTGGAGTTTGCAGAACTGCAATTACAAGCAGGTTTGGTTTTTCTTTATTTATTTTATGCAAAAGATGCAACTACAAAAAAATCAAAGATGAAGCATTTTCTATAACAACCCAGAAGAAAAGAGGAGACTGTAGTTAGTTATGCCACAGAAGTGAAGAAACAACCAGCAGATTGAACCGTGCATCCCAGATTGCTGTAACTTAGCCCAGTTTGTTGTAGGAACCGCTACAGAGTAGATGAGCTTGAAAACGATTAACTAAACATGGCACAGAAAAGAAAATCCTAAGGCCATATGTAGATTTATGTCTGCACCCTTGGTGAGAACTAGTTACAGAGCTCATTCAAATATGGCTTAAATGAGAGGTAGCTGAAAAAATCGTCTTCCAGGTCTAAGAAACCATGCATTGTATATTGTGGAGCTCTGTTAAGGTCCCTGGCACAAAGTAAATTTTCCCACTTGCTGATTTCATTAGATGTGGATGTATCACCTTGTAATGGTCGTATTGGATTAGCACTTGTTGTACATTCCTGCACCTGCTTATATATAAGCCTACATTTTTCAGATACTTATACACATGTAAGAGGATATAGAGGTTTTGCTGATGTGTGTTTCTGCATACGTTATACAGAATTGAAAAAAAACACTTGAGCGAAATTCACAGTCATCCCAAATTAGAAAAGATAAATCTGGTCTCCAGCACAATGTAATAATGCATTTCTATGTTGCACATTTCACAGAAAAAGCATTTAAAATGTCATGGAATTAAAAGAAATATTAAGAAAGGAAAGGTTTATATTCCACTGCATCTAAATCTGGGCTTTCTGATCACAGTTGTGTCAGATGAAGAGGCCTGAGGAAAAAGCTGGATTATAATTAAAAATATTTTATTGTTTCTAAACCCAATAAAATATAGCTGCTTATTTTAATTGATTGTAGCAATACAACAGTAAGATCCAATATAGTGTGATGTTGTGTGCTATAATTTGATGGTTGCAGTACTCTTCCATTAAATATTGATCTTTCAGAGAATCTCAATACAAAATGAAAATCCCTGTGGGGTGTTTCAAGTACTTTGAAGCAATCCAATTCTTCTTCCTCTTTTCAACCCAGCAGCTGCATCATATATGAGAAACCTCTGTGCTTCCTTTGACTCAGCTTCTTCTTGAAGCATTGGCCTCTAGTTTGAAAGGAAATTCCTCTCTTGATGGTAAAAACTATTATGTACGGACTGCTGTAGAGATAATAATTTGTCATTTCTTCCCTCCCCCCTCACCGCGACCTTGGCCAAATCCAAATACCGCCTCATTCTTAGTGTTCCTTAGTGCTTCCATGTTTCTGAGTCAAGGTCAAGAAGAATCATACAGCTCCTTGGCTGATGTGAGTAACGTGCAATGTTTTCCATCTCCCCTGGGAAATAGCTTTCACCTTCCAACAGGCCTCTCATAACCTGTGGAGAAGAGTTTCCCGGCCGTGCAGTGTTCTCTGCCTGCACTTCAGAACTCCCTTGCAAGAGGGAGGTTAGCTTCCCATTATATCTTCCATAGTCATAGTGAGAACTTTTTCACTCTGGGTTACTTACAGTGCTGGCATCTCCTGGATTGATCAGCTGTGCAGAAGAGTATATAATTTTTCCGGAGATATTATGAATGTGTAATTATTGCCTTGATGCAATAGTTGCAACTATTGCTTATACCTGGAAATTAACATAGAAGGTTCTTTTTGCATTTTCCCTTTTATCCCTGAGGAATGGCTGTAGGATAATTTCCTCTCAAACAAAATCCAGGTCAAAAGTAGATGGAATAGCAGAAACTCCAGTACTTATCCCAGAAATAAAAAACTCTTCTATCATGGAGTCCTCTATTAGGGTAATACCAGGATGATTCAGAGCAGTGGGTCTTGGAGTTAACATCCCACTCTGAGTTATTGCTTCCTGTTGTCTACAGGCTCAGATAAATGGGACCGCTTCAGTTGGATTGAGTCACTTCTTTTTTTCTTTCATGATCGCAAAACCTCAAGCTTATTTTTATTACCAATGAAAGCAAGGTGTTTGGCATAATCACCCCATATCCTTAAAGTCCCACATATGGTCCTATAGGGGCTGTCCTTCAAACTGGCTTTGCTCCAACAGTATCCTCTTGCCATAGAGCCTGTCAGTTTTGAAGTGTCCCGCTTGTTGTTGTACTAACAAAAATGTTGTGCTACAGCCAGAGAACTCACTAGCAGCTCGGTGACTAAAATGTCTCAGAATAATTTTCTTTTCTGGCAGTTCAGCCCTTCCAAATAGAAATGGTTTCGTTCAGAAAGTATTACTCTTCCAACACCACAGGTGATTCTCATCCACTACCGACCTTTCCCACCGATCTCATCCAGGTACACTGTAATTTATGTTCCTAGTAAAGAGTCCATCATTCCCTAACATTCAGATATTTAACTCAAACCCAGCTCCTCAGCTCTCATAAATCAATGGGTTTGCATTGATTTCAGTTTAGCTATGCCGGCTGAATTTCTAGCTTATTTCAAAAAGTAGAGAAATAATTGCTTAATGCTGTACAGTTTTGAGTCTGACCTTTTGAATTTAGATCTGGCTTCTGAAAAACAACATTTTCTACCTCAGAGATCAATCTTTCTTCTTACCACACCCACACAACTGTTGCATGGCCCCCACTACCTTCATGGCTGAGCGAGAATGTTAATGTTTTCACATTCTTTCTTTCACCAGCCACCGTCAACTACTTTCCAGCCTTGCTATCTCTTCAGATAGAAAGCTCCAGCTGCAACCTTTTATATATGCTGTAGGTTTCTTCAGCCCACCTCACACTGTGAAAAAAGAAAGAACATCACAAATGTTGTTCTTCCACTTAATAGTCTGTTTCTGCAAGCAAAAGCTCCGTATAGAAGGAACTTTCCTCCAAATAGGGCTCTTACAGATAGGCATGATATTTACTATAACACACAAATAACAATTCTGGATGAATGCCCAGTATCGATTCCTGTTTTCACACTCTCAACTTCATTTTCACGTTTTCCACAATTTTTCACTATTTGTCTCATCACTTTTGCCTATTTTTCAGTTCTTACTCAGGTAAGAATCTGCTGGAATAAGATCTACATAGTTAGTTATGGTTCATATGGTTTAATAATTGCATTAATTCCCTTTTCCACAGTGCAGATACTTCTGCTTTCTGGTACAGCAAAAAATTACTACATCATTTGGTATTTTAATTATGTATAAAATCTAAGATAACTGCTGTGTCCTTTAAAAATAGCAGGGTTTATGCAATAGAGAAGCTGTAAGCAGTTCTGTATTTCTTTATTTTTGCATTTCTTTCTAAGCAAACTAAAATCAACTTTCAATCAATTTGGTTCAGCCAAGCTTTATAGCTAGAATGAATAAAAAAGAAATTGGTCTCGGGAGGGAGGGAAAAGGAGAAACATGCATTTGCTAATGGCATGGTGAAAACTTTGCTTCCATATTCATTCTAAATAAACATGAAAAATGTTTGGCATATGATTGTAGGAAGAACTCATCCACAGCACATGCTCTTTATCATAGTAATCCTACGGAAATGTGTTGCCAATTGCAAACAATTCACAGCATGCACAACCAGGTTTGACATTGCCAAGATATTAAGTTGAATGAATGTGTGACTTTGCTTATTCAATAGCATGTTTGCCTCCTTGTGCCTCTTTAAGAGCCAGTGTGAGCCCAGAAGAATTTTTTTATATCAAGTTGATGCTTTGTTTCTATTCTCAGGTTTTATAACAATCGTTGCTTGTAATAGTCCAAGAAGCTTTCTTCCTACTTCCATTGCTTGCTTGCTGATTTACAAAATCTTCTTGAGCAACCTAAATAGTATAAATATGTAAACTGCATATTTCGATTTCTGCTGTCATGCTTGCTTTTAATGGCTTTACAATAGATTTGAGGACAGTGTCTATTTTAAACCAGTACTTAAGAGTTTGCCTTACTGATGAATATTGCATTCCTTCTTTCTAGGCTCTTAAGGATGATGATGCCGAGACTGGGCTGACTGATGGGGAAGAGAAAGAAGAACCCAAAGAAGTGGAGAAACTAGGGAAAATCCAATATTCTTTGGATTATGACTTCCAGAACAATCAGGTTTGAAACAACCAACCTGTAACATTTCATTTCTGTGTGTGCAAGGGGAGAATGAAGTAATACATTTAGTTACAGCAAGTATTTCTGAAATCCTTACTGGTTGCACGGAGTAAAGGGAGAAAGCAAGACTGAAGGTACTACTAAATTGGTATTCGATGTACTCGGAGTTTGTATTACTCCTTTAATCAAAACTGAAGACACGGTTTCATCTAATGGTTATTAATAACTTATATTAAGGTGTCACCAATCAATGTCAACCCACATTATCTTATGGAGTCTGCATGCAGACAGTAAAAGATGGCTTCAGCCTTCAGGTATTTAAAATGTAAGCAAACAAAAGATGGGAGGAAAAAGAGGGACATAAAAGTAAGTTGATTCATTGTGGGTCTTTGAGCAAGTTGATAAGATTGCCAGAGGTAGCTTTCTCTCACTTCATCAAGTGCGCACTTTGCCTTATTAACTAACTGCATCAGGTTCTGTTGCTCTCCATGAAAGTACACTTCTAGCCAAGAAAACTGTAGTTTGTGTGGTGGGTTGACCCTGGCTGGGCACCAGGTACCCACCAAAGCTGCTCTATCACTCCCCTCCTCAACTGGACAGGGGAGAGAAAGTGTAACAAAACACTTGTGGGTCGAGATAAGGGCAGGGAGATATCGCTCACCAATTACTGTCACAGGCAAAAGAGACTCAACTTTGGGAAATTAGTTTAATTTATTACCAATCATATCAGAGTAGGATAATGAGAAATAGAAACTAAATCTTAAAACACCTTCCCCCCACCCCTCCATTCTTCCCAGGCTTAACTTTACTCCCAGTTTTCTCTACCTCCTCCCCACCACGGCAGAGGGGGACGGGGAATGGGGGCTGTGGTCAGTCCATCACATGCTGTCTCTTGTCTCTCCTCCCTCCTCAGGGAGAGGACTCCTCACACTCTGCCCCTGCTCCAGCATGGGGTCCCTCCCACGGCAGACAGTCCTCCATGAACTTCTCCAACATGAGCCCCTCCCACAGGCTGCAGTTCTGCACAAACTGCTCCAACGTGGGTCCCCCACAGGGTCACCAGCCCTGCCAGCAAACCTGCTCCAGCGTGGGCTTCCACCTGCTCTGGTGTGGGGTCCTCCCCAGGCTAGAGGTGGAGATCTGCTCCACTGTGGACCTCCTCAGGCTGCAGGGGGACAGCCTGCCTCACCAGGGTCTTCACCATGGGCTGCAGAGGAATCTCTGTTCCTGTGCCTGCAGCACCTCCTCCCCCTCCTTCTGCACTGACCTTGGTGTCTGCAGGGTTGTTCCTCTCACATATTCTCACTTGTCTGCAAATACACAGGTTTTTTTTTCCCCTTCTTAAGTATGTTATCACAGAGGTGCTACCACTGTTGCTGAGGGGCTCAGCCTTGGCGAGTGGTGTCTCCGTCCTGGAGCCAGCTGGCATCGGCTCTGTCAGATGTAGGGGAAGCTTCCACAGCTTCTTACAGAAGTGCCCCCGGTAGCCCCCTCTGCTACCAAAACCTTGCCATGCAAACCCAAGACAGTTTGGAACAGAAGTTCAAAGAAAAAGGTCTGTCCTCAAAAAACAGGAAAGTTGGACAAGAAGAATCTCTCCAGTCAAGGACTGATACTCCTTCAGTACCATACTCTGGAGCTGGTAAGACCAAATTTTGGCATAC
>NW_009260774.1:4747043-4810799 GCF_000687185.1 Egretta garzetta
GAATAGACACTGTAATGTGATGTAGACCTTGAATCAACCTACTCAACAGGTCTGGCCACTTCCTGAACTAGCTCATATTTAACCCTTCTCCATGGCCTCTTGCTGTGGTTGGGATCACTTTTGTCAATTATACCAATTCATAGCCTCACATTAAAACTCACTGTGCTTAACTTTGGACCGAAGTCCACCAACACATCTGACTTCTTCACTTCTACTGCATGTCTTTCAATGAACTTTCATGAGAAATAAAAACTAAATCTTAAAACTCCTTTTTCCCGACCCCTCTCTTCTTCCCGGGCTTAACTTTGCTCCCAATACATAGAGTACACATCCTGCATTTCGTTTTTTGACAACTTCTCAATTATACCAATTCATAGCCTCACATTAAAACTCACTGTGCTTAACTTTGGACCGAAGTCCACCAACACTGTCATCTGAGCTGACTTCCACATTTTCTTGTGATTTAAACCCACATTCAGATTCTTTATTTGATGCTGTTCACGGAATGCAGCACACTTACTTGTTGCAATACAAAATAAGAGAAATTAAGACAAATTTCCATGTCAGCAGCAGGACATTTACACACAGCTATGACCTGGCATAATACATAGTATTTCCCCATCTTTTCAACTCTCTTCTGACTACCAGTGCTTCTTTTCCAATGCAAGAGCCAAAAAGAATTCTGAAGCCTTTCAAGAACCTGTGGTTAAAGGAGCTTTTCCTCAACTCCCAGAGCAAATTCCCTGGCCACGTGATGAGTTACACTGATCCCCCTTGAAATCAGTATGAAATCAGTATGAAGTGTTAGACCCTTCAGAAGCAGAAGATCTAAAGAGGGGGGAAGGAAAAGCTGCAAATGTGTTCTGACAAATGGATTTCAGTTTCCTTAGAATATGAAAACAAACTTCCTATGTGAATTTTATTAAAAGAAATGTTGATTTTGTGAACTATATTTTACAAAGGGATATAGGATGGGAGAGCAACAAATCTGCAGAAGTGTATAGTATGTAATTAAGGTAATAAATTATTTGAGTTTTGGATTCCTATTTTATTTTGCTGCTCTAAACTATGTTGCAGCTTGGAATTTGTCACAGGCTAGATGATATAAAAGAGCAGATGAGGGGATTCAGTGAGGTTAGTATAGCACAGTGGAGTGAAACTACAGACCAAAAATCTGGCTATTATATTGTACAGGGTTAAGAATGGAGACAAGATGACCGATGTACTCTCCAGAGCACAGTGCCTCAGTTTTAGAGAGAGAAATTTTAAAAGGGAATTGAATTGCCTTTCCACTCTGTTAACTAAAAGTCATAGACTTGTTTTTCCCTCTTTGATGTGAAAGACTTGATGTAGATCCTGAGCCTATCCATGTATTTGTGAACTGTAATGCATCTAGAATAAGAATGAGACAGAAAAGAAGTGTTTCTTACAGCTAAAGGAAAATGTTTTGTAGAGCTTAAGAGTCCTATGGGTAGGAAAGCATGCAGACCATACTGTGAATTTAAAACTGGTAAAAATCAGTCCAACATTGAGGAAACTCTCAGAAGTCAGAAACTTCTTTCCTAGACTATATTGTTCTGTATTCCAGTTAGAGCTTCTATTTCCAATTTTAAAAGAATATATAGCGTGACTGAAGCACTGATTTAGAAGAAAATATTCTCAGATTTCATTCCCAGTTCTTAATATCTTGTCTCCAGATTGACCTTGAAGAGTCACTTGAATATTTACTTTAGTTCTGTGTCTATGAAGCAAAATTAAAAGTATTTTCTTTCTCTCAACCCCATTATGATGATGAGGCCTAATACAGGCTGGGATGTCTACATAACATAACATAACATAACATAACATAACATAACATAAGCCTTCATTCATAGCACTTAAAAATGGCCAAGGCATTTACAATTTTCAAATGTGCTTCAGTCTTATTTTTAAAAGTCTATAAGAGATTTAAGATTTTTTCTGGTTTTCGATGGGATTACAAATTTTTATTAGGGTTTAGTTACCAAAGGTTAGTTTTCATGGATTATATATTTTTTGAAAAGGCTGTACTTACTACCTAAACCCATTTGTATACATAGCAAGAGAATTTAAATATAAGGAAGACTGCAAGATCCACTTGTTTCCAGTAATGCTCTGCCTGATGATTTGCATTTGATATATCACCTTTTTGTGTTTGGTCAGGGGGAAGGTTACGTATTGGGGATTTAGAATACAAATTTTGTAGTCAAAATTAGACATTCTTGATTGTTTAATAATGTGATTTCTATTCATGGTGCCCAGCATAGAAAAATAATGCACAAGAGGAGAGAGCAATTGAAAGTTATTTGATTGCAGTCTGTAAAAAGATGAAGTCTGTATTTAGCTGTAATCAGCTGCCCTTTGAAAACCTCTTTTTTGCTTAAAAACAGCCTTTGTACAGTCTGCATCTGCCATAATTGGTTTTCTAAAGTCTATAGTCTTGCTTCATTTGCCTTCCTTGAAGAGGGGAGGGTGGGTTGGGGAAATAGTTTTTCATAGATAGACCAGAAATAGAGCCTGCATGTGTATTTCTCTGTTACAGTTTTTTTTATAAATATCTATTTGAAATTTCATTCTGCCGATTTTCTCTCTTTTCAGCTTCTGGTTGGGATTATTCAAGCAGCTGAGCTGCCTGCTTTAGATATGGGTGGTACATCTGATCCCTATGTGAAAGTTTTCCTGCTGCCTGATAAGAAGAAGAAATATGAGACAAAAGTCCACAGAAAGACCCTTAACCCTGTTTTCAATGAGCAATTTACATTCAAGGTATTTTTTTTCATAATTATTGAAACTTTTTTATTTAACCACTATATATCTCGTCCTTGGCTACGAAGTTAGACATCTTAGTTAATTGGTAACTGCAGCACAGTGATTTTTCATGTTGTAGAAAATTCTGCTATTCAGTCTTATGATGAAAATGGTATAACATAGGGTCAGACCTCAGTAGGTGTAAAAGGCAGTTTGATTTTAGGCACTTCAGTTATCCTGATGTATGTCAATCTGATCCGTATTTTATGCCTGGATAAAACTTACAAGGAAGTCAGCAAACAGTGACACTTTGACAAATGTCAGGTGAATTTTGCAAGACCCGCATTTTCTTTAAATATCTTTGTAGTCTGATTTATGAATTTCAGTATACCATTTCTTTTCCCCTCAAAAATAAATTAGAACTCGAGGAAGGTAAATGGATGAAGGACAATATGGCAGATTAATCTTGCTAGACTTTGTCATAGCAATTCTTTGCCAGGCTACTTTACATATGAAAAGAAATCATGTCTCGGGTTTAATAACATAGGAATTAAATAAATGTAGCCAAGCCTTACGTTGCATTATCTAAGTCATTCCAATAGTATCTATCAATAGTGTTTTTCTAAAACTGTAGCTGTACCTAAACCCCAGTTAAATACAATAAAGGAATACTATACAGCATGTTTCGTAGGGCTTATCCTAATATACATTCCTCTGCTGTTACTTTAGGCCTTTCTCTCTATGCCCAATCTTATAATGACAGCTACAGATGGAAAACAGGAACAGTGAAAGACTCAGGCTATGTAATCATTCAATGAGAAAGATATCCCTGGAGGCCAGAACTACTACTGCATATATAAGCTTATTTTTCCCCTTGAAGATGTTCATAAAAATAATCTTTTGTGGGGAGTTATTTTTTTTGAGCTTTCCTAAGAGAGTATTTAAAAGAAAACAGAGTTATAAATTACAGATTCCCTTGCAGTTCACAAAATAAAAGAAAGAACCAATAACTCTGTCATCTAAGACAAAAGCACAAATAATAAATCAGGTCATCCACTCCTGGCCTACAATATCCACTTGCTTTAAGTCACATCTTTAATATTCAAATTTTATGCCCCAGAAGAAAGTTTGCTTTCCACGCAAGACCTGACCAAGTGTTTAGGTGCACCCCAATGTGGTACCGATCGTCCCCTGGGTACTGTGGCCTGTACTCAAGAGAAAACCAGCGGAGCAGGCCAAGTACTGTCATTGTTCTGGGGACTACAGTGAAAAAGACAAGTGACCATTTAACTAGTACCGCAACTGTAATTAATAACCTTTATGGGAACTACTGGCAATATCTCGTTTACTTGGGCCTTACTTCTGTGACCCGCTTCAGGTGGTGCACAGCTTCTGTTGGCATCCTTCCCATCTCTCGCTTTGGCAGAGCTGCCCACCAGGGTGGGCAGCTCAGAGCCTTCTTCTTCCCTTCCCCCAGGGCAGAGCTGTGAGCTGCCTGCCTTACTCCCAAAGAAGGGCTAATGGGGATGAGATGGGTTATGTTTCTGCTGTATTGCACCTTGAGCTCAGGACCCCATTCCTTCTCGTCTTTGGGTGGTTCCCTATGTTAGTCCCCTTTTTGTTGCTCTTTCCCAGACATCCATGGTGCTGTCCCAGGTGTTCGTCAGGCTCCAGCTGTCTGAACTGTATAGCCGCACTGTGCTGCCAAAAGGAGACTGGGAAATCCTCGCTAGACTCCACCAGTCTGGCAGAGGCAGGTGGTCCTCCCCAGGCTCAAAGCGGGATGAGGGTTCATGTCTGGAGGACCAGCACGTCTGTGCCAGAAAAACACTCCTATACGTGTCCTTCCACCAAGGTCTCACCTGCATTAAGTCAAGAGGCTGAGTATCTCTGCGCAGAGCAGAGAGCAGGGAGAGGGAGCGATCCTTCTCAAGAGCTAAGGGCATCCTCGGGTGTCCTGAACAAAGCTGTAGGCTGAGGCTGCTTTAGAGGTAATGAATGGAGGAAGCGCTGCTACTAGATCTTCTTAAAAAGGAAAGTAGCTAAAATAAGCTTTGCTGAGGTCAAGTTAATGATAAAAAAAAAAAAGTAAATAATGATAAATGTAGTCTTCTCGTGCATTCCAAATGACTAGAATCCATTAAGCGGTATTATAAACTGGCAGAGAAAGAAACTTCAGAACATTTCTCTTCTCCTCTTGTTGAGGCTGCGTAAAAATAAAAGTGAATTATTTGGAGTTTTGCCTTCCACATACATTTGCCTTCTATAGCTTTTTAGAAGCTACAAATAATTTACAGAATCAAAATAGATTTTGCTATAGTGTTTGCTTCAATACACAACCATGTACACACTGAAACTATTGTACTTAGTAATGGAAGCTGGAGCTGGAGCTCCTTTTAAACATTATATAACAAGTTATGAAAAAGAAAAACAACTCATGGTATTAGTAAGTATTTTAAAAAGCAAGTGGAAGCCGAACAGTAACAAAAGACAGCAGTCCTAGGGTTTAAACAGACCGGAACATACAGCGGTTAACAAGGCCAATGATAATGCCATGCTTTCTTTTCTCTTTTTATATAGACAATTAATAGAGAAATGTTACTGAAGCCCGTGGAAACCATTTCTACTTGCAGAACATATTCAAATTGACCAAGTGTTCAGTGTAAATCCAAACAATTCCTAAATCAGACCTCTCCAGATAGCCACTCAAGTGTAGCTTACCCTGAACGGCGCATCTTCATCTGAATGTTAAAAATGTGACTCATAAGCATCCTAACTCACAGCATCTGTCCAAAACACATCAGAACAGCTGGAGAATTAGTCAGAACTTGGCCTTCTGCCAGCACAATTTCTAGCTGTACACTGTGACATAGAAAGCACCTTAGTATCTACAGTGTGAAAGGTATAATGATGAAAAATAGGCCGTGGTAATAGGTAGTGGTACTGTAAGAGAACTATTTAGTGTCTAATTACTTTGTGTCAGATACAGTAAGCCGGTTCTGTTTTTTTCATCAGTCTGGGAGCTACCCATTTGTGAGTGATGACAGTTGATTTATTGAGGGAAAGGCACCATTGTGTGAAAAGTTCATGTGTCTTCAGTGCAAATAATTGGGCTTCCTGTTTCAGTTTCATCACCTACAAAATCATTTAAAGTAGAATGAGAAAAACCCATGGAGTGATGAGTGAGCTGCCACATTGTTCTATCGAGTGCCAGAGCCTGGTCTCAAAAAATACTGCATCTGGTGACTCTGAAACAAATACACCTCATAATTTTCTCTGCAGTTCAATTTACCTGAGATGACAGCTGATAAACCAAAGAAATAGATTTGCATTGTAGTGGACCGATCTTTATTGTCTCAGATACGGAGTTTGTCATTTTCTCTTCTTTGCAGGTGCCATACTCTGAGCTGGGTGGAAAAACTTTAGTGATGGCAGTTTACGACTTTGATCGTTTCTCCAAACATGATATCATTGGGGAATATAAGGTTGCGATGAACACAGTGGACTTTGGTCATGTCACTGAGGAGTGGAGGGACTTGCAAAGTGCAGAGAAGGAAGAGGTAAGAAAAATCAGACGTTTTTGTTTTTTCCCCCAGGACACTTATATCCTCAGCTAGAGAAAGAGTCAAACCAGCAATGTTTTTTTTACCAGGACAGCTCCCATCTGTTATCAGCATTTCTCAGACTTACTTTGCCTGATAAATTTTTGATAAGCATCTTTTCCAATACTCACTGAATGGTACATTCTCCTTTGCTAATCCTATTTTCAATCTTACTGATACTTTACGCAATATATTTAGAAAGTTTTCATGAGTTTGACTTTTTCGTGAATTGATGCAGTTTGGGTACATAGAATTTCCATTTGAATTATAAGAGCGGTGTGCACTTAGGCTTCTTTGTGGCCCTAATCATTCTCAATGTTTGCATCTAAAGGCATCTTATTGTGCATGAAGATAATGGTAGGTTTTCATTGAAATACCGTACAGTTTTATATCCATTGATTAGAATTATGCATTTGACAAGGGCCTTGGAACAGCATCTCACTCAAATATTAATCACCTTTTTTATTTTCCTCTCTGTGCCAACACCCTGTGGGTTCTTTACTTAATAGGTACAGTGCTACATATACACGAGACACTTTTTGGAAATGTTTCATCACTAAATTGTGAATCCTGTGAGGTTGTTCATACTGGCACATCCACCTTTTTACTTATTATGAGACCATTTTCTACTCAGTTTTACATTATTTTTCCTTTTGATTGCTAGATAATATCTGCCCACTCATAATAGTCAGAGTGCACAGCGTGCTTCAATTCTCTGGTGGAAGAAGAATGAATCTGAGTTCCTCATTGTCTAATTTAGCTAATAAGTGGCTTTGGATTCGAACCTTAGTTTCTGTAATTAAAGGGACAATCTCTGGATGAAGTATTTCCTTAATACAAGTGACAAAAGCCTCAATACTGGATTTAGACTACAAGTTGTGAAAAATTCAGCAGATGCTGAGCCATGCAGCTTTCTCAGCTTTTCAGTTATGGTAGATTTCAGTCTTGCCTTTTTGTGTGTTTGTTTTTAAAGACTGTATTTTCAGATGGCTTTTTGTCTGCTGTGTACTGATTTGAAAGCCAGCCACTACATCGAGACTATTCTGCATGGTGTTGTTTCATAGCTACAGCATTTGCAGGGCTCTCTTATTGCATGCGTCATCATTGGTACCCATGCTATATGGGGCTTTTTTCTTCCATTCTTAGTGCTAAAGATGAAAATGAAAAAAAAAAAAGAGAAAAAGGAAGTTTGCAGTTCAAGGGCCATGTTCCTTTAAGGCCTCAGCATACCAGAAAGCTAGAAATGGGAAATCAGAGTGTATTAATCCTTGCAAACTTTATTAAGTATCAGACTGGACTTTTATTGCACTACTGTGTGTGATATCAAAGTGTTTCATGTTTTTCTGTTTCAAAACATAAAATAAGCCAAGGCCAAATTGAAACTTTACCTTTTTAGTATAACTTCAAGCTTTTAGAACATAAACAATGATATCCTCATATGCAGCTGGCAGATAACATGGTATAGATTAGCATGGGGTTTCATCTGTCTTGTGGCATGGAACATTGCCTCTTGAGTTTTCTAGCTCATGTCCGCAATAAGACCTGACTCAGTAGCTTGGTTGCTTCATAAAGTTCATATCCTGCTAATGCAAAACAATGATAATGTTGCTTGAAATAGATATTGAACAGTGTGAGCTACTCCCAGAAATGCATTCTGACTTGGAACGAACTTTTTATTAAAACAGGAGGAGGTAATTAAAATAAATAATTCTTAAAGTATTTGGATATCAGAAGAATATTACAAGAGCTTTGAATAGTTTGCAGTAGAGATGAAATCTAGGTTGTACCTTATTTGTGCTTTCTGAGCCCAAGTGAATTGACAGATGTATATTTTTACATGTGTTTGTCATTTGTGCAAATATATTTGCATGAGAGTCATGTTAGCTAGAAGAAACAAGCTTTGCTTGGTTCCCATTTGAGCCTCTGCCCTCACCTTTCTTCAAATTTCAGGTACAATATATGCAGAAAAAACGTCATTTTTGTAAAGTTTTTTGATAGGGCCTTTTTGAAGTTACTACCAATGCATGGCTTTTTTTATTTTTAAGAAGCTAGGCATTATGATCCTATGAAAACATCATGAAAAACTGTGCTTACACCAACTCCCTAAATATTTTTTTCATAATGCAGGAGGTCTCCTGTTTAATTTTTGCATTCTGTGCTCAGAAGCATGCAAGGTATCCAATAAACATGGGAAAATATCATAACTTAGGTTAGTTGGAGACTTTGTTAATCTTAGTTTTCTATAATACTAGTTGTAGCTTTTCTACAACAGCTCCTGAGCAAACTGTACAAATAAAAAGTGACTCCACAGAAACCAGTTACTCAAGATGTAGGTAAGCCAAGTATATTTAATTCAACAGGTCTTCACGTATTTTTGCTCTGCTGTGGAACCTCTACTCTGTCATATATATGTTGAGCCTTATTCAAAGAATCACTTAGTCCAATTTGGAAAAGAAATCTCTAGCAACAACCAAGAGTTACAACAGTGATTTGGGAGCTGTGTTTCACATGAAATGCCATTCATATTTCCATATTTGACTACTGCCAAGTACCTTACCATCTTTGGTGTTCCAGCCTCTGCTCCGCAGTAAAGGTGCCAAAATAAATTCTAGTACATTTTATGTGATAATAAGTAGGGGGCAGAGAGGGATGGGAGAGGTCCTATCTCCATGAACCTGTTATCAGCTGGCACAGCAGACATTGCAGAATTCACAGCAGATATAGCTGTGACCAAGAAGTACCCTGGCTTCAGAATTGGCAAATACAGTACTGCGCATACAAAGGCTAACGTGATTTACCTAGGCCAGATGTGTGGCAACAGACACGTGCTTGTATCTTGGTAGTGATCGTGAACATGATATGGCAGTCTGGCTTACTAATTGTAAGAAAACATGAGAAAAATTGAATTAAAGCCTAAGCAACTGGATTTCATCAAAAAATGTATGACGAATGTAATTCTATTACTACAAAAAAAATCATTTGTAGACTATTCTACATGTTATAATTGCGTAATTAATTTGTCCCTGAAAAGCACATCTGTATGTAGTCTGCAGTGTTTGAAGAATGACATGTTTTATTTCCTTTTTTGCCCTTACAGCACTTAGGTAAGTTTGTCAGTTCTTAACAATCTAGCACTAACTAGAATTCTACATATGTTTGCAATTAAGTATCAGATACCAAACTATCCTTAATGTTTTTGTTATGACCCCAAAACAAGATGCATACCAAAGCACATCAGTGGCAGTTGTCACCAGTCACTTTGAAAGAACCATCTAGGTGGCATCAGTCAAACTGAGTATAAAAATCTTATTTTTATTCCACTTTATGTAGAATTCTGTTGATGCACATCACAGAATATACAATTTAATTAACACTGCAATCACAGAGGGCAAAATCATTTTACAAGCGGTTACTCTTCTTTTTGCTCATAAAGCTCCACTGTACTTTCCATCCTTTTTTCTAAATGGGCTTGAAATTGATGGTAGAGGATAAAGGTTTAATGAAATATTTGAAGCTCTGCCTCTCACGGCCCAGCCATTTGAATGGCACCTCTCTGACACTGCATTCTCTTCTGGGAAAGGTCTTATTAATATATTTATGTTGGTGAAGCACTTTGAAGGTACAAGGCTTTATGTAAGCATTTGTTCTGCCTGTGAGAGGGCTTTGGGAGTGTACAAGTCTGTACAATGATTGTTAAATATTGGGGAGGCCACTTACTAATGAGCTGCATACCTTGAATACTTTTTTCCTGGATGCTTTTAGCTCTGCTGTCCTTGTGAATATATGGAGGTGATTTATCTAGCAGTCCTTCGGTCTCATATGACTGAGAGCATGGGAGGGAAGAGTGGTAGATGCTGAAAGATTATTCACTTTTACCGAGTCTGACATATAATGGTTTGGGCACAGAGTGTTAAAAAACAGATGATAAGAGTTTACTCCTCTGTGTCATCTACCAGATGTCACTGCCATTAACTTTATCTGAGTACACACTGCATCCAATATCCGTTATCACTCCGGTGCAGAAGGCCAGACAGACCTCGTCTTTGCTCACAGCAGTGTGAATCATACTGAGAGTCATCTTCTGCATACTTCAACTGATTTCCCTCCAGACATTTTGTTATATTGGCACTTAAACTGAAAACCTGTTCTAGCAAACATTCCAACAAATTTTAGGGAATATAAGGAAGAGCAGAAACAATTCTTCCCCTTGAAAGCAGTGGAGAAGCAGAGCCTTCATCCACAAGGAGAAGGATCTTCAACCTGCCAGTATCCACCACCAGGAGCTCTGCAGACCTCTGAGGGTCCTGGTTCTTATATATCTTCCAGATAAGACTTTGTGCATTATCTGATCAGGCATCCACCACGGATAGGTTACATGATGGGTGCATGCTGGTATCACAGTGGGTTGTGACAGTGTATCTTGGATGGAAGTCTGCTGGCAAACACCAGCAAGACGGAGAACAGTTTCTCTCCTACATGTTGCACAATCTCAAGTGGGGGAGATGCTACAATACTACCTTGCAGATGGGTAAGATGGAAGCAGTCTGAAGCTGGGGAGTGGAAGACCAGCCTGACATGTGTGCTATTCATGCAGTTTGTTCTTCTCTTCGTCTTTGAAAACTAAAAGTTGAAGGAAGGAGATGGAAAAGTGGGCCTGTATGAGTATATCTAATACCTCAGTATGCTTCATAGAAGTTGGAGAGTGACAAAGTTAGTAAGCTGTACGGCTTATTGAATCCTCAGCACTGAAACTTGCAGAGAGTTAAGAGGAAAGGACAGTTCTACAAATGTCACTCAAATCACAGCAGCAAATCACCATCATTTTCTGTTATACCAGAGATGGACAGATGATCTAATAGACCTTTCCCATCTCTAATAACACTTAGTTCTTATACAGCTTTGCAGATAGCATAGTGCTTTGCAAAAGGAAGTAACATTATCCCTATGGAAATTCTGTCAAAGTGTCAGGTAAATTCTAAGATGTGAGGTCTGCTTTATTTAGCTGCATATTATATTGGATCACTATGTTCTCTGCTTGGTGTTCAAATTTTATCAAGTTCACTTCATCTTACACCCAACTGAAAGTTTAAAATGTTAAATCTTTTTTAATTTTCAGATTTTGTGGCAGAGTTACATACAGTAAATGCACGATGCTGCACATACATCCACTTCAGTGCACAATGCTGAATGTAAATGCAACAGCTGTCCTGCAGAGGAGCTGAATTTGGTAGTGAGACAGGGAACAAAACAGAGGTTCTTAATATGAGGGAGGTGGCTTAAGTTTGAGAATGAGCAAGCCCGATTTGAAATTCTTCAGCAGTTAATTAGTTGGTCTTCAGCTTGAAACTGAAGATGTTGAAATGTTGTGATTTAAAGGTAAGACCACATGACTCAAGTAGAGTGGTTACGGTACTGTTTCAAGCTATTAGAATTACGCATTTCTTTTTTCGCCTTTCAAACTCAAACTGCTGACAAGCCCACTACATACCTTTGCTGAGTATTCTCTTTCTTAACTCCCTCTCTGGAAAAGACACCTACCTTAGGAGGTCAGAGGCATTCTTGTGTTATACAAAAAGAATGTAATTGGCTTACTTGAAATCAAAAGGGAACTTGTCTTGATTCATCTCAGACTGTCTGGCTTTACAGATACTACTTTCAAATACAGAGGGACAGTAGACAAGAAGGAGAAGTTCAGTGACAAATTTGGGCTCTGCTGGGGCCCTTCTATTTCTGGTCAGTATTCATTCTGAGATCATAAAAACTCGTATTGCTTATTTGTCTCAAACATACTTATTACCATTTGACTTTCAAGTGTGGAAGGGCATCCTGAGGTTAAACTGTGCTGATAAAGTAGATCCTACACTTGGTGCTAAGCATCTAATGATCCATACACAAAATAATAATAATGATAATAATGTCGATTCTAGACAAGGCATATTCCTAAAGACCTTGTAGAAAGTTACAAGGAAGGAATAGTGGACAATTCCCCATCTCTGTGTCTTAAAGTTATTGTGTGATCTTTTATTGCTCAAGCATAGGATATTTTAAAATGCTTGATAGAGGAGAGAGACCAGACCAGCCAAGGAGTTCAAAAGCACTGGACTTGGATGTTAAGCATGCAGTGGCATTTGGAAAGCAATGTTGTGAATCACGTTTTCGTAGGATTTTGAGAATGAAGCTGAGAGGGATTGAAATCATCTTAAAGTTCTTCTTTAAAAGGCCTAAGCAAAGTTTATATCACTTAGATGCTGAAGATATTCTCCATGTACCTACAAGTGATTTATTCAGATAGCTGATGTATCAGTCATTGGCATGGGTTAAAGTATATTCCAAAGGGAAGGCGCTAAAGCTACACTATGAAGAGATCTTTTGGATGGGAGCAGCAAAAGTAATTCCAGGGAATTCAGCCATAATCGCAGAGCACTCCCAGTTATAAAGCTTTGTAATCTGGAAGGGATCGCAAATGCGTCTGCAGAATCAGCTGATTGGTAAGAAAAGACAACAGAACATGCTATATATGAAATTTTCCTGCATTGTTCTCCACCTGGACTTTTATGTGCTTACTTGTTTTTCTGACTACCAGCATCAGTGAATGCATTATCCAGAGGCAGAAACTTATTTCTCACTGGAATTCTGGGCAGAAACTTTGCAGCAGTCCAGGGTAATACCTTATTTCCCTTTCTCCCTCCCTTTGCAAACCGACAGTGACAAAAATCATTATCTGATTGCTGTTACAAACCAGGATCGGGAGCTAAGGGAAGCTGTAAGACGGCTGTATCAAAATACTCCATCATAAGTGTCATTAGAAGGACCTTCAGAACAGAACAGCATTTTAACAGTCACAAGGAAAGAGCAGCTCTCACAAAGACAACAGCTTTTTCCCTAAAAGGCTGACACATAGTATGTCACACCGGTCTCCTCACTTTGTTGTGCCTACTCCACATAGAAGTAAAAAATCTCAGTTTCCAGAACCATCAGAGAAAGATGTATTTTTGAAAAGGTTAAAGACAAAAATTTAGGAATAGTGGTCTGAGAAAGTAAGGGATTTGTAATTTTCTTCATTTTTTTCCTCTGTCAGCTCTTAAACACCAATTTAGACCATGTCAGGGATTACCACAGTAAACATTTAACCTCTTTTCAGAGGCTGTTGTGTTTCGGTTTAGTTCAACAGCGAGCTTAGCTGGCATTTGAAGCACTTTGCATTGTACCTGTGACGGGAATTAGCACCAAATGCCCTTATTTTAGAGAAATCACAGTTAGAATCTAGAACATAATACTGTATTTTCAGTTTTGTGGTATTAGGCTTTTATTGTTTTTATGCTAATGTTTTTCAGAGGTAGAGGACATGAATTTTGCTTTTTAGTATCTCTGTTGACCAGAGATCAAACTTCTGTGAACCACTCCGCCTCCTCACTTCTCACCATATTCTCACTCTGCATGTATGTGTGCATGCAAAACGTAGACCTGAGTACGGAGCAGAAATCCATCTTTCTGCCGTGGTGCATCTTCTGTGATGGAAGCTTTTGTGCGGACTTTCATAGTTTTGTGAGCAGCCTTTAATTGCATTAACGGGGACTTCTTGCTTCAGATGGCTGCCTGGCTGGCTCACTCACTATGTGGATGGAGCGGTACTGTGGTTGTTCTGTCCTTTCCACTGACAAGAGTTTCCAGAGTAGGATTTTTTTCTGTGGAGGGCTTGAGTATGGTCGCTGCCACAGAATTACTTGAGCTACAACTCACTTTGAGCTACAATCATCAGTGCGCAGATGAAATTCATTTCTCGTCTCCTTTTTGAACCCAGATATTACCTGTATGTGCTTCTCGCTGGCCAAGCACTAGATGAAGAGCAATACCTGAAACTGAATCCAGTGACATGGAGGCCAAAGACATTTTCCTTGAGCATTATGGCTGCAATTACAATTATAGAAATAGTGCCAAAGGCAGGAGTTTCCAAACTAGCAATGAGAAAGAGAGTTCACAGTGGTATGTTATTGCTGCCTGATCAGCTGGATGCATTCGCCTACAACAGAATGGAATTAGGAGTTACTGCTACTTCCACCGTCACTGATAATGGCAACTAAATTTGGGAACCCTCCTCTAGTGCCTTTTTCCACTTCTGGCTGACCTTGAGTTCAAATCTCTTCGCCTTAGATAGAGACCTTGCCATAAATTTCTAACCTAAGTCATTCCCTAGACGATTGCCGTTACGTGGGGTTTATAACTTGCTTTTGATGCGACCGGCATAGAAGACGGCACTGCAGCTTCTCAGTGGTATAGATGGCAGTGAGCAGACAGTGCCTGAGCGTCCCATTAGATCCTTAACCTATTTTGGGTGCTACTTAAATTGCTTCTGGTAATCTTCAGAGACCTACTGGGTTGTCTGGAACCCAGTTATTTTACCTTTGTTTTTCTGTATCTTCGTCAGTAACTATGAAAATTAATGGGAGGATCTCTGCTGGTGAGTGAAGCTTAGGCTTCAAAACCGGCAGCAGCTCATTTTCACGTGAGTGCCCTGAGGTCTGCAGCTGACATCCCCTGTCTGTTAATGCCCAGCCCAGAATTAGATAGCAGTGGATTATGCCGAAAGTGGTTTTATTCATTCAGACTTTCACGTTAATCACTCAGGCCAAACATTAATTTTCTGTGGTGATTTAAAGCAGGCACGTCTTCCAGGAGATGTGGGTCATTTCAATTAATTTTGATTACTCTTAATTTTTTTGTTTGTACTTCTTGTACAGAAAATAGGTATAACTATTACAGTTCGGTGGCACAAAGTAAGAGCTGTGGTTCTTCCACAGCACAAGAGGGCAAACCGTGTCGTGAGGTGCATCAAATGCAGCATAACCAGCCCCTCAAAAGAAGTGATGATCCCACTGTATTCAGCGTTGGTGCCGCCTCACCTCAAGTGCTGTGTGCACTTCTGGGCCCCGCAATTTAAGGCAGCTGGAGAGGCCCTTGAACGCATCCAGGGGAGGGCAACCAAGCTGGAGACAGGGTTGGAAGGCTGGAAGGCATGTCCTGTGAGGAGTGGATGAGGACTTTGGGCTTGTCTAGTTTGGAGAAAAGGAGTCTGAGGGGCAACCTCATTGCTCCCTCCAGCTTCCCGAGGAGGGGAAACAGAGAGGGAGGTGCTGAGCTCTTCTCCCTGGTATAGTAGGAAGGGTTCAAAGCAGTGTCAGGGAAGGTTTAGACTGAACATTAGGAAGCATTTCTTTACCAAGAGGGTGGTCAAACACTGGAACAGGCAGCCCACTTGGATGATGTCCTGTGCAACCTGCTCTAGGTGAACCTGCTTTAGCAGGAGGGTTGGACTAGATGATCTCCCGAGGTCCCTTCCAACCCCTGCCATTCTGTGATTCTGTGTGATTCAGTGATTCCTAGAGAGGTGGTTGATGCACCACGCCTGTCAGCCTTTAAGAGGCATCTGGACAATGCTCTTAATAACGTGCTTTAACTTTTGGTCAGTCCCGAAGGGCTCAGGCAATTGGACTAGATGGTCGTTGCAGGTCCGTTCCAACTGAACTATTCTATTCTATTCTACATCTCTGTAACCCATGGTTTCTTTCATGTCATAGCAAATTCTCATCCCTGCATTTTCTTTTTCTGTCACTCTTAAACATTAACTTGCATATGAGAGTATGTCAAAGCCCTCCAAAAAAACCCACCTGTAACTTCATGTACAATCCAAATACACGCATGCTTCCCCATCCTCTCTTTTTTTTACAATGAGGGCCAATTTGTCTCACTGCAATTTGATACAGCAAATGGTGATGTTTCTCTAGATACAGAATCATACTTTTCTACATATCCTTTAAATCATTTAAAATCTCTTAAACACATAATTATTTCTTCAGAATGTCTGTCTGTGATACTAAACTATTAGTTGATTTCTCAATGGAGAACTGTATGCTTTTAGTTTTATCCATCAGCCTAAAGGAAAAATATCCACATTTAGTGTATTGGAAGTTACAACTTTTACATTTAAAATTAAAAAATCCAAAAATTAGTATTTTCTGATATATGATAATTGCAAATGAGAACAGATTTTAATTTAGCTCTACTAGGTTTGCTGCAACAGTCATATGTTCCAGAATGCCTTGAGAATATTGGCTTTCTGCTTGATTTCAGTTGGAGAGTTCTAGAGTTGGCATAAGTTCCTGTGAACACAAACCCCAGTCACATTATGTAAGAATTTAAGGCTCTGAAACTTCCCTGTTTATTTGTTCCCTATGATGAAAACTAGCTGTTAATCAGCCTCAAGCACAGTCACTGCATATAGAGCTATGAATATCTTGTGTATAAACACTGGGATATACTCCTTAGACTTTTAGCCTTAGGTTCATTGCCAGGAGGCACCACTATATGAGCTCTTAAAACTCACTGAGAATGACAGGTCTTTAAATCTGATCTATTTTATTTGCATTGAACCTAGACTAGCTAACATTAGAATTTTCTTTCAGAGAAAAAATCTCCCATTTCAAAAACCTTTGTTTTGTTTAGAAATACTACAATGTCTGATTAACCTGGGTCTTTTTCTAAATGAGGTGAGGTTGTCTGCTCTAAATCTGGAGGATTCTGTGATTCTATGACTCCTAGATCTTCAAGGAACATTTTAAAGAACCCCCTATAATCTAACTCAATCTAGGAAACAGGCAGCATCCAGGAGATAGTAGTGTTCCCTTTGTGCCAGGTTGGGAGGAAGGTGGCACAAGGAAACCCCCTTACTAACTTGAAAGTTAGACCTTGCTTGGTTTTAGAGCAAGGAGCTAGAAACCCTCTGAGTCTCAGCCCATGGCATTTTGTCCTGGCTGCCTGGCCATCAACCACAAACTCCGAAAGCTCAGATTTCCTCATGGCATCCTGACTTTCAGCATTATCCTGCATGTTTTTAATGGAAGTTCACCAAAACCAAGTCTCCCACGACACATTTTGATATCATCTAATCAGAATGTTGTGGAAATTCCACTGGAAAATTCTGTGCGAGACCGTGCTGACAAAGGTTACAAAGAGAAGGCTGCTGACAGTAGAACAGCATTCATTATAGGCAGCTTTGCACCTCTGCTGGAAAACTTTTAGAGGGTCTTCAAACCCAAAGAGTTGCCAGTTACTGATTTTAAGACACCAGTAGATAGAGAAAATAACACATTCATTATAGCTTCAGCAGTTACTCTCTCTCTCTGTTAAAAATGTATACTTTATCTGTTATTTAGATGTTATTGGATTCTACTCCAAGTCATTGATTCTCGTTATGCCCTTCTTCAGTAGATTCAAGCCATTTAATACATGATGCTTCCTCTTCTCTACAGTACTTATGCACTGCAATCAAGTCACTTCCAATCCTCTTTTCAGAAAGCTGCAGAAATTAATCTTTTATGTTTTTCACGATCAGGCTTTTTCTCCATTTTTCCAATAAGAGTTGTGACTTTTAACCTTTTTTGTAGTTTTCAGCATCTCAGAAAAAAACATATGTACACAAGGACTGTGTGCAGTATACTTTGTATCTTTGCCAGACAGGCAAAGTCACCAGCTACTTCTGCTCACTTCTACTGTTGAGTGTTTTGCACAGCATTACGCTAGGAGTTTATGGTCTGCAACTTATGACCCTAAATCCTCAGCAGGAGGCACTGCCTTGTCACCTGTATTTCCTGATTCAGTAGATACTTAGAAATAGTCTTGAGTTCTTTGTCTTAGGATGTAGAATTTTTGCTTTTGGCCATATGAAAATGTACTCTGCGTGACTGGTTACAGCTAAGTGATTTAGCACTTTCTCTCTGACCAACCTGTTGCATTATTTACCATTATGTTAATTCTTGTATCGCCTGCTTACTTTATCAGCAGAAATGTCTTTCACATCTATAAAAACATCAGTAGACCTTAAACAGAACAAAAAAAAATTCTGCATGTTTCCTTCATCAACCAAATTTACAATCTTATCAAAGAATGAATCTGGTTTTAGTTGAAAGGACCTATTTTCCATAAAGCCATGCGACTGCACATTCATTATATTCCATATCCTTTAAACCATCATTAATGCAAACTTTTATGAGTTCTTCCTTTGTTTCATCTGGGTTTGATAAAAGGCAAATGGCTGATAGATTCTGCCTTCATCCCATTTGGCCTTTTTTGAGTAAGATGGGCATAATATTAGCACTGTTCCAGTCTTCTGGAATTTCCCTTGTGGTCTAAGATTTATTAAAAGTGAACATCATTGAGCCAGAGATTTCATGATAAGTACAGTCGTCTTTCCTAGATTTTTATAGATGACTGCAGTGACCTCTTTCTTTTTACTGAAGAGATTAATGAAATTCAGTGTGTGGCACTGATTGCTATGATGACCTTTGATGAGCTGTCTTGTCTTCCTAAAGAATGTGTTAAGACAGTTTCTCAAAGTGAAATAGCCAGGGGAAGTGGAGTAATAAAAGTGGTTCTTGCCAGTATGTATTTATCCAAAAACTTGAATTTATTTCAGTAGTGTCATAAAAACATATTTTTGAATGCTTAGTTTAAGAAGTGGATATGAGCCTGGGTAAGAGTAAGCCAATATATTTGAATACATAGCACTAGATAGAAGGAACTCATTCTTGAACTGAGCACAAATATTTAACGAGCTGAACTTAAAACCTGTAATGCAAGAGGCTGTAGCAGGAGGCATGTATTAGTTTCTTCATTTCAGCTGGAGCCAAAGACAAAAATATTGAAATTATTTGAGAGAGTATTTTACATATTTCTGACTTCCCTGAAACTAGGAAGCACTAGAGCAAGAGTGCCTCAGCTTTTCTAAGAGCTTTCAGCTTGCCTCTTTTCCAGCTGCATATCCTTTACCCCATCTCATATTTTTGGGAAGTTTTGGTGCCCTGGAAAAATCTCCAGTACAGAAATTAGCAAAAGAGGACAATGTAAGAAAACTTCCCAAATGAAGAACATTGATACAGAAAGGGATTTCAAATCCTGACTGTGCTTATAGCACAGGAGTGGATGCAAATAAAAGATGGCATTGACTTGGGTGGAAGTCTTCTTCATCTTGATAAATCACAGGTGGAGAACTGCCTTGGCATAAGACTTCACTTATCAGCTGTTAACTTACATCAGCTGTCTGTGGTTTTCTCATTAGCAAACCCAGTTCCTTTCCAGCTTGTTGTGCAGACCCCTGGTTTGCAGCCCCTCCCAGGTCACTGCCGGGGCTGTGGTGTAGTGAGGATCCTGACCTGCCTGCATGGCTGAGTTGCCTTCTTGTGAAAATAAAGGCACAAGCTGGTTTTGGCCCAGAATTGTGTTGCATGCTGCCCTGGAAGCTGGGGAGCATGGTAAGAAAGCTCCTGTAAATTTAATGGCAACCAGTAGCTGAAAGGGGATAGATACTCAGATTCTTGCCCTGTACAGAGAAATGCTTGAGCATGCACCAGGTCCTCACGTGTTCTGTTTGGCCTGCTGCTAGCTAACCAGCAAGTTTCTGGCTTTAAACAAGCACATCATGTACTGCCTCTTGCCTAATTGCCAATTTAGGAGATTTTGGAGGAGGCTGCTGTATTTTGTGGGGTTTGTGATTGGGGTCATGGAAGGGAGCTGGAGGTAGTGCTGGGGAATATTATGGAGGAACATGAAAGCTGAACTGGTGTTGCAGCAAGCAAGAGATGAGGGAAAGGAGGACGTATATCCACAGGAGTGGAGTGAATCAGGCTGTGTTAGTGTCACTGCAAAAGGAACCATTTATTTATAATGTAGCTGGGACTGGTACGAGGTCCAAGGTCTTTTTGTCTTGGTAGTTTGTTGCAGAGGAAAGGGAAGAAGATGGCTGGCTATGAAGGTAATCCACAAATTCCACTGAATTTCTCCTTGTAGTTCTTGCAGGAGAAATGGAAATGTACTGTATGGCTTCAGTAATGGGGACACTGAATTCACCTGATAGTCTTTTCCTGAGGCTGTTGAATTTCAGCAGAATTTATCAGCGGCCATAGAGGATTACTCTTTCCATCAAGCTGATTGTTCCTAATTTACTGGCTTGTTTAATCTGTTTGTTCTGTCTTTCATTAATCGATAATGTATGGTCATTGTAGCAAGGACTCTGTTCATGCCAGGTTTGTAATATGCTACCACATCCAGTGGTACATCTTACAAGTAAGAAATCAGTTATTTATTCAACTCTCAACTACAGTTCTCTGCTGTCCACGGATGCATTTTCAGATGTATGCCGTAATTTCAATCCATAATCTAAAGTTTTGGAGTCAATTGCTTTTGGAAACTAAGACACTCTTGGTAAAAGAAACTACATTAACTAAGCATTAAGGTGCCCGTACTTACTACAAGAGATGTTTTCCACTCAAGCAAGGGTACTGTACTGTGGCTTCATGTACCCTATCGCAGGAGGACAAGGATTTTCTGTAAAGTGACTGCAGTGCACATATAATATTCTAATAATTATGGAAAAGCTTTGTGATTTGACTTCTCACAATGTCTGATAAGCCAAAAAAAAAAAATCTTTCAAATGTATTACATTTTTTTTTTATGTTTTACTTAGACTACTCACTAGAAGACTAGCCTTGTGACATGCTATAGTTAATAAGTTTTCCATGCTGTCAAAAGTAATAATATTAGTGTGCCACTCAGTTAAATTAATTTTGTTTTGTGCACTGGTCTGCATAAACGTGAGTGACATTTAGAAATATGATCAGGCAGGAGCTGAGGAGAAGCCAAGTGGTAAAACAGAGCGAGATTCAATCATTAAAGCAGAGCAGCCAGCTGCAAGCATCTGTGGGTAGGCAGAGTTACAGAAAACCAGTGATGTTCAGGCGTATATGTTTCTTTTAATGCATTCCTCCCTTTCTCATTTATTTAAGAAATTCATTTTCTTCTTGTTTAATTAAGAACTCAGTATGTTTGGTAGCATGGTCGCTTGTTTGGAAATCAAAGAGTGCATTTCTGCTGATCTTTGATTTCAAGTGCCTTCAACCGCAGCATTTCTCATTTTGCAAGAGGCAGCTGATTGTAACGCTTTTAAACTGATGACCGTGAAGTGTCATTTTCTACTACTAATAACAGTGTTTTCTCTTTCCATTTCCTCTGCTTTTTAGAAAGCAGTAACAGAAGTGCTTTATCTAAACAGTTAAAAATGTAATGAAGAGGACTAAAAGGAGGAAGCTGACAAAACCTGACTTGTTAATTTTTTTAATAACATTGGCTGGTTCAAATTATTGCCCAACTTGCTTTCAAGTCCAATTTACCATTGTGTTAGAGAATATTGCATAGTTAGGGCAGTTAAATGCAATCGACTAACTTTATATATATATAGTAATAAGACAGAGATTTGTGAAGAATTTCTATGTCAAGTAGTGCTGTTCGGGGGCGGGGGGGAGAAAAAGAAAGTAGATTTTATTTCCACAGAAAGATCCTGCAGGGTCTGTTCCCTTTAAGCAAAGGTAAAAAGTAGTCCTGGCACACAGAAGTTGTGTCACAAAAGACTCCGAGAGTAGGACTGTAGTAGGAAAATCAGTCAAAAGGAATGTGCAATTAAACCATTTCTTTTGGCTCTTCCTCACTCCTACTTTATATCAGGACTGTATCCCTGCAGATACCACCTCCTGATACCTTTAATAAATTCACTTCTTTTGAAAGATTGTTCCCTGTCTGCGCTAAAACTTCTCCCTTTTAAAACTTACCTCATGGACCTTTGCTTCTATTTCTGTTCTCTGCTCACCTAGCATCAGTCTCCTTTCCATCTCTTCTTTAGCCTGTTGTCACTGCTGATCCCCTTTTTACAGCATCCGAAACGAGCCCTCTGGATCTTTGCCTCAAGAACCCTCTTGTTTCTTCCAAGGTCTCTTGCTGTAACCTATTTCACTTTGCTTTGCTTCTTAATTTACTTGTTACGTGGCTTGTAAATGAACGCTTTACATTAACGGGAGCTTCCTTTTATGGCCAAGTTTGCACATTTGAAGAGGGTGTAACCTATGAAAACACTTCTGAAATAACGTTAGTAAAAGCAAACAGGAGAGGCTTTTTATCACAGGCACTCTGTACTTCCATTTTGTAAGACAAGTGGGTTATTCCTGCAAATAAAGACTGATCCTTGAATAAGGAAACATGCAGTAGGCTGTTGTCTGTTGTATTTTAAGATATTTTCTTTAAAAATGCAGTAGGTACAGTCACAAAGAAGGTTCTTCCTTCTCTCATTTAGCACCTAGTTGCTGCTAGCTGTATAATGGCTGCTCCATTCAGGGGCATGAAATTCTTTTAGACAGCAAAGGAATTACTCTGCTTGTCAGATTAATGGTTTAGTTGTTAAAGTCCTTAAGTTTATATTGACTGGGTTTATAGTTAACATTTTGCAAGTCTGAAATAGCTACTTCTGTAATCAGCCTTTTGATTGAAAAGGCCTCTCCTTTTCGCTCTCAGTACTTTATCCCAAAAATAATTCATAGACTTTGGGGTACAGTGGTACTTGGTGTGCGTACATATTCATGCGATAGTTTCCAAAAGTGCTATTACAATGGGCTGACACATTAGCTCCAGCTTTTCTTTCTCTTTCTGGTTCTCCTTTATCTTTTCCTACTGCACCATCTATTTCTAGCCTATTTATGCAAACTGAGTTTTAAGAGCTTCTTGCTCGCTTCCCACTCCTTTGCCTAATTGTGGCAGAATCGTCTGCATATTGTGGGGTGACCTGGTCCCTGATTTGCAAGCATAAAAGAAAAAGGTTGTCTGTCTTTCCTGATTGCACCTATTGCAGGTTTGAAATTTCCTGCTTTCTTCTTTAACAGTGTATTTATAAAAAATTCAGTGCCTTTGAAAAGGCTAATGTTAAGGACAGCTGCTGTGGCAATATAGTTTCAGGCTTAAAGAAAAGGGGGGGAGCCCAACAAACCAGTATTTCCTTTTCCCAGTATGATCCCTATTTGTCCTGGGGGGTGTGGAGGAGCAGTATCTTCCCAGTTGTAGATCCCAGCTATGTGTACGGGTTGCTAATTCTGGCTACTTGCTATGGTGGCTTAATTGAAGTCATGGCCAGTCTATGTCATCCATTTCTGCATCCATGTGATTCTGTTATTGGTATTATTGTGACACCTTTGTGGCTTAGTGTATTCATGGTCTACATGCCAAGAAAAGGAATTTGTTGGATTTGAGATCTCCATGTGTAGACAGAGTACCATGGCCTCAAAACCATCTGAAGCCCGTAGCTGTGGGAATTAGGATTAGAGATTCTGTCATTACAGTTTACCCATGTTTCCTGAATTTGAAAGACTCTAATTTAGCTTATAACCCACCTTTATGCTGTTCCTCTTATCTCCACAGAGTTTTAAAATATTTTGGTTGGTGTGAAAATTATACAGTGAACGTTATGAGCTCTTATTGAAAATTTGATTTGTGAAAGATTGTATTTTGGGTCTTCACCCACAAGCCACATCCTGTTGTATTTCTCTCTGGCGTATGCAAATACCCACAATCAAAACCAGGTACTGAAGTTGGAAACCCACCTCACTGTGTTTATATCCTTCCTCTACTGACTATTTTGGAGCCTTAGATCCAATTAGGAAAAAGCATATGGTACTGAGGCTCATTATTTTGGTATTGTTTTACCAAGAGAGCTGCAAGCATCAACTTTTTCGTAATATCTTCCACAAAAATGTGGAGAATGTTTATATTAAGAAGATAGATATCGCTGTTAGAGATTCTGCAGTGCGAATGAGAGTAATCTGCATAAATAGCATTTTTCTCTGTAGCTCATTAGGAGAGTGTACTGTCAAGGCAAAAATGACTACTGACAAATATGAGAAGAAACATGAGACAGGCAGGAGCCACTTAGAGTCGTTCTCTAAAAAGTCCAGGTTCTCAACAGGACTTCAAATAGCCTTTTCTAAGCCGAAGAAGTGTTACCAGCGCTGTCTGTGTCATTTACGTTCTGCTCCATTGCATCCTCTTTAAATGTAATGAAGTTATGAAGTTGCTTAGATGGAGAGAGTCTTTTGATTGGTGTTGAGGCATTATACATGAATAGGTTAATGTCTATGAACCTCCCAGTTGGAAGTTTCTAACACTAACTTACAGTTTCCATCAGAGATCAAAGTAATTTACTAACATAAATTATTTATACATAGGGCTGAAAGAAATTCATAATAACAATAAGGCACCTCCATGAGATAATCACCATACCAGAAGCACTCATCTGTGCCTTGTAGCCCTGCAGGGGTTTGTAATTATCTCCTGCAAACCACACCTCTAGTGATTGCTTTTTGTTGCTTCATTGCAGTGCTGCCACTTGCAGTATTTTGCCTGACAAATATTTTAAACATTTTTTAAAAAAAAAATAAAAAGCTTTAGGAATAGAAAATTTGTGGCAGTTGTGCAAAGAGAAAATATTAAAAGTACAAGAATTATTGAAGAAATGCAGTTAATACTGATTTTAATAACAACAAAAAGGTACTAAATGTGATTCTGTAGGCATTTAAAAAGGTACCTATGCTTTTTCTTCAAGTTATTCACTGGAATGAGCCCATCACCTGCTGCCATTTCTCATGGCTTGCTGGTGATCTATGGAAAACTGGCTGTTTACATGTTGCTGGCTTCTTCTCTGTGCTTCCTGCAGCTAAAATTACATTAAAAGAGGCTGAAAATGCATTAAATGCTCTCATAAAATTACTCTTCTGTGTAGACAATTGCGGTATTTGCACAGAAGCATAACATGATTACAGATGGAGAAAGGCTGGTGAGAGGTGATGGTCTCTGTGGCAATAACTGTGTTTGTAAAGTACCTCCTCCAGCCTCTGCTGAAGCACCGAAACAGAAACACCACCTTTTTATGCTTACTAAACACACTCTAGTCTCAACACAAGGAGGGGAAAAAAAAAAAAACAAAAACCACCAAACCGCAGTCAAAGGAACAATTAGAAGCATGGTATTGATTTAAAAGCACCTTCCAAAATAGATGTTTAGATGGTCTGTCAATGAGGTGCATTTCTGAGAAATACAAGTTCCTGTGCTGCTACATCCAGAGCTCTGCCTAGTTTAATCTAGAGGGGAGGGCAGATACGTGAGTATGAAGGTCTCTAAGATGGGGGACTAAAACGAGCTTTCAAATATGCCCTGTTTCAGTCTTACTCAGAGCCCCGCAAACCACCAAGGCTCATTTAAACCAAGTCTACCATGTAATAGAACAGTGACCGCAGAGAAGACTGGGCGGCTGTGTGAGCTGTGATCATGATAACACAAATCAATAAGCAATTGATTTCTTCCATTCTGAACACGATGCAAGTGATAGATCAACTTCACCATTAGCCTAGCCAATATGGACTTCCAAAACTGAATGTCAGGGGAACGGGAGCATGTTTTGCTGTCACCGTGCCATCGCAGGCTCAGGGTTTTTTTGCCATTGCAGGCACAGAGCTGAGCATGAGCTGTGCAGATTGCGTGGCTGAAATCCGTATTTCCAGGATCTGAATCTATGCTGGGATTTATAACAGTATATGCAGGCAAGGAGGAATAGTAAGTCCTTCCATAGAAGTGCAGTCCATGCTGTGAAAGACATCTTAGGTTTTTTGAAGATACGAGTAAAATGTAAATTTCCTGATACTAGGATCTCTTCTTTTGAGCAAGGTCGTAACATCAGTATAGCCCTCCTGGGTCACATAGAGGTCTCTAAGATGCTGCTCCCCAGCCAGCCCCTTTCCGGCCTGAAGAGTCCTGATCTACTTAGCTGTTCCTTCTGCAGAAGCTGTGTCACCCAATTCTATTATATCCTTTTTGAGGTGGGGAAGACACCATAACTGCACCAGTTTTCAGGATACTGACATGTGTGCATTCTGACAGCAATTTTATACGCGATACACACATTTAGCATCATGAGCTGTTTTGTTGTGTTCTCTCTGAGCATTTCCTATGTACACATCAGTGTGTGTGTGTATGTGTGTATATATATATACTGTTTGTTCTGTGTTTTCTGACCACTGGTGATCACTGAGCTGATGTTTTTCAGGGAACTATTACAGTCCCTGGGTCTCATTCCTGATCTGTCATAATCAATTCGGAGTCTGTCACTTTAGAAGTGTTGCATTATTATTGCAGTTTCTAAGGTTGGGGTTTTTTTAAATTGAAAGCAACAATAACTAGATGATGCTGTTCTTGTATATACTGCTCCCGTCTTTTGTTGGGAACAACAAAGAATCCCACGTCCCCAAGGAAGTCTTCTGAGACAAGCCCACGCACCTTTTGATAGGGGAGGAAGATGCAAACGCTGAAGTGTAGCTGAGTATCTGGCATGCATCCTTCAGATGAATGCACTGCAGATACTTACCCAAACCTGGATAAAAAGTGATTGTGCGTAAGAGCTATTGAGAGAAGAAGTGCCCCTGATGCTGAACATTTGGCTTAGCGGGTGAAGTTCACTTTCTCCTAAATGACTTGGAAGCTTGAGCTCCCAGTTGGAAAGGAACATTTTAGTTCCTTTTACATGGATGGTAAAGTCCTTAGGACATGGGCTATCTTTTCTCTAGGAAATACCCACTATGAATCCATGTGAGCCAGTTGCTCTCAGTAGCGTGCCCCCAGCTTTTTAGGTAAGGTTCTGCCTTTGCCACTTTCCCCTTGGCTCTTTGAGCCTGGTAAATTGCCATGTTCTTTTAGCATTTGTGGTATGGGGAAAAGGTGCATAATCCCTGCAAAAAATTATCTAGTGTCTTAATAAAAAGCTTGGATACACCCCCAAAACTTTTCAACAACCAACCTTCCAATTTATTCTAACAAAACGCTGGAATCAAAGAGACAGATCGTGATAGAAACATACTTTACTGCCAGAATAAATTGTGGAAACAGACATGTGCCATAAGAACTACTGTCTTTGGAAGAGAAACGCTGATGTCTGAAATGTTTTATTGGGTTGTTCAGTGTCACCTGGTTCTTCTCATCTCAAAAGCAACCTTGTTATCCCCCTGGAGATACCACTGTGCCTGAAAGGAAGGAGGAAAGCAGCTCGGATCATCCTAGTTATCATTTCTGAGCAGTACTCTCCTCCTCTCTCACTCTCTCATAGCTGCAAGTTCAAATCTGTTACTCCTTTTAAAACAAAGTTCCTGTAATTCTGAACACAATTCAGCCATTCCCTCTTTGCCAGGACTGTTAGGAAGGTACTAAGCAATGAATTGCAGAAGGTTGCATTTGGCAGGATCCCGGATGATAGCTGCAAGGCTGAAGGCAAAACCAAATCCTTCCAACCATTCCTGATGTGAGGAGGGATGCACCATGTGCCTTCCCAGCCTATAACTACTTTTTTTTTTTTTTTTTTTGCCTGTCAGACAAAAGATAAGTCTTTTTTTATACTAAATGTTTTGTGCTTTGTGGTTTTTTTATGCTTTTTGCTTTCGTGACAAAGTGTGATGAGAAAGATCCACGTTACTATTTCACAGAAAGCAGGCTAGTGGCTGTGTATCCGTGTGTGTTAATTGATTTCCACTGAAACACAACTTGAAAAAAATCCCCAGTCGTGACTTGGTTTAAAGGGCAAACAGTATTTGTGGGGCCCTGATGGTCAGGGGTGCAATGCTGAGCAGTATGACTTGCTTTGCGGCCGGCACATATCTTGCTGTTTGGCTCCATACAGGATAATTACTGTGAACTGCAGTTGCTGCAGTGGACATGAAGTTATCATGGATTTAAGCTGGGCAACTTTTGGCAGCTATCTCATGTTGTTCATTTGAACGTTGTGTTTAGCCACAGGAGTTTGAGATGTAATCCTGTTAATTTTCTGTGGGGCTTTCACAATTGTATTTTTAAAAGGTACACAACATGATTAAAATATAACACCATGTCTTGTTTGCTTTCACAGCAAGAAAAACTGGGTGATATCTGCTTCTCCCTCCGTTATGTGCCTACTGCTGGCAAACTGACTGTCGTCATTCTGGAGGCAAAGAACCTGAAGAAGATGGATGTCGGTGGACTATCGGGTATGTGCATGAAAATCTGCTTGTAGATTTTGCAGGCTGGTAAAGGCAGAAAATCAACTCGTTTTCTATTAGAGACCTCTTGGTTGAGAAGGTAAGGGCTCTTATTCACCATCTGAAAAATGCAGTTTGTGTTTTCTGAAAGTTAGGGCATGACTGAGTATATCAGAACTCATTCTGGCTAAAAAAAATGGAATTCCATTATACATTGCACTCCAGTCTAAGACAAGGTCTGAAGAGTTAAGCAGTCAGATGACAGTGCAAGCTCTCTGTACTTTCCTTCTCTCCTGTTGCCTGGAGATAAATACAGACTGTTCAGGCAAGAGAAAAAAATATGACTACAATTCCTATTGTCTGTTTAATCTCACAAAACGTGAGCATTTCCCTGCAGCGTTACTGATAATACATAATAGAAGAACTCTCCACAGGTCACCATGCTGACTGCTGGTTGAGGTGCTAGGATAATTGTTTCTACATTTGAAGGGCTCAGGTGTGCTTGCTCCCGTGCGCAGAGTTGGGAGTGCTCTGCATTTGCATGTACACCAGCAATCAAAATGAGTCTTGCACTTGTGGTAGTCGGTGAGGTCGATATCTCTAACATGCTTGGTACCTACAAATAGTCCTCGTCGGAAGGCGCTGCACGCCGTGAGGTGATGTACGCCATCTCTAAGGGAGGGCACAGGCAGCACACATGACGTCAGGGCAGGGTCTCTGTGGCAGGGCTGTGTCCCAGGGACCTGGTGGAGCTCCACGTAGGCTTCTGTTCTCTGCTGTGTCTGGAATTTGGACACAAATTACTGTCTGAATTGCCAATTAGCTGAGACCAAATTAAATAACAAGATGCTTTATAAGCAGAGGTCTTTCCAGGAGAATTTTATGTTCTATACCTTCTGTTTAAAAGAGACAGTTTCTACCGACCCTTGAGAATGAGGATATCTCCAGTGCAGATCTGGAACTGAAAACCTTTACAGCTGTCACTAACACACAGGTGATGTAATTGCCAATTTTGAATTAGCAAGTGACAAATAAAAAAAGTGGTTTGCTTTTATTTTCTTATAATCTTAGCACAAGGGAAGAGTTATATCCAAAATACATGGAGATATGGCAACCAGCTGAAGGTTTTGTTCATCGCTTTTGATGAACAGTAACAGGAGGGCCTTCACAAAGTGAGGGGAAACAGAGTCTCTTACCAGTAACCAGTCATCTTTCTTTTATTTTCCTTGCTTCTAAAGTCTTCTACTATGCAGTCACAGGCACAATAAAGTAAAAGACATAAAAATATTGTCGTAGTCATTACCTCAGTGAAGTCTAGCTGCTTCTTGTCTAAAATGGACACTGGATTAGGACACACCACTAATAGTTTCCCTAATGCTCGTAGTGAACCAATTGCAAATTAATGTTCTTAAGTGCATTCACTTCCTAATTGTTTCCTAATGAAAGATTAGATTCTCATAATGAGGAAGCATGGGGTTTTTTGACTGAAGTATAGCTCCAAGAGCCAGAGCATCCATATTCTTTTCCCAGCTTTGTGAGAAATGGGATAGATAATGGGTACGCAGTTCATGAGAAAAGAAAGAAAGGGGCAGGGGAAGCACTGATGAACTGAAGGCCTTCTACCAACTTCAGGTGGAAAATATAATGCATTGTGTTGGAAATAACCATAAAGAAATGAATGGGCTTCAGCACATAGAGGACATATTTAAATATATTTCTAGGAGTTGACAAGTTTTGTTCTCCTTTTTTAGGGCCGTTCCAAACTAGAAACATCATGTTCTCTCGGAGACAAACAAACCCAATGGGATACCATGGTTGTAGCAGGAATTCAAAAGTCCCTGACGGTGATAAATGGCAGTTAGTACGGTATTCCTGAGGCAGTAATTATAGATTAAATAATGTTGGTTTAAAGTGGATCCAGTATCTTTCATTAGGGAATTTGTCTTTTGAATAAATTATGCAGAAATAACTTTTGAAATCAAGCTGAGATTCTGTTGTCATTATTCACGCTAAATAATACCTACTCTCAAAGTACAGTACTGCTGAGTGGTAAAGGAGGTGTCAGGATTTTGTCTGGATTAGCAAATGCTTTCCCCACTAGTTTTTGTTATTTTCTCTAGATACTAAAATGGCTTTTCATTTTGCAAAACTGGAAGTTTTGCGTTGCAGTGGAGGTGGGAAAATGTTAACAATCAAATGTGATCTCAAACCCAATGGTACCTATATACTCAACAGCACTTACTGTCACCGAGGGAAAGCCATTAGCAAGAGGTGAAAATTATGTAGTTGACACAGATGGGGGGAAAAAAAAAATCTTAGAAGTCTGTCAAAAATAGGCAAAAAGTATCTGGTTTTTGAGTTTAGAATATGTGTTTTTCTTATTCTCTCCTATTTTGGAGAAGGTGCTGGAAAACCAGAAGGCAGACATTTGGAAAGGGCTCTGCTTCCTCTTGAATCCAGCCTTTATCCCCCTCTGTGGAGCTCATCTGCCTTGCAGAAAGGAGGAGCAAGGCCCCGGCCCCTGCGGGAGGTCTGGCATAGAGCTGCCAAGCATTTGCAGCACAGCGGCGGGTGACCTTGCAGTTTCCTTCTGGCTGGTCCTCTCCACATCTTGAGAATTACTGCTGCTAGTAAATACCTGCAATACCTTTTGCACCTCAAGGACATGGAAAGCTTTAGCATTTATGTTATCTTTAGTCCCAATGCAAAGAACCGGTCGCTGTGGCTCAGTAGACTTCTGCACTTCTACTTAGTAATTTATTAAAAATTGGAATGCATCCATAATTGTGGTCAATCAGACTTAAAAACATGCTTGATTTTCAACATGTATATTTTAATTTTTTTGCAGATATAGAGCCCAGTTAAGAAAGTACCTATCAAAAGCAAGAGACTGATCAAAGTAGACTGAAAGTACTACCTTTCCTAGCATTTCTACAGGGTGAAATTCTACTGGTGAAACCTTACTCCTGCTAGTCGGCGTATATAGCCCATTTAATGGTTACTACAGTTGCAAAAATAAAGCCTTTATCTCCAGTGTTTTGAACTTTTCCATAAATTTTATTAGAGTCAAAAGCCAAGCACAAATTACTTTGGAAACAGACAATAAAAGACAACAGACTAATCATCAAATTCATTAGACTCCTTGTAACAAAACCAGATCACCCATCTGAGCAATAAACTCCCAGGTCTTAAACTTAATTGCAACATCAGGCTGTGACTAAAGCAAACCTTGGCTCAAACACTGGAACTATTCAGCCTGAGCTCATCAAGTCACCACAACAAGTGGAAATTATTACTTCTGGTGAGGAAGGGCCTCTGGCAAACAATTATGCATGTTTTAAAATGGCATTTTAATTATTTAAATTATATTCAAATGCATTTTTAATGAATCTGACATCTGGCAGGTGATATGTAGGAATGTAAGCTATAAAGAGATTATTTTTATTTGTCTGAATTTGATAAACTCTGGTTAGAAGGCTTTATAGGTATCCTTCACCCAAAATGTCTGCAAGACTTAGAAGCTGAGGTCCTACAGCAAATCAAGGGAACTTACATTCCCAAGTCACTGTGTTGGTTTTGGTTTTTTTTTTTATTTCGTTCAGGTGATTTGCAAAATTGGAAGATTTCAAAACCAGTTTGCAGTTTAATCTGTCCAAACATAGAGACATAGTCTGACTAATTCCTCGATAAGGGCACAATGCAGCTCAGCAATGCTGTTCGGTTCACAAGGGTTGTCTATGAATTATGATACTTCATCCAGCTTTACAATCCCTTCTGCTGCAGAAAGAGGGCAGGAATTATCTGCAGCTCCCCTATAAGAGATTCATTTAAATAGAAGTGGTGGTGATTTCAGATATGGATTTAAATGAGTATAAAACTTTTATCTAAATTCATCTTAATCTTGGTTTGTATTTGTGTTTTTTACTTATTTTCTAAAGAAAAACCAGTTGTTTAACCCTCAGCATGCCTGACTAGCAGCTAAATGGGGTCTGTGCAATAAATACTGTGCTTCTTTTTCTTACATAGGAAGATTCCCAATATGAATACACGTTTATGCAGGCAGTTCTATAGATTTCCATGTATTTAGTCATACCCTCCGTTTGTATTCATTTTTGTTCCTAACATGGAATAAAAGCTTTCATTTCAACTTCCAGCAGCTTTCCCTGCTTTGACCAAGCCAATCATTGAAATAAATTACCTGAATACATTGAAAAGCATTTTCTCTCTGAACCTTCAGAAGAGACTGGGGCTGGCACCCGGACAGACCGTTTAGCTACCCAGGCCCTATGGCTTAAATGCCTTTTTTTAAGAACTTCAGTGGCTGTATGTATTACTGGCAAAATACTGTTTTCTATCAGAAAGTCATCTCTTAGTAGCTGATAATAAGTGTAAGGCTTAACATAGCTTATCATCTTTTCAGGATTCATTTCAGTATGGTTTGTTCCTTCTAAAAATCTTCGAAAGAAAATGTGGTTTTGTTCTCTGTGTATTATTTTAGCATGCTTAGCTTTTAGTCAGTCTAATTACCAGGAATGTATCCTAGTAGCAAGCGATGTACCCTCTCCTTATCTCCTCAGCACTGCTGCCTCTCACCACTCCCCCCCGGTCAGACCCCGAGTTTCAGCAGGGAGGAGATACCCTAGCTGGCCTGGGCTTGGGTATCACCTTAGAACTGTTGCCAAGTAGCAAATATTATAGCAGACCCTAAACTGTACCTATTTATGCCAAATTAATGCTTAGGAAGGACTGCAAGAGGACTGTGCTTAGATCCATGTGCTCTTCCTTCTGCAGAAAGCTGCAGATAATGCAGCCATGAAGAGAAAGTGGCCCATAACCCAGTCCATTATGTATGAAAGCTAATCTCAATATTTATGAGTTATAAATAGAAAATACACAGCACCTCTTTGTATCTGCCAAGCAAATACTATAAATCAGAACCGTCTCCGGGGACCAAATGGTGCTATAGCAGAAATAAAGCTAGTTTTCTACAATTAGACATTTATTTTAAATATTGCATTCAAATTCAAAAGGCTTGGTTGGATGTCTTAGAAAAGAATTGAAAAATTAAAAATTGTTTAGAGACCAGCTCTTTGAAGACAGAGTGAATGCTCATGAATTATGCAGCCAGAGCATTCACTTTAATAACTTCATTAAAACATAAGAAACCTTAAAAGCCAGCTAACACGAATGCAATATTATGGGAAGAGAAATACACCATTAGTGCCATGGCCTTCCTATAAGCCATATTGTAAGCATAACTCAGTGAATATTAAGGGAAAACAGCCTTATTAAAAGACAAAAGGAAAAATAAACAACACACCACCACCACCACAGCAGCTGCATTTGCAACTAGCCTAATCCTAGAGAATCCAACAGAGATCAATACCAACAAAAATTTTAAGATCTCTAGTTACTTTGAGGATTTCTACAACCTCTAATATCTCAGTATCTCTACTGCAATACACTGGCAGAACTTCCAACAGTAGAGGGCTGCAGCAATACATCTTTCCAGTGCTTGCAAAGAGGTCTCGCAACATCACAGTAAATTCACTGAGAGCTCCTACAGCGGCGATGGGATCAGTCGCCAAATCTCCATCATGTTAAAATCTTTCTCTCCTGCCTGGAAGAACATTCCTGTTGGTGACATCTTCCTTAGGACTGGGCAGTAGGAAGGGGGGTCTTGTCCGAAATGGTCCTCTTTCAATGGGTAAATAAGGCCTTAGGGAGTTGTTTCTTCTATTTCCAACTCAAGCTTTTGACATCAAACCACCTTCTTCCTCGAGTTAAAAGCTGAAGGTGGCAATTCCAAAACCAAAATATATTCCAACTATGTATTCATCATGGAAGCCATGTTAAAGGACACCTAAACACTCATATTCTAGGGCATTTGGGAGAGTGTTATGAGGAAGCTGTCAGGTAATTGTCCATTTTGGAGTGAGTACACAATTTCTACCGAATCATATGCTACAGGCTATTGCACACAATAATATATTTATTGTATTAGATGAACCGTCAAATGTGGCAATTCCTACAAAGAAGCAGAGTCAAACTGTTCTGCTCTTTTTTTCCTCCTATGCTTAAAATGAGGAAAAATAGATTGTGCCTGCTGATAACCACTGAATTTGTACAAAACCTGTCAGCATTGCTCTGAGAAACCTCAGGACAAACACTGTACCGAAAAAGAGCCTGGGCTCAGGAGGGGCTTGAACAGCTTCTCGACTGGAGAAAGGAAAGAAAGCTTATTGTGTGTGTACATCTCCTTAATTGTGCACGCTGACCAAAGGTACAGGAGGTCAGCACCCAGCTGTATGGACTCTGCCAGCCAACAGTCATAATTTTCTGACATTGCTATTGATTTCCCCCCACCCTCCCTTCCGCAAAACAGAGAGCGGGAAGACTTCTTAATCTTTTATTTGAATAGCCACATCTAAATAATGCATTTTGTGTGTGTTTGTATGCATGCTTCTTCCTGATTAAATTACAGTACGTTTTTATTTGGCTTTGCAGTCCCAAAGCAAGTGTGAAGATGTGTGTGTTAATTACTTATATGAAAATGAGATGGTTAATACTTTAGGTTTTCAAGCCCAACAAGAATTTCATAGCAATGTGAGGGGCTGTAAAATGGATGTAGAAATACTGTAGATAGATTCTGGAGTCCTTAGGGAAATTAGTCGGTTCTCTTACAAGTAAGTTTAATTTATTTTTACTCTGTGAAAATTGCAGCCTATGTCTTTTCTTTTAATGAGTTTGAAGAAAAAAATTAAAATATGAACACAAAAAGAAAATGTCTTTTTTCATCTCTATAAATACAGTTTAGATTAGTGCTTAAATGCTCACAGAAAGTGAGGAAATTATAATTGAGGGTATTTCCTTTTCAGGACTGTGTAAAGTCATACAGGTTTTTAAGACAGCCTGACAAGCGTTTTATTAGCACTGTTAATGCAGTTGAGGTTTGATGAAGTTTGTAGAACTTCCTGAAGAAATAGAAACAACTTTAAATTCAAGTTTATACATTACTTTAAATCCCACATGCCTTTTTTGTTTGTTTAATCCCATGTGGGCAAGAAAGATGATTAGTTTCCACTAGGTCTTTATGGGCTTACTTCTTACACGCCTCCTGACTCAGTTTCCAGCCTGTAACTCCTATGTTTGCACATCTCAACAGAAAGAAACGTTTCACAAATTAGACTCATGATCCTGATCCTGACTTATCCCTGAAGGGAGTAGGGGTTGTATGCTGGGAAGGGAACTGCACATCTCCTCCGGTATGCTGTGCTGAAAATACACCTGCGACAACAGAGAAAGCGTATACTTCAGTGTACGGAGAGAGATGGGAAAACAGGTGTTTCTAGTTCTTTGTTGGTATCATTACTTTATGTTTATGCTTTAGGGGTGATAGTTGTTCAAATCTGTTTGCACATTTGGCTAGTGAAGCTCTCCGCTAGCAGCTACAAGACACTTACCATTCAACAAAATGGAAAAGAAGTTTTCCCATTGCCAATTCCAAATTTTGTTTTCCAAAATCTTTCTAACTGAAAGTAGAAGTCAAGTCCTGCCCTTTTTTCTATTGATGCAGTTCCCCAAAAAGGTCCCATTACTCTTCTCAAGGTAACAGGAGAGAAATATAATCTTGTTGCTGATTGAGATTGAGGTGCCAACATTCAGTTATTCTCATTGTGCTTTTTGTGTGTCTCAGGAGAGTGATATGGACCTCAGTAGGATTCTCTTTCCAAATATTTTATCTCTCATTTTACTTCCATGATGCTATTGATGATGTAGAAAAGCCAGCATTTGGGCTTTGTCTCTTCCTTCCAGCACAGGCCATGCTGCCTTAAAGTCACCTTGTTCTAGTTGAGTCAGTCATGGGGTTTCATTAACCTCAAATTACCTGCCAACAAGGTGGAAAAGTGAAGCCCAGAAACACCACTTTTCCCCTGTAAAGAAATTCATGTGTGATGGAGGTAAGAATTTATCTGGGCTTAATTCCTAGCTACTGTTTCTTGTGGGTTTGTTTATTAGCATTGGAAGTCAACACAGCGGGTGTCCTGTCTTTGTGAAGGTCTTCTGTATCATCATTAGGGCATCTTTACATCTTCTTTGTAATAAATTGAATAACTGAACTCTTCAGACATACTATTGTAAAGTGTATGTGTCACTTTGTGAAACTTGCAGATGTACTGCAGGGGAAAACAAGGCTGGCTATGGGCTAAGTATCTACACAGGCAAAACCTTTATTTAGATATTCAGTTTATTTAGGATAGCTGAGGTGCTCGGCAATTATTTTACAAAGCTAAAGATAAAAGAGGAATCTGGTCTGTTTTTTTTTTTTTCCTCCCTTAACAATATGACTAGATTTAGACTAAAACCTATGAAGTTTTTCCTCCATCATACCAGTCTTGCTGATAAGATGGTGCCAGATGTGTTTCTCTCAACTGGTAGATCTATCACCAATATAATGCAAGAGTAAAACTAGTAATATGGAGGGAACATCTCCTGACATTTTATCGTTGTTAGTGCAGTGACTTTAGTCCATAGGCAGAGGTTAAGATTTTCTTTCCCTTTTGTTTATTAAGCTATGTTTTTTCTGTCTTGTTGATGAATATGCTATTGCTCATTCCCCCCAGGAATTCCTTTCATTTCTGCTGAGCTGTCTTCAGGTTTACAAACAGCAACATTTTTTACTCTCTTTAAATCAAAATAATTTATGTGCAGGGGCTCTTGTGGCATCCAAACACATTAGATATTCATGTAACAATTATTGAGTAGTAAAATATATAACTCTCATTAAGGAAAGACACAACAAAAGCACAGATCACACAGCATCTGTCCAGTGTGCATGCCAACAGACATAAACTTCTTCATCTGACTGCAAAATTAAAATGTTATGTAACACAACTGACCAATGTGCAATGGATAACATTGAGAGGTTTTCTTGCAAAACATGCCAAAAACGAAATCTGCCATAAAGAATCCCACCCACTGCAAAGCTCGGCTGTTGTCTACATTTTTGTGAAGGCAGAAAGAAGGATTTTGGAAGCTCTGTGTTATGAGCTTTGTCGCAACATAATCTCTCTCAAGTTTAGTTCATCAAAAACCAAATAAAGATGCAGATACACATTATAAAACTGTGCGTGATCTCATAGGAGGCAGAACCAGTTTTTAATTCCTGTCCTGTAAGTAGTGACACACCAGGATTTCAGAATCCAAATGTAATCTCTGCAGCTCGGCAGCATCTCTGTAGGAATTTCTTCAGGTTAGAGAAGTAAGGGGTTCTGTTTAATCTCAGCTATGAAGCCCAATTCCTGGCACTTCTTTTTCTTCAGATTCCTGGTGGTATCACAGAACAATTTACATATACAGGTCCGCAGGTTAAATGCACCTTTCCAGTCAAGAGAATATGGTAATGTCCCGATTGAGCCCTAGTGCGAAAGCATCTTGAATTCTGTTTGAGCCTCTCCAGAAATCTTTGCAGTACAGCTGGCTCCAGGACCAGCCTCATTACAAGGTTGTTGTGAGGGGATGCGTTCCTGCAGGGAGTTGCAGGAAGCTGGCTTGGAGTACTGGGCTATATCGGTTGCTTCCCATCAGCAAACCGTCACATGCTTGTCAACATTTGAGGGATGCTAAAAGCAGTGATTATGAGAGCATGCAACATAACGGGTTGTTTAAGTTCAGGAGCCTTGGCTATGTGGGATGTGAAGAAATGCTTATGTAAGGCTGTGAAAGCATCAGCAAGTCTTGCGCTGCAAATTGTTTCAGCTGGTTGGGAGCGAAGTTAATTCAGGCTGCTCCCTCATGGCTAAAAAATAGAGGGGGGGGAAAGTTTAATTAAAAAGAAGTGTGTGTTACTTTACAAATAAGGTATTTGGGATCTGGATCTGGAAAACTGTGGGAGCAAAGGTTTTTCTGGGAGGGGTTTCTGCTTTTGTCATTCAAAGTTACTTTCACTGGGGCTAGGCAAGCTTAAAGGGTGTCGGACTAAACTCCATCCCAGACGGTGGAAGCTGGGGACTGGCTCAGCCATTCCCCAAGATTGCCCCTAGTGCCTCATTGCTGAGGAACATCTACCTCAGGAAGTCACTCTCCGGCTTCTGGTAGGGAAACCAGCACTTGATGAGACCAATCTTTGCCTTTGCTGCTCTGCTCAGTCTCTGTGTGTGGTAGTCCCTGCGGGGAAGCAAGTGATTTCCTAAATTGGTTGAGTTCTTTGACCTGAATTAGTCAAGAAATAGACTCAAGTATGAATAGATGTTGCTTTTGTCTAATCTGGGCGTGGAGTGCATCTTTTTGATCAGGATTTGAATTCTTCTCACACCAAAATGTAAGAGAATCCACACCAAAGCACAGACAATCATTTATGTTCTGTAAATTAAATTATTCAGTCAAACACATCTTCCACGTACACCACCTCACGCTTTCCCATGTGTAACTAATACGTCTACAATATTATAAAATACCAATTGCTGTCTAGGTATTATGGACGTCAGCTTCAGATTCCATGAGGTAGCAGGGGATATGGACTTGATAGCTTTTCAACCTAAGGTAGGTTTTGCACTGATGAAATGTTCCATTGCATTAAGAGTTGGCAAAAGCCCAAGGCCAACAGTAGTTCTCTAGTAATTTAAAATACAGTTCTGTGAGCAGTGGAATTATAAGGCGTGATTTCCTTTACATTTCAGATTGTGACTGGGTATTCTGTTGTCTAATAAAATACTTCAATTGAAACTTCTTTCCACAGTCTGAACATCCATAATATCTCTTTCACATAGGTATTTTCTGGTGTGTAATAAGAGGTGAGACCATGTTGCAGCTTTCACCTCGTATAGGGATACTTAGTAGGCTCTCTCTATCCCACCCAGCTGCCTACTTTCACAAAGCTTGTAGGAATTTAATATCCTTGAGAGGCCTGTGATCCTGTCAAGTTTGATTGACGCTGGCCAATATACTAAAAAGGTATGGAAGGGGGGCAGCCAGTCACTGGGCTGGTACTTGCACACAAAGAAGACAGAATGATTACCTACCCTGTGTTTCCTTGGGAACCCAAATAAAAAAAAAAAAAAAAAAAAAAAAAAAAAAAAAGTACTTTGTTTTATTGCAAATCCAGTGTCAAACATAGTTTGATGATTCATATTTAAATCTATTCTCATTTTCTTGTTGTTAGGTGGGGGTTTTTTTCTTTCTTTCTGATATCTGGATAAAGCAAATGAACGTTTTTTTTAAAAAAAAATCTAAATAGCTGCTCCAAATCATTCCATTACTTCCTCTCTAGTTTTAATTGCTTTCCATGCATAGGAGACCCTAATCTGAATAACCTGAGCCGTACCCTGATTTTAAAAAACAAATTTTGGTTCTGTTGGTATCGTACTTCAGCGAAGTCCCCAAGCGTTCCATTCCTGTGCATTTCTGCAGAGCATTCACAGGATAAGCACTCCGGCTTCTCTCGTTTACATGCTCTTTGCTGTATTTGCTCTTTGTTTACAATTCCAGCGTATTTGAATCCTGATAGGTTAAATGGAAGGGAAGACGAGCATCAGCCACAGGGCCGCTGCCTGACCTATCCAGCAGACGCAGCTTGCTTTTAGAAAAGCCCGGTCATTTTTCACCAGCACTTTGAGGTACACTCAAATCTGCTTTGGCATCTGTCCAGCCCTGCATAATATCAAGCAGGGGACATCCTGTCTGAGAGAACAGATTGTTAGTTGAATTATATTCCTGAAATTGAGTTAAATTTCCATGAAATCTGCTTCAAATGTGAAGAACCCTAGGGGAATGGGGGCTTTTTTTGTTTGCTTGACTTATATTATAGCAATCAGGCATAGTAAATGAGATGCATTGTATAAGCACGTGTTCTGTGCGCTGTTTATGGCTGTTTATCTCGTGTTTGGTAACATGGTGAAGTAAGTAAATTGATAGTGCTGCCATCTGTAGACAAAAGAAAGTTATTGTACTCAGCTTGAAGAGAAAGGTAGAGGAGCTTGGACTCCTCTAAAATTTTGTTAGTGATGTTATATTGCAGCCAAGGAGAATATAGAAAAGCTCTAAGCTGCTTCTTGATATGCCTAATGACAATTCCTCATTAATGGAGATCAAATTTTATGTCACTGGTCCGCATTTTCAAAGTATGACACAGTAATTAAACAGGCCTTCAGTATCTTTGGGTCAGACTTGGTTACAAGCGCTGCCGTGGGACCATTGCTAGTCTTACTGGACTGAGAAGTGTACTTTGTGAGTCAGGATCATGTCAGCTATACTGAAAAGAGTGGTAGCCTTCCTGTAACACATAGGATTTCGGTCCATTTCTTGGTAAAAGGACAGATGGTGCAATTTTTCTGGCAGAGATCCAAGCATCCATATGGTACAATAGTGTTCTGTATTAATTCCAGTGTTGTTTCATTGAAGGATAACGTTCTGGTCAAACGCAGAATGTTCATGCTCGGTTTTATACTTTTACCTTTGTTTTTCTCTGTTAATTTTTATTTATTCTCAGAAGTATAAAAGCCATCTTCTCCATCTGCCACTTTTATCTTTCCACGTACACCAATTGTTTATTCTCCTCCTTGTCTCTCAAATTGCACCCGTGTCTTAAGAAGTGAAAACTGGCTGTAACACACAGAGTTAGATTCTGCCATTCCACAACATACCAATAAGACACACTTTCAGATTTCCCACCGATTTCCATCAGGTGAAGTTTCTATTTTATCATGTAAAGGGTGATAGAACTCAGATTTTGGAATTTTTTTTTTTTAATGCTGTTTTGTTTAGACATCTACATGGCCACAGAATCAGTAAAGGCTTTGGCTTTTGCAGGAGTACTCTGTGTTGACTGGATGTTTGTTCTGCTTGTGCATAGATGAGCGCCACCTTTTTGCCTCTAGGAAACAAGGAACATTGCCTATCGTTGTCTGTGTTTTTTATTTCTTGTCAACAATTTCTATGTGAATTTTATATGGGGATAATAAAATAGTCTGGATAGCACCTATTCCAAAATGATCTGCAAGCCATATTAAAGAGAAAAACTGCAGTGATTAGAGAGTGTCTCACAAACTAATCAGAATGAAAGAAATAAGGCATATAAGCAACAGTAAATCACTTAATGACTTAATCAGGTTAGCATGATAAATAAAGATACTCAGGCAAGATGGAAAAAAAAACCCTAAATAATTACAGTGAAAAGTACTTGAAAGAAATTGTATGCAAGCTGCCAGGAGGGCAAAAATATGGGGTTTGTAAAAGACACGGAGAGTAGCCATCTATGCATCACCGCAGACTGGACAAGCTAACGCAGTCACATCACGGTTTTGACAATGGTCATAAAACACAAGCCACTGTAGAACAGCATGAGATTTTCAATAGCCACACTAAATCCACATAAAGCTTGCCTTTTCCTCTCCAAAGTCCTGGTAAGCTGGAGCATTAAAATTGGTTCAAAGGCATATTTTCAAACTTTACATCAACAGAGTTGACAGCACATGCTGACATCAGGCCTCCAGTTCTACTCTGTTATGGGTGTGAAGCTCAATAGATAACGTACTAATAAATTAAAGGCAATGAAGGGCAAGACAATCCTTACTAAAAGGATCAGGAACTTCTGCTAACATTTTTATTTCAAATAAAGACAACTCATGAATTTGAACTCCAGTGGAAGACAGCAGTTTTGGATTTCTTTCTTTTCCAAGCATGAATAGACCATTGGTACATCGTTATTTGTCCTCTTGCGTATGCAAAAAAGTGGCATTCAATTATTCTTATGAGACAAAATGAATAATCATATACAAGAAACTTTGCACTTGACTGTGGAAGAAAATGACTAAGTAAAATAGTGAATTTTTAAAACAGGAGTGTAGAAATTTGGCCACATATTTAAAGTCATTTATGTGTCTTGAGATACAGAATTAGAAGTCAGATGGGGATTTTCAGTAGTTCTCTGAAAGGTGCTTAGCTGTGTACTTTTGAAAATCCTATCCATACTTAGGCTTTTAAAAACATCGTAAACTGTACTTTTACCAGCTCTTCCTGATTCAGTCACAGTGGCCAAGTTTCCACTGAATCAGCACTTCAGGGCCAAGCCTTGATAAACTGATAAACAGAAAGTTGGTGTCTTAGTTATATCAAAACTCTTTTACGTGGGTCTGACAGCACAGAGAAGCTGCTAATTTTTTTTTTTCCAATGAATTAGAGGACTTAAATTCAAAAAATACTTGCTAATACTTAAGGCTTCATGGATGTTTTAGGGCTTAAGCTAATGCTTACCTGAGTCTCTTAGGTGTGCCGTCGATAGGGAAATGAGAGAGTGCATGTGAATTTAATCGTCTGTCAGGTGACTTGGATAGCCAAATACGAAAAGGAGCACCAGAAGAAAAAAGTGCATATTGCTCATTCCCTTGAGCTCTTTTGTCCAAAAGCTGATTCCTGGATGGCAATGAACTATATAGTATTAAGTGATAAAAATATTTAAAGGAGAGCTTAGACTAGTAAGTGCTTTTGACTTTCAAAGGCATCAGAGCAAAACCAAAAGAGAAAAACTTCAACTGTATTTGTCTGAGAAGTACCTCTAGCATTTCTCAGGGAGTCTCTAAACATTAGTATTCCAAATGGCTCTGCAAATACAGTTGCATGAAGCAGTGGGCATATGGGTGGCATGAGAACATGACTAATTTAGTAATAGCTTCTGCTCTGAACCTTCAGAGAGATCTTACTTTATGGTTCCCACTTTAGTGTATGCTTTGGGGGTGGGCTTTAACTCCTAACTTCCTGACATAAAATGTTTATATGATCCCAGCAAAGTCAAATCTCATAAACTAGAGAGCTTCATCTGTCCTCATCCACCTAAGTGTCCTAACAAGTGGTTTGCAAAGTAAAGACATTTCCTGCCAAATGTCCTTCTTGTCCCAGGAGCCTTTCCTTCTCCTTTACTCGTGTCCAGTTTTGAGAAAAGGGTTTAATTTCTTAACCACCAGCCAAGACTGTACCATGGTGGATAGGAAATGCTCAGAGGAGGTGGAGGATTAAATTCCCTCATGTTGAGTAGGAACAGGACTGGGGTTCCTGCTTTCCTGGTGCATGTTCTGCTCATGAAAACCTCATCCTCAGAACCCCTTTCTCTGTTTCCAAGGACAGCTACATTTTTTCACCAAGCATGAAAAGGCTGTACTTTGTGCAGAGCTCAATCACAGCCTCATAGTCTGTCTCTGTGCTAAGCATGAACTGAGCATGCCAACCAGGGTGGATCCCAGAGGGATCTGAAGTGTGCAATTTTCCATATGCCTAATTGTTTAGGAGAGTGAGGGCATCTCCACATGTTGGGTGACCAAATGAACATGCTTTTTAGGAGGTGCAGAGGTGTGATGTTGGACACAATAAAAAAATATTTTTCCAGAAAACACTGACAGCTGCGTGCTCTCACGTGCATGTGTAAGGTCTTTTTGCATTTACTCTTTCCACTACCCAAGATGTGCCAATGTTGTCCTGTATGCACCTAAATGTTACTCTGAGCATTAAACATAACTCTTCCCAGATTTGCTAGTGACTTGGTTGGTGACCATATGTAAAGGTATTTGGCTAAGTTTGACCTTGGAGACCATTTCTTTGTGCCTTTGTTTGCCCTCATACCATCTCCAGTGTGCAACAGGACTGCCTCTTATCATATAGAGCCAATGTCCAACTGAAAGGGGCCTCTTGAGTGCTACTGTAACAGTAATAACAGTAATAAGTCTTGAATTTCCTGATTTTCCCCTTCTCCTTCCATCTGTGCTCAGATCCCGTTCTTCCCTGACACTGTTGTATATTATTTGTATCATGACGGTACTTAATTAAGATCTCCAGTCAGTTTGATCATGCTCCTACCCTTAAAAACATTAGCCCAGAAGCCACATAGCAGAATTTTAAATATCATTCTTCCTTGACATCCCCCGAGCATGAATCAGGAATATAGTGGATGAGCAGGAAATGGTAAGCACCCCTTATGAAATGCATAGAGTTGGGTATTTTCTCTGGGGGGTTAACTTGTTTACAGTCACTGCTTGCACTACACAAGCCTGAGAACCATTAGCCCGACACAGTTTAAAAACTCACAGCTGAAAAATGTACTCTGCAGGGTTTTTTTATACTCACAGAAATTGAGGTACACAATTCTCCAGTTCAAATTTGTAACAGATTTTCTTTTTCAACTTATCTACGTACTCAGTCTCACTGACTGAATGGAGGAGCATCTGTAGATTTCAAAGCAAATTTTGGTACATCCATAGCTGAAACTGTCTCAAGTTGCCATTGAATCAGATAATTCTTATCAGATATCCTTGAAGATGATAAGAGGATCAATGCTGTCAGCAAGTGCAAAGCAGCACAAAAATACAGTTCGGTGAAAAGCAGCTTCATTGTAATGCAAAAAACATCTCGGCAGCCCAGCCATTCTGGGAGCATGTGTGCAAGAGTTTGAGTGATTGGAATACAGGATTCCCAATCCGATAATTTCTGCCATGCATGAGACCCAAAATGATTCCTTGTCCCTGTGGGGTAAATGGACCTGCTCATCATGCAGGTCTTTGTAGAGATAATGTATACACCTGTTTGGAAGATTTAATAGTTGTGGTTGAAATACGAGGTCTGAAGCTCAAGGGTTAGGAGGGATGGTTAAGCTTTAAAATCACTTGGAAGCAGCTGATTTTAAGTTGCCATGGCAAAGGATTTTCAGACAATGAGAAGCTTTTACATTAATATCTTTGTAAGCCTTGTTGTGATAGAATTGTCTCTGTGAAAAGCAGTCTCTTTCTTGCTCCTGCTGACGCACGTACTGATAAAATCATAAAGTAATTATATAGTGCTATAATGATTTGGGGGTTCTTCTCAGAGGGTTTTGCCACTGGTTGGGAGATTCTGACTCTGGTAGATTTTATAATAGGGAACTGTATTATTCAACATTTTGTTATCAAAAAAATATCAAGGTACCCCCTATGTTTGCAGAAAATACCAAGGTATGGAAATGGCAGTGATGTTCAATTGTGTCAGTCTATTAATTCTGAGCAATAACTGAATAAAACCTATCTGCTCTTTGCTTTGATTGCTTTTTTTTTGGTCTTCTATTTTTTTACTTTGTGGCTGTCATGGCTTGAGTTTTTTTGCCACGTATATTTTGCAAATAGGTTCTGTGATCCTTCCGTCTTCCTTTTCAGTAGCCAAAACACGGGTCTGAAAAAGTGTATCCTAAGGTTAGGCTGGAAAGCAGCTTATCAGTAGGGGGCAGTTTGTGGAGAATTTGGCAGGGATTTATTCTGTTTCCCTTTGGGGAGGAGAGAGCATAGTGCCCATTCTTCCCAAGACAGTTTGGAGCTGTCCTGGTTGTTGCTGGGCAGATTTAAGGTTGCTCTCCTTTCCATCAGGAGCAGAAGCAAGGGCCCATTTCGGTGGTCAGCCGGCTACGGCTGGTGGCTCGCGTGCACATTGAATCTCAATGCAGAGAGGACTGAAGGCCAGTAGTTGTTGCTGCTTGTCTTTGCCAGCTGCCCAGAAGCTGGCAGCTGATGCAAATGGTACGGATGATAGCACGTTCTGTCTCTCTGAAGCCGGGAACACTCAATCCCTGCGTCTGCTGGCTGCCGCCCCGCAGAGGCTAGCTGCCGTCTTGGGTGTTTCGGAGAGAAGTTTTCTGAGATGCTGCTTCTCCTGCCGGCTGCAGGGACAGTCAGGATGCAGAAGGGGAAGTTTACAGGCCAAGAAAGGGCTTTGGGGAGGCAACACCGCATCTCAAGCAGCACTGAATCTCTGATATTCACGCCCAGTGGCACTTTGTCATATTGAAATTTAATGGGCTTCAGGACATAAAGCGAGGTGGTTTTGTTCTGACACACTTTTAATTAAGGTTTTTATCACATTCTTTTTAATTTCATTTTTTACTTGACATTGACCATTCCTTGTTTGGGATTCTGCAGGTCTGGAAAGCTTTCAGACAGGGCTTTAATTGGAGGCTTTCCAACGTAATTATTAGTTGTGTATTACATGGGAATGAAGCTGATTCTTTTAAGTTAGCACAGTACAAACGCTTCGTACCCTCAGCTGCTATGCTAATGCACAGGACTGGGCTCTGCATTACCGTACATCATCTCCGCTGTCTGTGCTGCAACGCGGACGGGCTATTTACTCAGTTTAGCAAGAGCAGCAGCACGCAAGTAATTAGGGCCTGACAATTCTCTGTGGGTATCATTAACTTAGTGCTGGTTTTTAGTCATAGGAGGTACCCAAATGCCATAACAACATACAAACATGTTTAAACATAAACAGATTGATCGGATTACATGAGTGGATCGATCACATTAATCTCAAATCCATATATTTTTAGACGTGTATTGTTAGTTATGTGGAAGCACGGAGCAAACTGATGCACATGTATGGGAAAGAATATTCGTACAGCAGTACGAGCTGTTAGTTATTAACTCTTTGAAATGAGCCAAAATATTTGAGCTGAGTAAAATGAGTAATATAGGAGAGCTTGAGAGAAAACTGAAATCGTTCACAAGATTAATGATGTATTTGAAGGTCCCCAAAATAAATTAGCCCAAAGTTACAAAAATGGCAAAACTATGTTGAGGCAAGATTTAGTAATAAGTGGGGGAAAAAAACAGATATGAAATTAAGGATGCTGAATAGTGGGTGGGGATAAGCTCATTTTATGTAACAAGATAATTTAAAAAGTGAAATACAAAAATAGATGGGAAACTAAGAAATAACCGCATTGCAGCTTTCGCATATTCACAGGTCTTCCAAAAAGCTTGACGTCTGTAATTTAAAGCAGCAATGAGGGACTCTTCACCTGGTATGGGAGCACAGCAGGGCTTAATTTCCCCAATCTTTCTCCCATCATACGACTGAAACTATGCTCAGCACACGACCAAAGAGCTGGTATCCCCTTCCAATCTGTTTGCAAGCTGTAGACAGAAAACACTGTGGTCATGGGGTGAATGTGCTTGTAGCCAGGCAATAAGAGGAGCTCTGTAAGCCCCCAGGAAAATGAATAACACGGAGGATGGCATATGCAGTTCCTGCAGCCCTTGCCCCTCTTCCCCCCCCTCCTGGAGGACACGTAGAGAAGACCTTGCAGTCCAGGCTGCTGAGCCATGGATTTCCTGGAGGGCTCGATCCAGGCACTCCCCAAACTGCAAAATGGGCTTTCTAGCTTTCAGTTTGTTTTTCATTCTGCAAAGCCACAGTCCTGTCGAAAGACTTTGGCTGGTTTAGGCTGGAAGCATTGGAGCTGCTGTTGATCTGAGTACTCAAGATGCCCATTTATTTGGGGGAGGGAGTCCTTTGCCTTAGGGTAAGTTTAGATTTAAAATAACTATTTCCTTTTAAGAGTAGATAGTGCCACTACTTCTTGAAATTGTGTAAATAGGGTTTGCATCTTCCAGAGAAATCAGTTGCAATCCTATCTCTCCGATACAGAAAAGCAACAGCAATTTCTGCTGAATTGATTCTCAGAGGGAGGAAGCTATGAAGCACCCAGTAGTGGTAAAGGGCATCAATCAAACAGGCACTTAGCCAAATGACTATAAAATATTTTTCAAAAAATTTTCAGCTGGCCAAATGTCAATCATTTAGATTGATTATAGATTAGATTAGATTTAGCTAAGGAAATGTGCGCTGCCAGGACAATGTTTTGGTCTGTCATGAGTACCTGAGAATACATCTAACTTCACGTAGGTAATAGGAACAGTATTGTGAAGCTGATCATTTCATGATTTAAATCATTAATCATGTAATGCGTAAGATTTTTTGGAATATGTATATAGCAGCATACCTGTTGTAATAATAATGGAAGTGAATATAAAAGAGTGGGTATGGTAGAAACATAATGCTAGAAGAGCTGCAACTGGAATTCATAGTTAGGACAGGGGAGACCTGATTGCGGCCTTTCAGTACCTAAAGGGGGCCTATAGGAAAGACGGGGAAAATCTTTATAGTAGGGCCAGCAGTGAAAAGACAAGGGGTAATGGTTTTAAACTAAACCAGGGTAGGTTTAGACTAGATATAAGGAAGAAGTTCTTTACAATGAGGGTGGTGAAACACTGGAATGGGTTGCCCAGAGAGGTGGTGGAGGCCCCATCCCTGGGAACATTCAAGACCAGGTTGGACGGGGCTCTGAGCAACCTGATCTAGTTAGCGGTGTCTCTGCTCCTGCGGGGGGGTTGGACTAGATGACCTCTAGGGGTCCCTTCCAACCCAAAACATTCTATGATTCTATGATTCTAAGACATGAGCAGAGACGTGGGTTCCAGTTTGTTACGCTCATTGCTTCGGTCAATAATCCATAGGTACAGCCATTTATGTAGTAAATAAAAACCTGCAAATACTGCTTTTCTATGACTATGCAAATCCCTTGTGTGGGAGCAATGCTCCTGCAGGAGTGGTGCTGAACAGGTGTCATCCGCCCTCACTCCTACACCCTTCCCAAATCAGAATAATTTGTAGTTCTTATAACCAAGACACCCTGGAAGAAATGAATAAACATTGCCCCTGTACAATACTAAATTAGCATTCTGTATATACAGCCAATCCTACAAGGCATATGCGTGTGTATGGGATAACTATATGTATCCATTGAATTAATAAACATGGATGCAGAGTTTTGTCAAGTATTGTCAGTATTTCAACTTAACAACCTGAAATTTCTGATTTAGGATTAAAAAAAAGAAGACTCTGACTATATTACCAGAGCACTATAAACCTTATGTGAGACTTGTGCCATGCTTTATGATAACATTCAGAAATCTGGGGTATGTCACTGGTCCATGGATGTTTGGGGCTCATGAGTTGGAGGAAAATAGTACCAAAAATGGCATCTATACCCATGTCCTTGGTATCATACCATTATCCAACATCCAAAAAAATGGTTCCACATGGTTACCTCTTGTGTGATAAACAATAGGATTGGGTTGGAAAATGAAACTGCTCAACAGCTCAGTGTATGATTAAGTTTATGCTGGAAACCCACTACTTCTCTGAGCAACAGCAACTTGCAGCTGGTAGAAACTTGCACTGTGGCGGATTTCAGGTATAGGGATACTAAGAAAACCGTTGCCTATTGCCAGCAATCGCATATGTTTTCTCATCTATTTTGGCTAGGTGGCATGCTTTAGGAAAAATTGTGCACACCATTTGTGTAATGCTTTTTGCATGTTTTACTCCTTTTCTCATTTTTATGGCTTCTCCAGCAATGATCCCAGTTTATACGCTGTTCAATTATTGTGGATGAATCCTGTTTTTATAACTTTACAAATTACCTTATGAATGAAAGAATAAAACAAAATTTTTACAGCAAAAAATACTTTGATTTTGAAGAACTTGATATCCACCTTTTATACCGCTGGTTTACTATACCCCACTGTACAGTACCATCATAGCATTGGAAGATGACAAATATCATTATCATGTTTATTCTGTTTTCATGACGTGTTGTGAAAAAAAAATGTGTTACTTTTTATCTGATACACTTAAATGACATTCTCCTGACTTACACAGACAATATTTTTATTATTTTGTTGGTGTAAAGGGTGTTTCAAACCAAAATTCTGAAATATTGTTTGGCTGTTCTCCTTTTACAATTTATTCTCAGAGAGTGATTTATGGATAGTTTGAGATATGGATACCACATGCCCAACTTGGATTAAGCTAAGCATAACTCTGAGAGCACCTTTGTTCAAGGATGCAAAATAAAAACATCTTGTCTTCCTTACACAAAAAAAAAACCCAAAATCTGCAGTGCAAGAGTAGTTGACATTATCCTGACAGTTTAGCCTATAATTCTTCAATACAGCAATCGTTGTTACTGTTTATTTGTGCACAGTAGTCTTGGTCATGGCTCAGGCTCCAACTCAGTTAGACTGTGTAAAGAGACAGTTTATGATGGTAAACTAGCAGTGCTGTGAATACTAGCCTCCAGCTGGGAGTAAATTCTGACTTTTATGTCATGTAAATATTGCCGTGCTAGTTCAAGTATCAATCAGATGAAAAAAGGCAGTATGAGTATCCGGGTTTGGTCTAAAGGAAGAGGATTGCTTACCTCAAATTTGTCCTTTCTACTACCTGTCTCACTTGTGGTAGAGTGCTGCTAATTACTAGATTTTATTTATTCCACCACTGAATAAAAAAAATGCATAGTCTTGGATATTTTCAGAGAAATTATCTAAACAGATATTCTGATTGTAGCTTGTGAAATGAAAGAGAAATGGTATATCCATAAAACATTCATACTTTTAGGCTGTATTTGTATTGCTGGCTGTTTGGGGCACGGATTCTCTCTTATTCTGTTTGTACGTGCATAGAAAATGAAACCTATTGAAAGGAACCTAATGAAAAAGACATTTCTGTATATGAATGACTAATGCCAATATATATGCAATCCCTTTCTAGAATTGTATTGGTCTCAAAATGAGCCTCCAAGCAAATTTCTGAATATCAATTTGAACAAAGCATTGTTCCAGCTAATCATATGCTGCAAAAGAAGAATCTTTAAAGCAAGGGGAAAACAGTTTTTCTAGTCCTATGTAAGGAAAACTTGACAGCTTGGTGCTAGTAATTGGAAATGGAGAAAAAAAAAAAAGTAGAAAAAGGCAAAATCCACAGGTCATTAGTTCTAACGTGTATATCAAGAGGATGGCCAACAGCTAAAATGGGCTCTTTTCATTATTTTCTATACATTGCTAAGATTTCCAAGAGAGAGGGTTCCTCTTTTAGAATTATTGCAATCTTTACTTAACTTCCGAGTATATAGAGATTAGGAAAGAGCTGAAGATTCTTTTTGTTCAGGCTGTTCTGCTTGTTGTGCCAAGCAGATCCTAGACCGCCCACCTGGGAGTGCAAAATACGCTAGAAAATGCAAGGCAACAACCTGAGCCTACGTATGGCAGCCGGCTGAGCTAGGAGCAGGGCAACAGAGCACACGAACAACTGAGATGACAACAGTCTTTGGACTAATGTGCTCTGGGGTTGAGAACCCTCATGAACTAGCAAGTATTTTAACCATTCCAAAACTATTATCATACTCTGCCCCACTTAAGCAGTTTAAATGGCTCCGAAAATGCTCCATTTTGCTGTAATCACAGAATCACACAGAATGGCAAGGGTTGGAAGGGACCTCGGGTGATCATCTAGTCCAACCCTGCTGCTAAAGCAGGATCACCTAGAGCAGGTTGCACAGGACATCGTCCAGGCGGGCTTTGAATATCTCCAGAGAAGGAGACTCCACAGCCCCCCTGGGCAGCCTGTTCCAGTGCTCTGTCACCCTCAAAGTAACGGAAGTTGTTCCTCATCTTCAACTGAAACCTCTTATGTTTCAGTTTGTGCCCAACATATCGTGGAAGTATAAAAACAACCACTAATGTTTTTTTCTTGGTTTCTGCTAAAGGCAAGGGCTCTTTTGAATATTATGATAAAGTTCAATTTCAACATCCTTAAGTATTCAAACTGAAGAGAAATGAAACAATGTTCATAGAACATATTTTATTAATTTAGCATTTTATGATCATAGTTGTATGAGCATTATTTCTGCTAGATAATGTGCTAAGAAAATTTGGACTGTATGAAATTCAGTCAGTAATATATTGGTACATTCCCTTACAAAGACAAGTTGCCATAAACTTTCAAAAAAATGCCTACAACAGTAAAGAGAGGCAGAGTGCCTTTCCCTATGGATTTGCAGTGTATCTTACGTACCGAAGCAGAAATATACCCATAGATTGTATACTTTTGGAAATTGGTACTGCCTTTAGACCTAAGCAGCCTTCTTACGGACTTGAAGCTGATGCTGTAAGGGTCTAAAAAGTGAATGCAGCATCTATCATGCTTAATATCCATGAGCAGTAGATTGTAAAAAAAAGAGGTTGCAGTCTCAATGGTGAGTGACTTCCCTGGTGGAAGGTAAGGTGGGGTTTTTAGATGCCAGAAGGGGACATGGACTATCCTCCTCAAGACAGAAAGACAGAAGGAACAATTGAGAAATTATTCACATATAAATGAAGACAGTGCATTCCTAACATATATTTTGTTCATGTTTAGATCTGAACAAGACAAATTCTCATGAGGGAAAATACAGTTTTCATCTCTCCCCAGTCCTTAAATTGAACTTGAGATTGCAAGATGGAAAAATCATTATTAGGGAATTGGTCTAGGGATGAGCATGAACCTGATTTTCTAGTTCAACAAAAGACTTGTTCAATCACGTCGCTGTGTGTGAAAGATGATGTAGAGTGCTACCAGACTGTAAAGGCATGGCTCTATGCTCATTCAGCACAGATGTAAATAATTTAGCAAGATGCAAAGCAGTGCGACCAGATCTGAAAAAAAAAAAAGGTAATCCCATTATTTTGAACAACCGACTATGTCATGTCGCCCGTTCAAGGAGTGTTTCTGATATTTTAAATGTTGGGTGGTTGTGTTTAGGGTTGACTTTTCAAGTTTTGACAAGTATGCCTTTTCACTTGCTGGTCTTGACATGCCTAGTGGACCTGACTATTGATCTGAATTGAAACAGGCAGACTGATTCAAAATAAATTGAGATGTCACTGGGTCATTTATCAAAGAGGAAACTATTATCATTGGTTTTGCTTAGATTAGGAAGCTGAGAGCAGAGAAAATAAACAGAGAAAAAAAAAATATAGGGGAAAAAAGACAAAGCATGTCAGAATTATCCTAATGCAGCAGGTAGTTGTTCTAGTCTGGTGGATATACTGTGCTACAGTATCTGAAGCAGTGCCCCTGTTGTGATTCATTATCACTATATAGCACTACTGGAATTAATAATAATGAAAGACAATCTTAAACTGATGATAGAAATTGTGGTGTTCCTACATGGTTTTATAACTAAGTGGCTAAATAACTGTTTTTCTGGAGATAATTCCATTATAAAGAAAACAAAGGTAACCTTTATAGATAAGTAGTTACATAATTTAGGCTGGTAGGGCATTATTGGCCTGATTCTCTGCTTATCTGAACAGATAAAATTTCACCAACGATGACGGTGATGTGCCCATTTATTCTAGCAGGGAGCTGTGTGCAGTTTTAAATTATCTGATGTTGTCTGAAGTGCCTCCTTGTCTTTGCTTTGTCAGAATCGGTTTCTCACCGTTTTCTCGCTGGGGTTGCTTCAAAGGCAGCTTTGGGCAGCACAATCAGTTTTTGTGGCACGGGGACCGAGCCGGGGATCGGGACCTAGCAGGGTGCTGGCTAGCATCTAAATACACAATGTGGTCCTTATTCTTCTTTTGCGGGGGAGCGCCACATAATTCTCACTGATCAGCCGTCTTTGTCTGTTGAGCACTAGCTGGGGAATTGTGTTTCCATGACCATAAATGCTATAATTGTGCCCTGCCTTTACTTGATGTGTGTCATGCCGAGCTGCTAGGCAAAACAAAAATCCCACTGACTCACCTCTTGCACGCTGCCCATGTGCTTGCTCTGCCATAACTCGGCAGTCTGCAACAGCCTTGGCCAATTCTTAATTCTCAGTTTATCTAAGTTTTTGTATGCAGCATTTTTAATTGCCAGTAAATCCAATCTGGGATGCCTTGTTTGTGCAAAACACAGTGTTACTTTGTCGTGCCAGAGGAGGACTGTCAAACACTGCTTGTAGAAAAGAGATTTTTATTTCCGCTCTAGGAGAGAATAGCATGAAAACAACAATGTTTACAGACGAGTTTAGGAAATCAAGACAACTGTTTAGAAAAAGGCCTAGTTTTATGCTCCTCTGAGTTTCTCAGAACTTTAAGTTCCTCAGTGCTTGACAGTACCAAGGTTTCTACTCCTGGGAAATAAACACAGCCAGGAGGATTTGGAGAGGGTAAACTCCATTTGGAGCAGGGAACCAGATCTCCTCCTTCCTGGGGGGGGGGGTCCTCTCTACACTAGGTGATTAGATACGAGGTGTAGTCATGCCCAAATCATTCCACTCTTATAAATAATTAAATATACATTGGAGGAGGGACTTCAACCCCTTTCAACCACCTTTCCGATAAACTTCTTAACCACTAACAGTGCTCCTTCCTTACCTCTTCTTCCTCTCTCTCTCTTTCTCTCTCCCTCTCTCTCTCATTTTTTGTAAGAAAAGGCCAAACAGGTTGTGGCACCCAACTCCGTGGCCCCTTTAAATGATAAAAAAAAATCTAGAGGAAATAATGATGCGAAGACTAGCTAGCTGGCCTCTTGCACTTCTTAAGAAATGTCACATTTGAAACCAATCAACTGGTTTTATTGACTCAGGACCTGGATATGAATGGGTTGTTGTTCTTCCAATTGTATTTGATTAATTCTGCCAGGACTTAAATCACGTTTTCATCTAATCCTTTGGGAGACCTGTAGAGCACTACAGAGACAGAGGGAACCTTTCCAGTTCTTCTCCTAATTATTAGTTTGAAAAAGTTACTGCAATCAGCTGATGAGAGATGTTACCTTCTTTAAACAAAGCTGAATATATTCAGTACTGTCATCATAGCAAGCTGAATCTGTGGTGACATGAGTAGCTTGTAATAGCTGTGAATACTTCTATAAGGTGTTACTTTATGTAATGTAGCTCCACTATTTAATTGCTCTCAATTACTAAATCAAATTTTTGTATTCTGCAGTAGCTGTGTTACTGTAATATTTTCAATTCTTAATATGAAATGGTGAAAACCAATTCATTAGCAAATGCTACCGCATGAGCTAAAACCTCCAGAATCAATGCATGAAAAGAGAAAAGGCTGTATCAGTTTCACAGATGCTCATAGCTATTAAGAGATTTTTGAGTTTGCTGGATTTCTTTAAATTCTATCGAAGCACCTCAGAGCAATAAGGATGGTTGATAACGTAAGTAATAAGAGAGTCATCCCAAGAGATTTCATGTGAAAGCAACTTAAAGACAGAGAATATGAGCTAATGGAGCAGCCTGAAGTCCATAAATCTGGTTTGGTATCTTTCTGAAAGATCATCTTTAGCTTGGCCAGAAGATACTTTCCTGAGGAAGTAATGACTTGGTGAAATATTGCACATGTACACTAAAGATCAGATGGACTGGTCAGTGTCCCTGCTTTCCTTTTACACGTACAAATAAAATCCAGTGAAAAATAAAACAACAAGGGAGCTTGTCCGCTGAATCTGGGAGGAAGTGTCTTGATTCAGGTTGCAGCCATGGGCAACCATTCGTGGCGGTCAGATATCCTGTGCCATGAATCGAGGCAATAAAATGATGATCCAGATATTTACTGCTCCCTCAAAGTCTCTTCAAGAGATGGATCCAATTTTATAGAGCATGATGTAAACAGATATGAGATAGTTACCTTCTACAGTCAGGACGTAAAGAGAAAGCAGGAGAAATGTGGTTAAGGTGATCCAGATCTTTAATCCATGTTAACAAACCAGAGCAAGCAACCCGGAGTTTGTAATTGAGCATGATAAAACGCAGAGGCCTCCTGAGTGCTGCACATCAGGACAAGGGATACCAGACAAGTCAGGAATCTGTGGGGTAATAGTTAAACCGTAGACGGAGCCTTTTTCCCCCCCTTATCTAAGCCACAGAAAAGGACAGATTCTTTCGGAGCGATGCAGAGGAAGAGCATAAGTCGGGTGCTGCTCTCCCCTTGCCCGCGTGAGAGCAGCTGCCCGAGGAGCCTCTGGTCACGCACCGAGCCCTCGCTCTCCTGTATCCCTTCCTCCTGCCTGCCATCCTTCTTTCACGCTTGCCAGAGCTCAAAGTTTGAGTTTCGACAAAACCAAAGCAAAATAAACACGCACCATCTGAGAATTATGTGGCGTGGCTATTTTGCTGTGGAAACTGCAGGGAAGGGTTTTTTGTGTCCAGTACTTCAAAACCCTTCTTTTGTCTGATTAGTCTTCCAAATTGCTTTATTTTCTCCCCAGGAGAAAACCTAAATAACAGTTGAGAAAGGCGCTTTCTATCACACTTCAAGCTGGAAGAGGGCTATAGGAAATTTAGTGATAAATCTTCTCCCAACAGTGTAACACAGACTACAGTAGTTCGAAAAATATTTACCAAAATGGTGAGAATGCCTGCGTGGGTGAGTTCATGCAGACCTGATAGAGAGTCAGCCAGTAAAGTTCTGGTTGTTTTTCCATGTCTCTTTGATGTTTTGCTCAGTTCACACCATCCTAGCGCCAAGGAGGACACCAACAAGAATTTTCTGACGACTTTCTTTTTGACTGATTCTGACTTCGCTCAGTTCTGAAAATTTCCTGGGAGAAATGTCAGGCAAAACTACAAGTAAAAGCCCTTCCCGACGATGCTTTTAAAGCTTTTATCACTGAATGCTGACAATGGTTGAAATGGGAACTAAGACAGAGAAGACGCAGGAAAAAAGGTCACAGGTGGCTCAGTTTTAGCGCACGCTGTTGGTAAGACAGTAGTGGTATTGCCAAACCCAAGTTCCCAAATTTTTGCTCTTGGCTTAAAAATAAATACATTTTAAGTAGTAATAAATAAATTATTCCTGATTTGAAGCTTTGGATTCTATGCTTTCAGACTTGTATTTCTAGCCATGAGGGTTAGAGAAATTATTTTTTATTTGAAATGCAAGCTGAGAATCTCTCATGATAGCATAATGCCGAGAACAAAAGCTCCGAGAAATATGCTCCGTATCTCAGGGATTGGGATAAAATCACAAGAGTTGGCAGAGGTGAATATTCTTAAAAGTTTGCATACAGTTGATTTTGCAGTCTCGCTTCTCTAATGATACAGTACTCAGAGGAGCTGGTTGCTGCTTTGCACACCAATGCCAGAGTTCTTCAGTGGGTTATCTCTGGTCAGTAAATAGACTGATGCCTTAGAATAAGGTCCAGATCCTGATCCATACTGAAAGAGAAGACAGATGCAAAAGCAAACCTAACCCCAGGAATCATAAGCAAGTAGAAAGATTTTAAAAGCACATTTTTTTATATATCTAAAAGTTACAAATCTATATGTGAAAGTATTGAATTTTATATGATTGTTTTGCAGAGTTCTTGGCACCTAGTTTGGGGCATTACTCCAGTGTTTAAGATCAGCCTTTACCTCTGACTTTCTGGTTGGTGAATGCCACGATGCACCAGCAGCTGCAAGAGGCTGTCAGGAGAAAAGGATGAAAAGGATTCCACCTACATTTTACTGGAAACCTGTAACATTAAGATCAGCTGCATCTTGGATAAAGGGCCCCGGGACAAAACACTAACTTTCACTGTCACTGAGGCAACAATTTTTTAAATTGCCTTTGCCTTCTGATATATATTTTTTTAAATAAAAGACTTTATCATTGAAGGCATCTAAAACTCTCCCAAAGCAACTTTCATCCTGATGTATAAGTGATTTAGAACATCCAAAAACTTTCGGGCTATTGTAGCAATGTAGTAGAAAATAGGTTGTTATTTAAAGTGCCCCCCAACAATTTTTCCCTAAAATGTGTTAGGTTTCTGGATAATAATAACAACCTTTTTGAAGTTAGACTGCTTGCTTTCTTTCCCTTAGGAGATCAGCCGTTTTTCAAAGCAAAGAAGTTTTAGCTAAAAGTTTCTAAGGTACCTAATACTGTATTCTGGCCCAGTCGATAACTGCAAATGATAAAAGGTTTTCTCTCAGCCTTTGTGCTCTCTGGCTGCATTAGAAACTGAACGAAGATATATGAGATGACACAGCAGGCTTTTTAATCCTTTAGAAATGGTTGGCAAAGTCACCTCTTTACTTAAAAAAAGTAAAACATATAAAGTTGGGCTATATGGGTATTTTTTTTAAATAAATGTCAAATCTTTTTGTAATCTACTGTATTTTCACAGTCTGGGGTTGGGTGAAGGACAATACTTTAACATACCAAGACATATTTTTGGCAAGTTCAAAAGTTTATGAAACAAAGGCGCTGATAATTCCAGGAGAAGAAGGAAAATACAGAGCCTTTGAAAAGCTTCTGTGGGTTTTGCTTACAGCCCTGTCTGGAATTTGCTATGGTTAGAATGAGAGGGATGCTATGAAAAATAAATCTGAAATGCTGCGGTGCAGTGCATAATGTGTTGTAGGCAAATTTATGTAACAGAGCTCACTTGAAAGCTTCAAAGGCACTTTAAGCCTTTATTTTGTGAAAATCTAATTGAGATACCAGACATGTGCCAGTAAGACTCAGAGTTTATGTTCTACCTGATTTGAGGAAAGGTTAAGTGACAGAAAACTGTAGCGGTATGAAAGCTATATTTTTCACATCTTTTCACTGTTTTTTCTTTGCAATCTGCAACTTTCGCTGCAAACATAGTGCTCCTCCTTAGACACAAACTCTTAATTGAGCAATACTTCTCTACAGGTGAGCGATACCTATGACAAAATACGCAGTAACTGTCTTGCAAAGGAAAATCTAGTGAACTTAATGCAAAGTTGCGTCTTGTGTAAATACTCTGCCCTGCTTGTCTCTTTTCAATCAATAGTATAGATGCAAGTCCCATAACCAGGAAGGGAACACAGCTTCAAACCCCGCCATTCCCTACTCCCCTTAAATTCCCACCCAGCACACCAGCTTTTCTTACCAGCCACAAACATAACTGAGAAAACAGGATGCAACCTCCTTGTTGACTCCGGCTAAAAAAGAAAAATTAACTCCAATGAGCAGCAAGATGGTTGTAGGCTGAGTTATCCAGTTGCATCCTCTGGGTGCCACCACACTGCCCTTCCGAGAGAATCAGTCTGAATTTAGCTTTAACTAGAGGGATCTCCCAGGTCCCAGGGTGGATTCCAGTTTCCAGGCTCCCACTGGTGATGAGTGCTTAATGGTGTGGCACCCCATGAAAGTATCTTTCTGATCTTCCACCACTGGTTGGTGTCACAACCTGTGAACTTCTGGTTTTCCTTCCTTTGATTTTGGGAGTGGGTAGGAGTATCTTGATGCAACTTCAGCTGTATTATACACAGGTTTTGTTTGCTAATGCTCATGGAATTTGTGCATATTTGATTACTTAAGGCTGACTTTCAGAAAATCAAGGTGCTTGGAGCTGACAACAGCGTGCAACTACAACGCCTTAGCAAGAAAGGAGAAAAGATAACAATGAAATCAGTATGCTAGGGGGTGAGCGCTATATAATTAGGAAACTGCAGCTTTATTCTTGTCTCAAAAGCTGTAGAAAGCCATGACTACCATTCTATTTCCGCATTCCCTCAGCCATTGCTTATTTTTATATCGAGACAACATGCTGGCTGGCAGAATCCTACTGATTTTCTTCCCCTGAACAAATACGAGACATACATACAATCTTCTTTTTTATTGTTAGTCTACCACCTTCCACAAACCATCACTTATCTCCAATGGGCAATATCTCCATGGGCAAAATATGATTTCTGCCACTATCTTTACAACCCTTTGAATTAAATTCTATGGAGAAAATACCCCATTCATTTTGGCTGTGTGAGACAAGGGATGCCACAGGAGCCTAAATGGCTGAGGGTTAGAAAAAGGTGTGGATATGACAGTTGCCTACCCATTGCAACCAAAGACAGCCATCGTAAGTGGCATGCAAGGTTACTAAGGCTGAAGGACTGTTGTTGCTCAACGACGTATCCATCTCCTTATTTTTTCTTACTCTCCAGACTGTTTTCTTTCTGTGAAATAACAGACGCTAAGAACAAAGCTCATCTGGATTTCAGAATAGAAACCCAAACCTTACCTATACCTTGATTTTGTTAAGCATGCTGGCGTGCAGTGGGGTGCGTACTCCTGCAATGTGGGAGGAGGTGGGAGGGGTACGCTGCGGGCTGCTGAGGAGCAGGGGGGGACGTAGCACATCGCCATACATCTGGGGCTGGTGCGTGGGTCCAGGCACCAAACCTCAGCGGTGTTTTCCTCTCTGTTGGGATGGCATCTGGAGAGCCCGTAGCTCGTGAGCATCCACCATCTCACAGCATCTGCAGTGCTGAGTAGAGCCGGAGGGCTTTCACAGGACAGTTTGTTACGCTGAGTTTGGACTCCCAAATGCCATGCGCTGGGAGTAAGACTTTCGCACCTTTTACAGGCTACGCATTGATGTGCCTTGCAGATCCAGCCATCATTCATGCACACCAGATATGAACCCTATAGATTTCAATCACATCTACATGGAATTGCGTCCTTTCACCAATGGCATAACGATTAGTTATCTTACAGACCCTCTCTATTCAAGATTGCTAAAAATACATTCATGCACATATTTGGAAGTATAATAGCAAGTACTGTGTTCTGCCTCCACGCACAAAGAGCTGAATCATTAGCAAAGCTTATGCTTCAGGTGAGTTTTCCTATGTACTGCAAGGCTGATCACTGGTGAAAGAGTGCCTACATCTACCATTAGGGGAAGCCTTGGTGGAAGGGCCAGAGCAACTGTAAACCAAAATTTATGTCAACAGAGTGAGAGCGATTTACACTGGCTCCACTGCAGTATAATGATGCCTTTCCAGCCCAAAACAATGTGTTAAAAACATTTTAAGCTGATCATTGATATGTATCTTGGGATTATTTCACTCTGCAGCAAAAAAAAGAAGTGTAAGGAACAGGGTTTTCTCATATCTGCAAATCTACTTTCGAGCTACACTTCGGTAGGAAGCATGATAAAAGTAAAAAGAGATAATGCAGCAGTCAGTCCTGCTGCTTAGGATTTGGTGTTTAATTATTATTTATTTCGTTTCCTCAATCATTTTGCTTCACTCATTTGGCTGGAAGGCAAACGCATTCCCTGTTGATTTATCGCCGCTCGGCCAGGGGCTTTTGCTGCTCGGTTTGATTCCTAATACGGTAGCGACAGCAGAGTTTGTCCTGCAGAGACCAACAAAGGCAGCTGTGGCACTAAGACTAATAAAGACCAGAAAATGGGCTTCCCCACATGCGCTGAATTTCCTGCTTTCACTACTCTGTAAATCAGCGCTTTTGTCTTACTTTATGGTAAGGCTGCGAATTGTTTCCCATTACCCAGCTGAATGGCCTTTCTCGATCACATCAGAAAACATATTTTTCTTTAGGTTTGGAAAACACCTACTCCATCACAATAAAGTTTTTATTATACTGGTGTGTAGCTTGAAAACATGCTGTCGCAGTATCCATGGATTAATCATAGCACAGAGGAATAATACATTATGGGAACTGAAAAAACCTTAGGATTTCCCCTTTTATTTGATTCAACACACTCAACTTTTCCATGCTCTGAAATATCTGCTGTCCATTATGGAAGGAAACTGATTTTCTGTAATTTTTTTTTCCCTTTAATAAAGTGTTCTTCAGGTAATAGGCTGTCAAACTCGCCAAATCTAGAAATGGCCTTTGCTGGTGACATACCAAAATCCAAAGGATTAAATTCTTCCACCGAGCAGGGTCTCTAAAAGGTTAATATGGAGTTGGAAATTAATATGATTCCAAATACAGAACAATAGTGTGCAGTGACATGACTTTGTGATAAGCATTTGTTAAAGCTAAATCCTCCCTAAGCCCTGCAATTGTTTTCCTTTGTGCTAATGGCAAGCTAACCGGAGGCGCTCCCTCTCTCTCTCCCTGCCTCTCTCTCCCCCGAGAATATCAGATAGGCAAGTTTATTATTTGCTAAGTCTGGCTTTTTTTTTCTTTTTTTTTTTAGTTAAAACCTCAGTTCTCCCTAGGTCATTCTTTTCAGCATTTGTGATCTTCACGTCTGACAGGAGAATTTGTTGTCTTTCTGAATCCACAGATTTAATGTTATTGCTTGCTGTTTGCTATTAATGGCATGTACTTTAAAGAAAACTAATTTAAATTCTTCCTTATTGTTGCTGAGTGACTGTCTTGACTTTCATTGTTCACAGGCAAAAAAAAAAAGAGCCCTATTGTCACCTACGTACTGACTAATGCAGAAAAATGTTCGATAGGAGTTTCCAGAAGAAAGCTGAAGCCTGGGACTCCAGGGGAATTGATCGCTTCATGTTCTTACCAGGGATTTTTAACAGGAGTTAGGGGCCTTTAAAAATGGACCCATCTACAGCTCCAAATACTTAATACCTTTGAAAATCTGTTCTAAATTTGGTGAACATTGCTTGAAAAGAGTATTGTATTTAGAGCTTAGTTTCACTGAAATTCTTTATATTCTCTTATTATCCACTATAAGTACTGCCTTGGCTTGGAAGCGGTGTCATCTGCCTTTCCTTTACTATGGCTTCAATCTACTAACTCCAAATAAAAACACTTATCAATTTCACTCCTCTGTCATCCTCTTCCTCCTCCTCCTCCTCATCTAATGACCACAAACACTCAGGCTTGTCTTTTCAAATATTCCTACTTTCAATTCTGAAGAGCCAAAGGGTTTCTGAAATTCATATGTGCTTTTTGGATTCCTGGGCTATTTGATTTTATTACAGATCATGATCCCTTGACTAGACTACATCAAGATCTTGTTTCAATGCAGTAGCACGCAGAAATATGCTGAGCTGCCCAGATTCAATCTGGTTTGTCAGTGAAGCAAAAGATCAGATTGCTCCATCACTTTTGTATCAAATTGGATATCTGCTGTATAAATTTGTAGCAGGTATCCAAGCTGAAAACTATCATGTACCTTTGGGTTTCTGATAGGTGGTGTCGCGTCTGACTGCCTTTTAACCTGAAGTGGCGTACAGTAGGTGGTGAACATGTCAGTCAAATATCCATTTGTGCCATTAAATGGCTGGGACAATTTGAGGAAGAATTTGAGTACATTGGGGCATGAGCTATTGGTTGTGTTATCAGAAATACTTCCATCTTGCAACTAATGATGCCATTTGTCAAGTTGTCTGTCCTCTTATCTTAAAGCAGGACTAATGTTCTCGGCAGCAGACTGTTCTTACACCTGGGTTTTGGTCTACCTTGAATGTTAGCCCTTAAATAACTCCTGGTCTTGTTCTTTTTTGCAACTCGTTTGGGGTAAACGAACAAGGTAAATTGTTTGTTCTACCAAGGACTTCAGTGCTTCCATAGCTCTTCAGTGGGCATAATCTAGATGTTGCTCTTGTCTAAGTGAAAATTTGCCTTAAGTTTCAGGTCACTGCTTCTCATTATGTGGAATCGACAGGAATGCGAGCAGGCATGCAGCCTCCCAGCCCTTCCTCTGCAAATACCCAAGCTAAAAATCTGACCTTCAGGCTTTTCAAAACTATTTTTTTGTGATACTGCAAAATAGGTTTTCACTCAGCTGTCATTTTTGAAAAACAGATATAATTTAGCTGAACTCAGTTGAAATTGCTGATAAATTTGGCCTCCATTGTAACTTCTCGTGCCGAGATTGAGATGAAGATGTTGCCCGTTCCAAGAAAATATGCTTTTGATGTTATTTTCCTTACTGTGGTTTAATTTAATCCACAACAAAGCAAGCCAGTCTTCCCAGCAATATTGGGAAACACCATCTGGAATGGCCCCTTCCACTCCTGGAGCAGATGCAGTTTCTTGCCTTGCAGCATTCCAGGAGTCTTCTCCTCACCAGCAGGAAGCTCATCAACCAGACTTGTCCTTAGCCTGTGCTCTGGGCAGAGA
>NW_009260774.1:4811099-4811726 GCF_000687185.1 Egretta garzetta
ACATGGCCTCTGTGTCTAAACAGGCACAAAGAACCAAATGTTTCATGGGGTGTTTTATGTTTCATATATGGGATTGGTGGTGTATGTGTTGAGGCAGTAAAGACTTTGATCCTCAGAAACGCACTAAAATTAGGTGCCACAAATAGCCTATATGAATACCCAAAATACTTTCCAAAATCCTGCTTAACAGACACTGGATGTGTTGGGAAGCAGGAGGGGGGGGGAAGAGAGCTGTTAAGTGTTGTCCCCAAATAATTCTGAGTGCATGTTTTGTAGGCCAAAACCAAGACTGCAATCATGTAGCTCCCTCCTTCCATTTACATTTTTTCCTTAAAGCTCAAATCTAACAGAAAAAAATAATGAGAACTGATAATTATATAAACATAAACTTCTTAGGTAGAAAAAGCACTAGGAGTACTATTTCAAACTGAGACTGAAAAGCTGATGCTGATGGACTCCCTTTATGTGCAGCCACTGATGAATGAAATATCATTTGAAAGTTTTGATATGCTCTTAAAATAAATATCAGCCTTGATAAAGCATAACTAGGGTTGGTTTCTCAGCTGTGAAGAGTTTGGATCAGGCTGCTTTACTGGTAGTCACTGATGTTGTAAGGCTATTTTTTTT
>NW_009260774.1:4811738-4825659 GCF_000687185.1 Egretta garzetta
CATTCCTGCAGTATTAGCTTTCAGAGCTATTCCTAGTTTAATCATCTGAATCAAAAAACACGTCTCTCTCACATTGTCTAAGGCCGAAAGCTTACCTGAATGAGAAGAGCAGTTTATAAAGCAGAAGCAATAGGTTTTTATTAAAACCATCAGAATTATTTTGCAGCATATTGGTTCACATTTTTCTGGTGACTCCTTTATATGAGCTAAGGTAATTGGGTGTTTCCTACCCTTTCTATCACGGGTAGATGAAACGTCCTGCTGCTTTGCTATGCTATTTTTGCTATCCTCTGCTTCTCCTCCTAACTCACCTAACATTATTTTGGACCATGAGGGTGTGGAATACACGGTCGTAACTGGGTTTGCTGCATTTGAAAAAACCTCACATGCAAACAATATGATAGTTCCGTGGGTTTGATGTGAGTCAGCCTTTATCTCTGCCTTTGTCTTCTTCTGAGTGTGTTGCTTCTCAGCCTCTGTGGGAGAGGATGCAGATTACCCTTAAGCAGGGTATATTAGCTTTTTTCCATGTAAAGGCGATCACAACACAGTAGTACCATGCTGATGTGCAGTCCGGCTATAAAGCCTTACTGTGGCAATGTTGGCATCAAGAGTCTGTAGCACGAAATGTATATTCTTGCTACAGTAAATTGCTAATACGCTAGTTAGACCAGGATTTGGTTTTAATGGAGCTTCTCTGTGTTTCAGGGTTGAGTAATTCCTTTGAATAAATACTGCCACCCACTCCGATGTGGTTGCCTCGATACTAGAACTCCTATCTGTCCTCAGTGCAGCTTGAGGTTAGGACTTGTTTTGCCTCACAGCTGCCAGGTTTGGGGTTTTGTGATAGGTGGGGTTGGGGAGAGGAGCAACCAAAAGAGCAATATGTTTGTTAGCAGTCAGCAGTTTATGAAGAGGGGGGGAAAAAAAAAAAAGTGTCAACTGTTTTTAGAGAAAGAAAATGGACATGGAAGGTTGCTCCCTACCACACCGCAGTCTCCACGTTTGTCCTCAGTAAAGCTGTCTCAGCGCTTGACCATGGCAAAAATATTCTTTTTGAATAGGTGTCATCTCTACTTCTTTCTGACTGGCATTACTGCCTTTCAGTCAGTTCTTTCTATGAGCACAGCCTTTCACTACATTAAAGAAATGCCCCCTCCCCTTTTTTTTTTTTTCACTTTCTTCCAGTTATTTTTGGGTGTCTGTCCTCACCCCTGTCTCCATATGGCACAGTAATTTTCCTCAGGACAGTCATCCCAGCTATTTAAGCCTGGAAGCAGAGAGAAACATTGCCATGCAAATAGAAATCCTTGACTAAACAAAATTTGTAAATCCCCCCGTGTTTCTTTCAGTCAAGTACCCTAAAATCTTGATAGTCACACCACCAGCCAGCAGCATCACCTACTGAGATTTCTAAAGTAGGTGCCTTTCCACCATCATCCAGGATGCAGAAGAATGGCTGGCTATGTGCGGTAAATCTCCACAGGAGCAGATGCCCAAAGATGATGGTCACGCAGGCAAGGTGGGCGAGGGCGCTCAAAGAAAGGAGACCTGGCACCAGCCTTCGCTCCACTGAGTCATCAAAAGGAACACAAAAAATACAACCTCCTTCTCAGCAGAGCAGACTGAGAACCTGTTTCTCATACCTTATAACCTTGTCTCACTCTCTTGAGAGGTGGGATATGCAGGTTCAGATCCCTTCAGCCAACAGAGAGGTCTGAAGAACATTCCCAAAATCAGCAATTAGCAGTTTGACCTCTTGGCTATCAGCAAAAGAAGGGTGGAGAGAAAAAGGATGGTGTTTAATTGCTTTATTTTGTAAATCAGAGTAGATAAACCCAAAACACCCTAAGCTGGCACAGCTGTAGGAAAACAGTGGAGACTTGAAAAGGTGAAGTGTAATGCCTCTCCATCACACCTTTCCCAGATGTGTTGAGGCAGCTCTCTGCCCAGGTGTCTGGCCCTTCCAATCCCCAGCCTTTGGCACCTGATGATCCTCATGTGCTCCCTTTTTCAGCCTGATTTTTGAATTGTGGCCTCCGCTCAGCAGTATATGCCTCAGAGTGAGGTGGGGCAGTTCTGCCCCCCCTCAGCAAATATTGATACACCTCACTGCACAGCCACGTTTGGACACCCAGCACAGATCTGGAGAGCTTCAAGGTACTCACTAACAGTCCAGAGCAATACATCATTACGTGCCCAGCTCCTGTTGTTTTCTGCTAAAACATCCCCCATGCCCTGCTCTTTAACCTTGGGTTGTTTAGGTTTTTCTATATTATTTGCTTCTGCTTCTCTCTCTGCTCTTCTGCCTGTCATTATTCCTCAGTCAATGTGTATTCCTCCTTCCCCAGTTCACTTGAGGACAGTATTTTGAATCTCTCTAAGCCTCTGTGTATTATCTTCTGGTATTTTCAGTACCACCAATTTAATATAAATTTAATTATTTTTTTTTCTCTATATCATCAAAAGGCATTACGTAAATTCAAGCTCAGTAGTCTGCTGGAATCTGCTGCCTGAAGTATTGCTGGTTTGCTTTGGTTTCCATCTGAACTCCCGTACTGGAAAGTCTGCCTGTATCAGCAGCCCCCATCGATACCTTGCCACCATTTGATGTTAATGCCTCTCCCATCTTAGTTGCTATTGTATTCTTTCTATTTGTATACAAACATAACATACTACAATATGCTTTTTTATTTCTTTATTTGTTGTCTAAGGTTGCAGGTGCCCTTCTCCAGTATGCTAAAGTGCCATGCTGTCTTTCCCCCTCCTAACCGCATTCAAGCTTCACGAGCAGTCAGTTCCTCCACTTTTGGTGCAAATACAGGGGAGCAAGGTTTACTGCTTTGATGCTCATATTTTCCACGTAATCACATTTACGAAGTGCTTGGTTGAGTTGCTTTGCTTTTCCACGAGAGTATTCTGTGTTTACCCACAGCCAAAACTCAAGGTGCATTTTCCTGTTGGTTCAACCCCCGTTTGCTGCGCTGTATAAAACTATTTGTTTTGCCTGTGTGTAACTGCGCTGAAATGAACCGCTTGGATGCAGGAGAGTCAGTCAGCTGCCCTTGCTCTGGCAGCAAACTTAATCATAAGCTCGTAAGCACTAATTTGTGCTGTTTTTAAATAAGAGTTTTGGCGGCTGCTTTTTTTTTTTGCCTTTTTTTTTCTTTTTTTTTTTTTCCCCAGTTTTCTGCTGTTTTCCCCATCTGAAGCTGTAACATCCGTTGTTACGTTCCAGTTGGAAGCACTGTGGGTGGAATTGCAGAGTCGAGTGCTGGCTGAAGAGCCCTTAGGCCACTGCGAACGTTTCTCTTTCCGCTGTCAGCTCTGCGTGTTCAGCGACCTCAGTTCGGGATTCTCGCGTGAGGGAAGCGTTGGCTCGCTGTCGCTTTTACAGCACCTCCTTCTTCCCAAGGCTCCCTGGTTCTCTGAATTCAGCATTTCAGTAGCAATTTGATGTTCATCTGGCTGAACAAGAGTGGAGGATTGTTATTTTGAGACTGCTTTGCTACGCTCTCCGTTCAACTTTTTTTGTTATAGGCAGGCTGTCATTAGTTCTTATAAATACCAACCCCTTCTTCCCACTACAAATGGATTACTGGGCTCCATTATTCCTATGAGACTCTGTCTAATGTTATTGAACGTGAAATTACAAATGGTTTCATTTATAAATTACCCAGTCTTACAGCGTCTTCTTTTAAAGAAGCCGATGATGGAAATACGTAAACCAAAGTCATGTACCTTGTTACACGGTGACCTGTGAGCAGGAAGGGGCCTGATGGGCAGCGTCCTCTGTGTGTCTGCGTGCGCTGCGGCCGGCGCAGTCCTCCCGTGGGGCACAGATAGGTGTTAGCAAGTGTAATAACGAGTCTTCTAAACTAAACTGTTTGCAGCTATCAGGACCACTCTGGCAGCCCATCGGGGCTGCATGCAATTTCTCAACTCCCTTCCTGGCCAGTACGCTACTGGGTGGTTTTGGGAGGATCTGCCAGGCACACCGCTCAGTCCTCAGCCCGCTTATTGAAGGGATTGTAAAAAGTGTTTTCCTAGGGTCAGGACTGGCGTAGACACTACGCAGGAATCTGCTATCCACCTTTCCCTTGTGCACTGATGATGGACAGGCTACAGCTAAAGATTTGGCCCATAACATCAAGTAATCCACAGCCCAGTGGGGTTATGGAAACTATGAGGAGGTCCCAAGTAGCTAAATCTGAACATTAGCTGAGGACTGGACATTATGTAGCAAATCAACTTTTTTTAAAAAATAAACAATCCTGTTTTCAAGGAAATGTGAGAAGAAAAAAAAAAAAAAACCACAAACCCTATATTTTATGCCAAGAGAATTGTCTCTAATGAGAATGTTTTCCAATATTTCCCTTGAGACGTCAGCTGCTCCTTAAAAATAATGTTCCAACTCTAATTTGCTCATTTGTGGAAGAAGGTAGAAGGCTCAACAGCTTGTGTCAATGAATATAAACTATAACTTTTATGCAATCTAGAATGTACTATAGCACTTGTACTCCCTCTTAGTAATTGTACCTTACGTTGTTTCTTCCCTAGATAACACATTTTCCCCCTTTGGCTTTTCCTTTCCCTTCGAAGCTTTCCATTCGTCTGAAAAATACTAGTTTAGACAATCCAGGCACAATATCACTCTAAACTCATTATTTTAGAGACTTTAATTATCCACTCTCATCCATACATGAATAAACAAAAGGAAAAAAAAAGGGCAAATTATCCATGGCTGGGACGCCACAGGCATCATGTGAATCATCACTCTCTCGGGAGAGAAGGGTTTGTATGTCCACAGAGGGAGCATGATCCTTGGGAAAAATCAGCGAATCTGTGGGAAATCCCAGGAAAGTTTGTCCTGTTTTGCTCTGCTCTCGGAGCCCTGCTGCTTTCCATAGCACAGCTGCAGCAACTGCTGCTGTTGCTCTCCGAAGGCAGAAGCAAGCATCCAGGTATTGCTGATGCTGTCAGACTTCATCCCTGGCACAGTCTCTATAGAAAATAAAGTTGTTTGCTCTATAAAATCGCTGTTTGTCCCGCTGCCACTCCTGGAAGCCAAAAAAAGCTTTGTCTGAAGGGTGTTTGCATGGAATAGGAACAGGTTAAGGGTTCAATACTGAATCTAGCGCTGCCTCTGCTCCAGTCTAAGGCTCTGGCCTGGCCTTTCCTTGGCTTTCCACCCCGCTGCGCTGTTGCAGGATGAGAGTGATTATGGCTCTTTAGCATGGAACTAACGATCCACCCTGCAAGTCACCTCTGTCCTCACCGTGTTTTCAGAGCCATTTATAAGGCTGCATTTCCAAACCTGATTTTCTTCAGTTATTGGATCAATTGCTGAGCTCTTCAGGAATTTGTTCTGCTTCCTGGAATGGAAACTCTGCTGACACCTTGCTCTAAATGTCCGTGATGTGTGCTTTGGCACGGGTTTGGCATAAATTTTCTTCTGATGGGGAAAAACATGTATTAATTAGCACCCAGTTATCCCGAACATTTTGAAGACAAAAATACAACTGAGGGCAGTTCTAGCACTTTATTTCTTCTCGGTTTCTATGTTTGGGTTGAGAGCATCTTCTTACTACAGTTTTTATAATATGAAACTTTATTCAGCTGTATCTATGACTAGTTTGTTCTGGCTCAGTCCTTTTCCTATTAATCATGTTAGGCTTACTCGAGGCTTGTAGAGGGTTTTCTCTCTGATCCCACCGTACAGAGCTGTGTGGGATTTTTTTTTTTTTTAAACAGTTAGGCTCCCCCCGTGCACAGGTTCGGGACTGTAATTGCACACCTAGTCAAGTCCAGTGCTCTCCCTCCAGCATTTTTCAAATTTGGCAACTTTCTAGGCACTTGCTTTTCATGTTTTGATTAGATTACAGAAGCCTTACAAATATTTATCAAAGATCAGCACCATCCTTATGTTTGTGTTCAGAATAAACCGCTGTAGTAAATCTGTTCCAAGCTGAGGACTATATTGACACTTTTCTCCTGAAGATCCATACAGCTGGAAATTTGTGTGCTGAATTCTGTCCTACCTAGGTGGGAAATGATTCTTCATTAACTACCGATCCCTATAACAATTTTTTCTTCTTGAAATTCATGGGCAAGCAATCATTCTCAAGTTCCACTTTTTCCTCGGATACTGTCATTAGCCACAATTTTCTTTTGAGTTGTAGTATTTTCTTTCAGCTGTAAATTTGCTGGTTTAAAACATCTAATAACAAAGTGCATCTTGTCTGCAACATGATGATGCTGACCTAGTCATTATTTTAAAAGGGTTCTAATTGTATATATATGCCTTCTGATCCAAATGACCCCAGAGGACTTTACCTGCTGTTACATACCATTGCAGTTATCCTTTAAATAATGTATTGGCGTCTTACTGCAAACTTCAGGAAAACAAAATGTGTCAGCTAGTACCCCAATGCTTTAAAGGTGTTTGGCTAGCCTCCCTGAGGCGTTGCTGTAAAATCTATACTGCACAATTAGTTATGAATTTTACATCTTTTTAGCATTCATGGCTAGACTGTTAATGAGGGAATAAATAGCAGAATTTTATTTAATCCCACACATTGCTTAACATGAATTATTAAGCAGGGGACACAGAGCCGTTCTGTCCCCTTTGGCAGAGGGACATCCATAGTGCTCCGGATACAACATCCCTTCTTCCATATAGATGGGCAAGGTCCCTACACAGGTACCTGTGGATGTAATGTGGATCTAAATCCCTGTTTACTTGAAAGGAATAAAACTGGAGGAAAAAACAGAGTGATGTTCACCTCTTCTAACCTGAAATTTCTTCAGTGTAACTGTTTACATGAAAGCGAATATGCTGTCTTGTATCACTGGAGAGAAAGAAATATTTTGGGGTGCAATTTATTTGACCAAAGATAGATATTTACTCTGGAATGAGATAACTATCCAGAGAATATAAAGAGAAATGCTTATTTATTTTCACTGGCGTCAGATGTAGACATTTCTACTTGGTCAAAAGAATTCTGCCCTTATGCCCAGGCTATGCACTTAACAGATGATTTATCATTGCTGGGCTGGAATATCAGCGCTCTCATCCTTACTAGTCTCACTTATTCAATGAGAGTATTTACATATTAAAGTATTACTCAGTGTGAGTAATGGTGCCAGCACTGGGGTTATGTTGCAAGTAGAGAGAAGAGATGTTTCCATTAGCACTAAACCTTATCTCGGAAGAATCACTGGAGACTGGCACTTCCCAGAGGTTCTGCTTTCTTTTGATTATCCTCCCTTCTTCTAATAATTGACTCAAATTCAGAGATTTATTCATGAAGTTGCAATAAAGTCTGTGCTTAGGTATCAGGTTGTCTGCATAGATCGCAAGCAAATAGTTTACTGGAGAGTTGAGGGAGTTAGGGATAACGTCCTGGGATATGGGAGAGTGTAACTGAAGATAACGCAGCGGTGGAGGGGTCATATGAGACACAGAAGAATGGAGAGAGAGGAGAACTAGGTAAGACCAGGATACTTCAAGAAATAGGAAGAGGATGTGCAATCTAATGAGGAGAAGCTCAGTTAAAATCCCTAATGGCCCATCCGGGTACTTGAGCTGGACAACCTGTTCTGATTTGCAGCGGTTTTGTGATGAGTAAACTTATTTAATACTTTTCCTCTGAAACTAGAAAAGAAGGAACAGTATTTCAGTTAGGTGAAATTCAATTTGTATTTGGTTTGGCATGGCAATTTTACCCTTGGATGAAAAAAAAATTAGGATATGTCCTCTTCTGTGCTCCATTTGGGACCTCTGCCACTGACAGTTCTGCACTACCATGGCAATCTGGTACCACTGGGATCTTTCCCACTAAAAACCTGGCATTTGACTGAGCCTAACTTAAATCCGCAGACAGACAAACATAAGAAGCTGATCAAGACATGAAAAAGAAACCACAGAATCCCAGCTTCTGGGCCGTGTCCCATGGCCATGAGTTGTCCGGGGTCAGATTTTGCTGTAATACCAGCATGAAGACAGAATATCTAGAAAGTCAATAGAAGCAAATCACTTAAAGGGAATGTAGACGTAGACCCTGAGCATTCATGTACACTTGAATTCTAGTTTAAAAATATTTTTTTCCAAAATATGAATAGTTTCTCAAGATAGGAATATATCTGCACTGCTATATAAATTATTACTATATATTTCCTTATGGGCATATGAATAATCATCGAATCTGTGTATATTGTCTGTGCACAAGCACAGGTCAGTAAAGGATTGACTTACATTGACTGCATTTATTTTAATAGCATTCTTCAGTTCTAATCCCCTAATAATAATGTATTAGTGCACTGTTTAGCCTCCCAGCTCGCTCTAGTTACTCGAATTATATTTTAACAACATCTTATCTCATTTCCATATCTTAACACTCTACCACTGGCTCCTTGACTACTGAACTTTCTTACTATTTATTAGCTATATTAAAATGTCATTTTGCATGTCTAAACAACTGTGCATTCAGCATGGAGCCTCAGCAAAAGTAATAAGGTAGATGAGCTTTTCTCAGGTATCACCTAATATTGACGGAGTCCAGATTTACCCGTTTTCCACCTACAAAACCCTGTATGCAGTGATGTTGAACTCAGTATTCAAAAAGAAAAGAACTCTCTTGGCTTTCTGCTAGCATTTCTGCTCTACACATGATACTCCTTAATTCATATGTTGTGCAGCCAACTACCAAAATTATGCTCCCTTCAGAGGTACTATAGACTGTGATCAAGTCACTCCAGTAACGTAACTGTCCCAAACTCCTAGGTCTTCCACAGTAAAGCATATTTTGACTGTAGCAGAATGCAATTTCTCTTCTCAGACAGTCTAAGCATGAATTTCATTGCAGAGTCATAAAGCATGGTTTGCTTATAGTGATAATGTTTAATTTCAGTGTTAATTTGTCATTCTTCTGCTGTAGCCCCATCCTTTTTTCAGGAGGGGAAGGAGAAGCCCTTTCCTTTGATAGTTTTAATTCAGGCTCAATTTACGCCACAGATGACTTGTGGCTGGCTGGCTGGCTAGTGCTTTGGGTGGCTCCTATGAGCTCGCTAGAGGGAAGGCTTGCCTCGACCTACATCACAGGTCAGCTACCTACAGCCAAGGGAAGTACCTACCCAAATTTTGGTGACAGTACCATACAGGTTGTTGAAAAGGATGAGCTCGAGATGCTTCAAATGGTGCTTCACAGTAGGCCTAAACAGAAAAGTTACTGAGCTCAGTGAAGGTAGTGCTAATTAACACCACCATGAAAGAACTGCTCACTCATTCTCTAAACGGGAACATAGCTCTGGTAACAGATTAAAGACTGATAGCACCATTCTTATAAGCAGGCAAAATTTCCATTGAAAGTATAACCACTGAGATGCCACTTCACAGCAGTAACATCCATGAAAGTTTTGCTTGCGTGATGAATACCTGATGAGGTACCGAATCAGTTCTGTTCCTTAGCCATCAGAAGTCACACAAAACAACAATAGGAATTCAGGAGAGAGTAGCAAAACCAATTCATGATTTATACCGATACCGTGGCCTGCACCTCACTCTAGCTGCGTGTAGCACTAAGGTAGGGGAATGGTATTTAAAGGGCAAAGACCCTTCCTGCCATGCAATCTGTCCGTGCACCACACCCACAGACGCTGTGCTGTGTCAGTCGCAGCCAACCAGGGAGGTCAGAGGATGGGAAAACCATGGCACGGATCCCACCCCCAGGAGCGATGTGAGGAACGGCCGGGCAGTTGCAGAGCAGCCAGCCACCCTGGCCCTGTGCTCACCGTCCCTGCATTCGGCAGTGCTCACGGCTCTTGGGAAAACCACCCCACAGCCCTGTTGCCAAAAAATGTTGGCAGTAAATAAATAAAGTAAAAACATTTCCAGAATGGTTAATGAGCTACAGAACAAAGTTAGGTGGGAATTTACCCCTCCCTTGCGGTGTTAAGGAGATGATGCAATAAATGTTTTGTACCTTTTTCCATCAGGAACACCTTGCAATCATACAGGAGTTTTTCTATAGTGAAAATTAGGACTTTGTTTAAATACAAGCTGTTCATTGCTAAAGGTCTTTCTGTTTTCATCGAGTCTTAAATTTGTGGCATTAGAATCTGTAGATAAGACACTGCACTACCGTTCTTAGCTCTACTTCTCCTCTTCATTCCTTAGATCCCTATGTGAAGATCCATCTGATGCAGAACGGTAAGAGGCTGAAGAAGAAAAAGACTACAATTAAAAAGAACACTCTGAATCCCTACTACAACGAGTCTTTCAGCTTTGAAGTACCATTCGAGCAAATTCAGGTAATGTCAAATAGTGTTTTGTCTTCCCTCTGCTTTCCATTTCTCAGCCCTTATAAATATTTAACAGGAATCTTGTTAATTATCACGTGTGCATGCCTTCATTAGCACCTAGGTGCCAGCCCTGTGCTACATTAGATGAGTGTGACTGCTTCAAGAGGGAAATGATAAAATGCACAGTACTTATGAAGCTTTGATTCATCAGTGAGAAACGGATAACTGACGTTTTCTGTTAACACAAATGGATTCTCAAAAAAAAAAATCCACAGGGAGATAGCGAAGGAATGTGCCAGCAAAAAAAAAAAGTATAGGGATAAAAGAAAAGGCATATATAGCAATTTTCCCCAAATTATTTGAAATAATAAATTGGCATCATCAGTCACATTTGTGTTCCCTGTGCATTTATCGGTCCTGTTTGTTGAAAGTACTGCAGCAACCCTCTTAAGGAAAACATATCATTCAATCAGTTTTTTTCAGTCGTTCAACACACCATGAAAACTTTCTTGGCGATTCCTGTGCTCCTTGGAAAAAGACATCCGAGAACCTCCGGGGTCAGTACTACAGTGCCTGTTTTCTTGGCACCTCGGGGGAGCTCCAGCAGTTGTCCAGGTGCTACTCCTAGAGAGTTCAGTGCCTAAAGTTAGGGGCCTCAGAAGTCAGCACAGTGAGCTGGAAGTCACCTACATTAGCAGTGGAAAATACCAGGATGAGGCATCATGTCATTTTTGTTCAGGTACTCAGTTATCTACCTTTGGGCTACTGGGAGGCAAATCATCTGTCACTCATGAGTGTGAGATTTAACATCTTCTAATGTTAACTAACCTTTTCTCACAAGAGAGAAGGTCTTCTTAACCATCTCAGGAGGCACATGGGAAACCCACATCCAACTCGCTCCCTTCCCTAAGTGAATTGGAACCTGTATCTTCAATGTCTTAAGCAAGTGCTCTTATCGCCTGTGCCCATGGCTTGTGTTGGGAGTGCAACATCATTTCTGCATAAATAATAAGTATATGATTGGCTGCGGATCATAAGGGCACCTGTTGGTTGGGTGGTTTGCTTGGAAAGGGAGAGGCTTTGGTCTCTGGTCTGATCTAAGTAATGTAAACCACATCAAGATTGGTTGGTACCGGCCTCCTCCATTTCTGTTAAGCCTTTACCATTAGTGTTAAACGATTCTGTTATTTTGTTCACTTGTTAAAGCGTACTTTGGCAGGGCAAGATGTGTTGGTTTAAATACCCTCAGAAAAGGACTGCACATTGGCTTCCCACCCGCCCCGGGAAGCTCTGTGACTGTGGAGATGTATAGGAAGATATAGCAAGCTGTAGTAGGGCCAGCTGTGTTAGGACAAGGGGTAATGGTTTTAAACTAGAACAGGGTAGGTTCAGGCTGGAGGTAAGGAAGAAATTTTTTACAATGAGGGTGGTAAAACACTGGAACAGGTTGCCCAGAGAGGTAGTGGAGGCCCCATCCCTGGGAACATTCAAGGCCAGGTTGGATGGGGCTCTGAGCAACCTGATCTAGTTAGCAGTGTCCCTGCTCACTGCAGGGGGGTTGGACTAGATGACCACTAGTGGTCCCTTCCAACCCTAAACATTCTATGATTCTATGATTCTAAGACTATAGCTTTTCTCGGTGGAGCTGAGTATGGAAAGTGTACTTTCAGGGCCCTCCCAGTTTGAATGACCCTAATTAAAACAGTCTGGGAATACATCCTTCTGTGGCTTGTAAGAGGGATCTAGGTAGGAGTTAGGTGCTTCACTGCTATGAGGGTTTAAATAGTTTGGGCCAAATTTGGAGCCAGAAGAGATTGCCTGGGAAAACTCCTGGGCAATAGGGACACACAGACACCTCTTGATTAGATAAGAGCATGGTATGGGTTTTGAGATTCTGTGTCTATCTCACTTTGATTGATAGCAACTGTACTGGAGAGAAGCCCAAGAGCCAAGGCCTACATTTCAGCTGTATGCTTGGTTTTTATTGACTTGGTGCCAACAAAGATAATAAAACTAGACAAGGTGAGGCGCTAGGAATAGTGACTTGGATGCATGACTAGCCTGTTCAAGAGTTTCTTCATGCCCCACAGCATGTACAGGTGTCTGTGGACTCCAGGAATCAAAAAGTGGGAAATCCAGTGGGGCCTAATTCCCATTGATTTTAATGAAAGCTGGTCTGTGTGCTTGTGAAAAATCTCATAACAAGCATCAAAGACCCAGAGGCAAAAAAAAAAAAAATCAATCAAATTGAGCTTCTCTGGCAACTTAGGCAACAAATGTCTTGATTTCCAAATAGGGACAGGACTGGGGAACTGGAATGGGCACCTCCAAGTTATCGGATCTGATCTTTGGCATGGTTAGGTGCATTCTGTAGGTACTTGGCCATTTTGCCTTCTAATTGTGCATCGGTTTTGTAAGGTGGATATGGGCCCTTTAAAAAGTATTGTGGTTTAGCAGTTTAATGTTTTACGCTTTTTTTGAGAAGTTTATTAGAATGACTTTATAGCTATTTACTTCAGTATATAGCCTCAATTTAAAATCTGTAATTATGGACTTTGGTCATATGCCAATGTATTTTGTAGTTAGTTATAAAAGACTATATTTAGAGGTGATTTCATTATGGTTACTGAAGTGATTTCATCATTGGCAAATTAAATGTTACTTAGTCTTTGTATGGTAAGAATCACTGTGACTTTGCGGTAATTCATGTAAAAGCCATTAAGCAAACTTTCACAGTCAAATAAAAAAATAACGGTTATACAAGTTTCATGATGGTTAGAGCACAAAGACAAGGGAGAGCATGGAGGGTAAGCAGCTTGATAGCAGCACACCTATGTAATTTAAAATGGGCCAAACATTACATTTTCAACAATTTAATAGTGAATATGCACCCTAGGTCTTAAGGGAAAGAAAGTGATGTCTTGATAGGTAACGGGTGAACACCACTAGGAAGTCAAATCCTGTTGCTACAGGCAGATCAAGCATGTGTTCTGCTGTTTGCAAGACGGATAGGTTATGTCAGGTTATGCAGAGAGGAAATCAGAAAGGCAAAAGCCCAGCTGGAATTTAACCTGGCCACTGTTGTAAGGGATAATAAGAAAAATTTTTATAAATATGTTAACAGCAAAAAGAGAGCTAGGGAGAACCTCCATCCTCTAGTGGAAGCAAGGGGGAACATTGCCACTAAAGACGAGGAAAAGGCAGAGATACTCAACGCCTTCTTTGCCTCGGTCTTTAATGGCCTGACGAGTTATCCCCAGGGTACCCAGCCTCCCGAGCTGGAAGATGGGGATGATGAGTGGAATAAACCCCCCATAATCCAGGAGGAAGCAGTCTTTGACCTGCTATGCCACCTGGACATCCACAAGTCTATGGGGCTAGAGGGGGTCCACCCAAGAGTGCTGAAGGAGCTGGCAGAGGAGCTTGCCAAGCCACTCTCTATCATTTATCAGCAGTCCTGGATAACAGGGGAGGTCCCAGATGACTGGAGGTTGGCAAATGTGACGCCTATCTTCAAGAAGGGCTGGAAGGAGGATCCGGGGAACTACAGACCAGTCAGCCTGACCTCAGTACCGGGGAAGATTATGGAGAGGTTCATCTTGAGTGTGCTCACCAGGCA
>NW_009260774.1:4826694-4849853 GCF_000687185.1 Egretta garzetta
GGTTGGACTCGATGATCTCAAAGGTCTTTTCCAACCAAAGTGATTCTATGATTCTATAGCTGCCATAGCTAGCAACGTCTCCGGGCCCTTTCAGTCCACAGGATGCCTAATCGCAATGAGGGAACTGCTAATCCAAGTATTTATTAGCAGAAGTGGTGCTTTCTACTGGCACCTGTTGGGTTTTGCAGTGCAGCTGCTCCTTTAATGTATGGTACAAAGACAAAGAGAGGCTGACATTTCTCCGTAGGTTTTAAGCCAGAGACCACGAGTTGAACATCATCTCAGAGTTCATCATCTGACTTAGCTGTTCTTACATCGTTATAGAACAAGGAAAAGGGTCTTTTGTTTCCAGTGCTCATTGTTGTCTTGTAATTAACACCAAAAAAAAAAAGAAAAATCCGATAGTAACTAGCCCCCAAGCTTCTAGGTACAGCAGGCAACTTTTTTTTTGTACCACAAAATAACAGTCTCATGCTTACTTTTTATATCTGTGATTGTACCATGCATCTAAAACATAAATGTTCATTTGGGGAGGTAGCATCAACATTAAAAGCGAGAATATTGCAAACGGCAACACTGAAACATCATTTTGGCGTCTAGAAATACTTGCTTCAGGATATTGCCTTTTATCGTGAGTGCTCTGGGGAGAGAGAGTCTTGAGTTTGATGTACACTTTTGTCATCAGCAACTACATAAATACTTTAGTGCCTGTTGGAATCATCCCTTTCTCTGGCTCAGTGAATTCTACAATCTTGTAAGGGAATGGACTCTGTAAAATAGACCTCATGAGTCTGGTCTTGCAGATACGCTTGAAAGTGTCGGTGACTTTTAAAAGATAATCCTATTGCAAACACTGAAATTAATCATTCTAGTAAGAAAGAAATCCAGATTGTACATATATTTGAAAGCCTTAAATTTAAAAACCTGATGCTTGAGAACAAAAGGTTTTTCTGGAAGAAATGTGTCTCATGGCATTTCTTCCTCCAATTTGGGAAACTCGCACTAGAATAAGGGGCTGTGTGTGTTTACCACGGGATAGAAAGGAGTCGGGAAAAGAACTGTATGTTCATCTTTAAAAATAAAGCTCCCTAAGGAGAAGTGTTTACAGTTTAGTAAAATCAACTCAAGGCTGTTAACGTCTTAGGTGCTGTTGGGGAAGAACAGCACTCCAGTGAAGGACGAGCTGTTTGTGCTCTTTCGACAAATATTAATGACCTGATGGAGAGGAATGCGGGCATGTTGCACGCAAACGCATACGCAAATGCCTGGCTTGAACATCACCTCCCAGTGTGCCCCAGTCTAAGTGAATGGAAAATTGTCTATGAGCTGTGACAGATGGGCTCGCGCAGCTTTTGTGGGAATAGTTTAACCCCGTTTGCCAGAGGTCGCGTTCCTACAGCAGAAGTGGCACTCCAACACCGGCTCGTGTCACAGCCCCGAGACAGTGGGGTTTATACTTCTTTCCAGCTCCCCTGAGCATGCAGCCGGTTTCCTTGACTCCTATATAAATTTATATAATACACACAGTATATGCATACTTAGGTGTGTGCACGCACACGCTCACACAGATGAGTCCACACGCACATATGTATACAGCAACTGTAAGGGCCGTCTTCTGAATTTATCTGAAAATAACTGATTAGCATGCTGGATGGATGGGTAAGAGTTGTTTAGAAGCAGAAAAGCAATTAACGGAATAGAGTATGACATTGCAAACAGTAACTTGGGGCAGAGCCGTTTCTGAATTTTACCTAATTTTTCCTTACTTACTTAAACAATAATGATGCGTTAAATTGCACTACTTTTGACTTAGCTTACCTTAAGAAAGACCTCGCTTTTAGGCCTACAGACTTCTAGCAGTCTGATTCTTCAATACCAACGAAAGAACATGCTTACCCTCGTCATGTACCTGGAGTCTCCATTGTCATTGTCTGTCCCGAGATTTATCCCTGCCCACCTTCCCCTTGCTGTCACGCTCACTGGTCTTTCTCTGTCTCCTTGTAGAAAGTGCAAATTGTTGTGACTGTTTTGGACTATGACAAGATTGGCAAGAACGATGCCATCGGGAAAGTCTTTGTGGGCTACAACAGCACCGGAGCGGAGCTGCGGCACTGGTCAGACATGTTGGCCAACCCTCGGCGGCCCATTGCACAGTGGCACACCTTACAGCCTGAGGAGGAGGTAGATGCCATGCTGGCAGTCAAGAAGTAAATTAAATTAAATTGAATTATGAAGAAGAAAAAGAAGAAGAAGAAGCCTTTCTGCATTTGCCCACATAGTGCTCTTTAGCCAGTATCTGTAAATACCTCAGTAATATGGGTCCTTTCATTTCCAGCCATGTGTTCCTGACACAGATCAGTTGTACTTTTCAATTCCCATTTTAATTTGCACAGATTTAAATGTAGAGAGCCCTCTAAAGGCGCTTCATTTCACCACTGCCCCCCCAGATCTACTCTTCTTTTAAGCAATATGATGTGTAGATAGAGCATGACAGAAATTATTTATTGTATCACACAGTTGTATATATACACCAGTATGCTGAGAATTTATTTCTAGTTTGTGTATTTGTATGTTGTAAGCGTTTCCTAATCTGTGTATATCTAGATGTTTTTAATAAGATGTTCTATTTTAAATTATGTAAATTGACTGAGATATAGGAGAGCTGATAATATATTATAGGGTAATTATTGTATCGTCTGCATTCCAGAAAAAAAATTCCAACTTGTAAGGCACTAGTAGTGTTACACTGACATCTTAAAGGACAACTTAAATCTGAGCTTTCAACTGGACCATCCTAATAACACGCTACGCGTCCACAGTGAATCTTGGAGGGGCAAATCCAATTGGGTAGACTTCTTTCACAGGCAACTTAGCATGATCTGAGCAGCTCCGTGGCTGACCTCAAGGAGACGTAGCCAGGATACAATTTTTGTGTATATATTCCAAAGCAAACACATAACAGACTGAAATGGTTTTAGATTGAAAGTTGAGGAAGCAGTTCCATAGGAGGCAATGATTCCATCTAAACACACAAAGTAAGACCATTGCAAAACAAGAGGAGCTCTCCGGTATCACCTTTATACAAAATTTGCATACTGTGAATTCCATCCACGATTTCACATTATAATGAGTTTGCACATTAAACTTTGTAACAAAATATTTTATTATACTAACTCAGATTAGAAGGAATGCAGAATATTTTTTAGACACAGCCGTGTGAGTTTATTATACAAAATAGTTTCATGGTAAACAGACAGTATTGTAATCCCATCAGAAGATGACAAAATTTAGCCATAGTTCTAAATGCACTTCAAAGTAAGCCAAAAGAGAACAGCTAGTGACCTTTTATATACTATTTATACTTAAGTTTTAATTTGTCCTTTAAAAAAAGTGAAAACAAAGAACAAGTTCTAGAAAACTGAAGCAACCTCTTCTGTATACTAGATGCTCGTTTCAGGAGGAGTTTTTAAATGTTTTCAATGTTACTATGTAGTAAATGGCACTATTATGAAGCTATTAGTCATTCCATAAGAGTCTTGAAAGACTGCTCTGTGTATCACTGTGACTGCCGTGTGTGCTTAGAAATGTAGTTTTTCTCAGTGGATAGCAATCAATTTATTCCGTAGTGATATTGTAAGAATACTGCCATTCCCTTCTACTGCACTGCCGAAGGAACGCATAGCACAAGCAGTTCTAGTTATTACGGACCAATTTAGAACTGGAGAGCTATGCAGGGGACAAGGATGCTATATTGAATGGGTTGACCACGCAGCATTTTGTCAAGCCCTGTGCAATACTCTACATTATTTCCAACCTCCCTCGTCCTCTACCCCCTCCCGCCGCTTTACTGTAGATAGTCATCTTATGGCTAGCCAGCACGTCATCTCAGCTTGTACCATCTCATCAAGTCATTTAGGGCATCACTTCTATCTCACGTTCCGTCCTTTGAGGCCCCTTGCTTATCTTTCCAAGCTGTGAATATATTTATAATGCTTTGAAGAGTTCATTATTATTTTCAGCAATGCAAACTACCCCAGAAATGTGGAAATGCTTTTCCTTTTGGGGGGGGGGGGGGGGGGGGGGGTTCAGCTTACCAGATGTCTGCTTAGCAGTTGTCTCCAAAAGAAATTCCTGAAAACAAAGAACAAAGATGAATGTAATCGGAGAACTCTGTACTGAAAACTAAATTCCACAGCCTCCCTCAAGGCTCTGCTTCTGGGAGAGGTCTGGCAGTCTGAGAGGTCAGTGCGGTGATGGCTGAGCACCAACATTTTCAGTACATGGGGGGTAAAAGATGCAGCAAAGTAGTAGGAGTAGAATAAAAGTCTGGATCTCTTCCCGCCTCCAAAAGTGAGAATAGCAACACCCATTTTCTTTCTTTTTTACATGAAACACGGAAAAAACACAAGTGAGACATTTTTCTGATAGAAACAGGCGCATACATGCAAAGCATCAAGCTGGAATACTTTAAAATCTTAACCTTAAGGACCAAACCCCACCAAAGAGAAGAAGTAGATAGTCAGCTTTCCAGCATAAGAGCTTCATGGTCTCCAACTTCCAGTTGTTCATTCAGGATAGCTGCAGGTTCAAACTGCCGGGACTGACTCGTTATGTTAAGGTATTCTTAATGCTTTCTCTTCCTACACTGCCAGACGGAGCGTCACCGTAGAACTGGTTTGTAAGGTACGATGATTCTCAGAGACTGAACCTGCCATGTGACCAAGATGACATTTTCATCCTCAAAGAAGCCACATGTACCTTTCTGACAAAGCTGTGTGAAGTATTAGAATCTGATGCTGTAGAAAGATCCTAGTTGCCTTTGTGTATATTTACTGCCTGCTTGAGTGTTTCTCTGTGTGGGTTTTCTCTGTATCTTGTAGAAATGTTTGGGGTGTTTTATCCTGCCATATCGCTCGTGGCCCGCGAGCTGACAACTTTAGCCGTATTTTACCTTCATTTTTGATGAGGTGGTTTATATTTTGTTTCACTTTGTGTAGTGACTTCCCACAGTAGAGTTTTCCAATTGTCGTTAAAATAACATACATATTACACAGATATTCAATAAAAATGTTTTATTTCCTGTTGATGTTCTAGTGTTTCTCTTTGGTCTAAAATTTTGAAAAGACATTTCACTCTAGGACTTTAGCACAATCATAAACTTCAAAGTATCACAAGTGTAATAGCACGGCACTTTTTGAGGGGCTGTGAAAAGCCGCTTTCCCCAGTGTGGTCCCCTTGTTTACCTTGTTTTCCCAAGAGCCTGATTACTTGCCATCCAAAAACATCATTCTCTATCAAAACACGGGCTAGTTCCTATACCATGACAAAAACTCCAAGTAGTTACCTACGGATCAATACTCTTCAAGCCACCTATGTTAGCAATGTGGTTGAAGTTTTCATTTGGAGAGAGAGGGTATATTTTAACCTACATTCAAAAGTTGCTTCTAAGCTGGCCACAAAATCAAGCCTCTTGTAGACTAAAGATCATTAAATAAGAGCTTAAACTCTATGGGGGAGAGGGAGAAGGTGTGGTGGGAAGTGAATCCACAAATGAAAAATGATTGAAAAACATTGTGCTGTAGAACAGTTCCTGAGCCTATGAGAGAAATGGCTAAAAAAAAAATAATGAAAAACCAACAAAACAAACAAAGAAACAAAACAAAACAAAAAAAAAAAGCCAGACCTGTAACCATGTTTGTTCAAAAAACCAACAAAACAAACAAAGAAACAAACAAAACAAAACAAAAAAAAAAGCCAGACCTGTAACCATGTTTGTTTTATGTAACTATTTTCCACAGCAATCCCCCCTATATATGCCCATTCCTTTCAGGAACCACACTGTGGTCGTTACTGATACGCACCAGTTTAACGGTCATCATTACACGAGGCCTTACTACAAATTAGAGCCCATTGTAAATATTTTCAGGGTTGACCTCCCCCCTCCATTCCCACTGTTCAGAAAGTGCCCTCTTTCATCCCAACTATTTTTTTTTCATTGTCTAGTGTCAATGAGCACCAAACAGGCTGATGCCACACTCAGCGAGTGGGAGCAGGCCAACATCTCCTGGTAGGCCTGGTGATTTGGAGAGCAGTTCCTCTTCCAAAACTGTTGGATGCCTGGAGTCTGTGTCTGTGGCTTTATAGATCTGCTGTGAGGTGATGCCTGCTTGGTCTGCAGGAGCTGAGGTAACGCTCCTGTGGTGCAGTGTAGTTCCCCATAGATAGAGGCAGGTACCACATTATGGAGGTATGAGATGCTGCTGCTCCCTTCAACAGCCGTCTAAGCTGTTGCATGATCAGGCCAAGCGCGTACTTCCCTAAGAGAAGCAGTTTGCTTAAGACCCAAATCTATCAAAGCCAATAAATAAAAATATTTGATCCAGGTTCTATATGCACCAGTCATTTCTGCAGATCTTGAGAATACCAAAATGACATCTTTGTCGATCAAAACTAGTTCTTCCAACAGGGCTAATCAGTTAAAGCCAGTCATTACAATTAATGTAGTGCCTCATATAATGGCTGTTATACTAAGTGGGAAAAGCAGCAAAAATTACCAACTTTATTCAGCTCATTTAACCCCTAATCAACTGTCAAGAAAAGCATTCTTCCCAACTGACAGACTGTTACCAAAGCAAAGGATCTACGTCTCTCGATCACTTTTCACATCATGAGTCAATGAAAGTTAATTGCCTGTTAGTTATGCAAAGCAAGAATTAGAACATTATATTTTCTGATTACTCTAACAGTCAATTCCCTTATTTATTTATGCATTAGCATTTTCACTCCAGGCTGCCAGTTCAGTTTCTTACACGCATACTGACCTGCTTTTCAGAACATACACCTACCCGATTCACCTCCCCTATTTTCAGTGTCAGCTCAGACACCGTTGGTCATCCAGGCACTAAAGAAAGCACAGAAAAAGGTTTGTCTATATGTACCACAAGAGTTTTTACCCAGTCTTAGTTACCTTTACCTTATATGCAGTAAATCTTTTTTATATTCAATATAAAGAATATTTTCAATATTGCACCAAAAAGTAGTTCCAAAAGTATGTGACAAAAAAAACTAGTACAGAGAAGACTTAACTCTGTGGTACTTTGTGACTGACACCTGCGCAGTATTTTCAGACACAAAGGCCATATGAAGAGATTTATTTCAAGACTGTGCTGTATTCAACATAAAAAAGAAAGTTCTACAAACTAGGGAACGATCTAGATGTCCTTAATGGAGCTTATGAAGAGGCCAAACAGGTTAGGGAAGTGAAGAAAGTTCTGCCAGGTTTTTGGGGTGAAGGTGGAGGGGGCAGGTAGTGCCGTCTTTTCGCTCTATCCATGTGCTGTGCAATAAAATACTGAGATTTTGAACAGCCATTTAGACCAAAAAAAAAGCCAAACCAAAACAAACGTTTCAGTTTCTGACAGAACCAGTCTCATCAGTTTGACAGCTCACATTTAATTTCAGTCAGCCATTTCAGATCTTTGTACACTCTCTTATTACTTACAAGAAGGAAAGCACTTGGTAGGTGATGCACTCATGGTATACACCAAATAGAGCCGACATCAGTTTTTCTCATAAACAAAAGACCAATGCACAAAAGTGGCAAAATACTCTCTACTCTGCTAATCAAGATTATCCCACAAGCCTGCACAAACCTCCCTAGTTTTGCTCACATTATCCCAGAGCCCAGGGACAGTTCTCTCCTTGTATTTGTTGTACCTTAGCCGAGAAGATTTCATGATTCTTTCCTGAGAAGCAGAAGCACCCACTGGCACAAAGAAGTTGTCCCAAACCCCTGACATGGATCTGTCATTGAAGAGCTCCAGATCAGGCTGAGGCTATATTTGTCTTCTCCCTTGGACCATTCATCATAAGGAGGAGGATCTCTGGCTGTAAATCCTGATTGCAAGCCTGACGGGTTGGAACCTGGAATGCAACGCTGAAGTCAACTATTTCGCACTCAGTCAGAAACGTTCTCATCCGCTTCTTCTGGTGAAAGACAGACTCTGAGGCTCAGGAACTTGTATCCTGCTCAAGATGTTTGGTTTTTTTTTTTTCTTCGTGAAACTGGCAATATTATTACACCATTTTTTTTTCTAGTTAGTTTGTGACATTCACAGTCAAACGGCTTTCATATATTTTCTTTCTTTCAAGTACAAGGTTGCCTCTATTTTTAAACTCAGTTAAGAATTTATAAGCCAACTCAAAGTTAATAATAAGTGGCTCAATCATTTAATTAGCTTTAACTCCTTGCTTCATCAAACTTCTTGGAGTTTCACTCACTACTCTCCAACCACACACCATGACCCGACACTGATTGATACACAAAAGCCCTGATGGAAGGCTATCAAGGAAATTAAGTAATCAGAGCAACTGATGGAGTCCTTTTCATGGATTAAATGAAGATTAAATGGTCAAATTTCAACACAGGGTAAGAATAAGAGCGGATTGCTAAGAGGTTCATTGTTGCAGATGAGTGTTTACTAATGATCTAGAAAACAGATGAACGAGTTGACAAAATTTACGTGTGGCGTAAAATTGTTTCAGCTGGAAGAGACCTAAATTATTTCACATATTGAGATTCAATACCCAGACAGGCATTTCAACTCAAATGTTACTGATCACCAAAGTAATCTTGAGAGATTTATGCACAGTAGTCCAAAAATGACTGTAAAGATGATCTCAAATGAGAAGAGAAGGTAGGAAAGCTGGTCAAGCCATTAAGGAAAATCAAGTCAGAACCTCTTTTTTGTACAGGAATTGCTGACCGAAAAATAGCTTCGTCTTCTCCGTGGTCCCTAAAAACATAATGAAAGCTTATGATGAAGTGGGAGTACACAAAGGATGTTCAAATTACTATCCTCATATACATATTTACACTTCATATATGTTATTTGGAATATGTGTAGTTGCAGACATACTCCACACATCCACAGAATATGTCTACATCTCCCAGTGCAGCACTGGGTGCAGATGCCAAGATGCTTCCTGACTTCAGTAAGGGCATTTCCTTCTCCATTACAGTGACTACTGCCACTGAGAAATAGCACCCTCTATGCAAATGTCTCAAGGGGCTTTCCAAAGATCAAACTAAGCCTTGAAAAATACCTCTTGGAAAACTGGAAAATACTTCCCCGTTAAAAGCTATCACATAATCTGGAATAGAGTAAAAAACTCTCCACGGTAGCTGAACCAGATAAGTCTTTGTAGCTCAAACACAGGGTATGAAAAGGAATCGAACGAGTCCTTGGCAGGAAGAAGCTGTGAAAAGTAAATCTAAAAGGAGCCAATCTTGAGGGAAACATAAGACATTAATGAATATTATATAAATGTACAGAAAAAGAAATGTGGGGCAAATGAATAAATATGTATCCTAGCTACAGATGTCTACCGCACTAAAATCTAGCTACAGATTTGTACCAGAGCAAAGATGATTCCTACCTAGGCCACAGACTGTCCTGCGTCTGAGCCTTCCGCAAGTCTCCAGAATAAAAACCGGAGAAGATTCAGGTTCCCGTTGTTGCTTTGCTCCGTGCTTCCAAAAAGAGTCTTTTTTTCCCCACAAAGAATTACATCTCCCACTCCAGCTGAGTCATGAGGGGAATTGGTTAATGCTCTCACTCCTTGGATTTAACACAAACAAATAGCTGCCTGAAAGGTTTGAGCACCATGACCATAATTAAATCTGCAGTAATTAGCAATGCAACAACAGCAAGCAAGAAAAGCAAGCAAGCTTCTCCAGCTGACATTTTTTAAAGTGCAGATAACATAGAGGAATAAATTGGGAAAAAATGCAGGAAGAAAAAGAAGTCACTTGCACATCAGGGGACCAAATCTTTGTCTCTTGCCATAGTGCCCCAGCACCACATGGTCTTACTTGGTTTTGTCTTTCCCCATCTCACTGTTATGTCAATAAAGCCACAAGACCTCTTCTAACTAAACTTTTGATCCCATGTTCGCGACTGTTTATGTTGTATTTACTGTGTTCCCTAATCCAACTGAGCACAAGCTGTTCTGTTGTTGATTCTTCTCATGCTTCCCTTGCTCCACTTTTGCTTAGCCAGCCTTACTTTCTAAAGTTTATTCAACCACTCTGTGACAACTTGTGCCCAGCAATCTCCTAGGAACATGGATTCAGGGAAAAACACCGACTTGCAAAACCTTTGCAACCAGCAAGAACTTGTTTCAGAGTATAAACTACAAAGATGCTACAGTGTTGAATCACATCCCACAGTATAATACCTTTCTGTACATGTGCCATATAAAATACACTTTTTTCATGATCTTATTCTATACCTTATTAGCTATGATGAGTCATACCAGCACTTCAAAGAAGTGTAGTAGCACTTTTGATGGAAAAGAAATGTGATGGACTGGGCGATGTGGGGGGCTTTTTTTTTTTTTTTTCCCTGAACCAGAAATTCTAAATCAGTTCCTACCAAGACTTTCATCATCTCAAGTGCCTTCATCAAATCTCCTGTAACCCTTTCCCTAAGAGAGAGCAAACACTCTCTCTGCCTAGCACCATAACACAAGCCCATTTCATGATAACCAAGGTAGCTGAACAATCAATATGAACTGCACGTTAGCCTCAGCCAGTCTCCTCCCAGCCGTGTTTGAAGTTGGCAGCACAAATACTTCTCTGATCACACACCAAGAGGACTGTCTCTGCTCTTGAGCCGACTTATGCCAGTTCTCTCTTCAAGTCATCTCATGGGGAGCAAACTTTTGGTCACACGCTATCCCATACCCACTCCCAGTTAAGCAAAATTTATGTGACACAGAGTAAATAGCAAACATTAAACAGAATGTCAACACAGGTGAAATAAAAGTAAACTTCAATGGAATCTAGATTTTAAAAAGCATTGAAAGAATAAGCAAGTTAAAAGAATTACCTATCGGGGAACTCCTTCATTTTCCTGCTAGCCAGGTTAACGTTTTTATAGTGTCTGCACTTTCTTTTGTATGTGTGTGCATTCGTTATCTCCTGGGTGACAGCTCCATAAATCCTCTCACACTTTCGAGATGTTCAAGGATAAATGAGGAGCTCCTTCACAACAGAATATTTCACGTTCCCGCACAATTAAACAGCATGTTCCTTGACCAGCAGCTGTTAAACACGAGGATGCACTGGCACGCTGTGTTCCTCAGCACCGCAAAATGAGCAGGCCTCCTCCACACGTAAGCAGGAACGCATCATTCCTTGCCGAGTGCGTTACATGGCATATACCACCTTCCTACTTCATTTACACTCACGTTGTTGCCGTGTTTGCTCTTCCTAAGGTTTGTACCACACAGACTTCTGGTCCACAATTTGGGCATCTGGGCATTACTATACTGCAAATTTAAATTCCAAAGCCACAGGGCTTCAAAATCCCTAGCTTTAAATATAGCAAATCTGAAATTACCATTGACACGATGCACTAAACAATCATATTATCCATCAGCCAAACCATCTTACTCAAAAGCTGTCTGGATTTTCATTGCCTTAAAAGATTGTTGTACTCTTCCTTAAATAAAAAAAAAAAAGAAAAAGCGAGAGAAGATTAATGCCATTTCCTGATCATCTCATTAACAATGTATTTCCCGCATTGCAGAACAGCCACTTACTGTGACATAGGTTTGCAGAGCTAGATAATTTTCAAAATCCTGCAAGAATTGTATCCTTTTCATCTGAACTACTTAGAACATATGAAAACATTTGATCCTGTTAATTATCTAAAACAGTTATCCATGGAGTGGATTTGGTCTTATTAGCAGCACCATGGGCTCTTCCTTGCCATGCAACATGATTCAGCACATGCCTGATAACACAGCCACAGGGTACTCACCACAGGGAAGGAAAAAAATAAAACATCCCTGCACTTGGAAATTACCGATCTGGATAATACCATGAAATAACCAATTCCTAACACATGGCTCCCAGAGACTGTCTGGAGAATACAGTCCAGAGTTAGCCCAAAGCATAATGACAGAAACGGAGGACTTAGTGGGGAGCAGTGAGTTATTTGCTTAGGTTGTGGATACAGGCAGGCAATTTTCCCATGTTTAAAACATATGGTGTGTATAGCAAAGACATAAGGCCAGGTCTTCACCAGAGCTACAGAGCGAAACAAGGAAGGTCCTGCCAAGAAGCAGCTAAGGACTTCAGCTTGGGCAGAACTGGATTTTGTACCAGCCCCTTTTGCATCCCCTTCCTCCCTGCTTGGCCTAAAAGGCATACACGGGAGTTGGGTCAGAAGTTTACTGGCAAACATAACAAGGAGCCAGAGTATCTGTACTTCAGGGATGTCCAGCGTGCTTCTCTCTAAATTGGAGAGAGATGGATTTGATGATTGAACTGTTTGGTGGATGAGGAATTGGCTGGATGGTTGCATCCAGAGGGTAGTGGTCAAAGGTTCAATGTCCAAATGAAGATCAGTGATGAGTGGTATCCCACAGGGTCTGTGTTGGGATCAGTACTGTTTAATATCTTCATCGGTGACACAGACAGTGGGGTCGAGTGCATCCTCAGCAAGTTTGCAGACAACACCAAGCTGAGTGGTGTGGCTGACACCCCTGAGGGACAGGATGCCATCCAGAGGGACCTGGACAAGCTCAAGAAGTGGGCCCACATGAACCTCATGAGACTCGACAAGGCCAAGTGCAAGGTCCTGCACCTGGGTTGGGAAAACCCCCAGTATCAATACAGGCTGGGGGATGAAGGGATTGAGAGCAGGACCTGGGGTACTGCTGGATATGAGCTGGCAATGTGCACTTGCAGCCCAGAAGGCCAACTGCATCCTGGGCTGCATCAAAAACAGCATGGCCAGCAGGTCAAGGGAGGTGATTCTGCTTCTCTGCTCTGCTGCTCTACTCTGCTGTGGTGGACTTCACCTGTGGAGTACTGCATCCAGCTCTGGAGCCCTCAGCACAAGGACATGGAACTGTTGGAGTGGGTCCAGAGAAGGGCTACAAAAATGACCCGAGGGCTGGAGCACCTCTCCTATGAAGAAAGGCTGCAAGAGTTCAGGTTGTTCAGCCTGGAGAAGAGAAGGCTGCAGGGAGACCTTATTGTAGCCTTTCAGTACTTAAAGGGAGCCTATAGGAATGATGGGCACAGACTTTTTAGTACGGCTGGACAAGGGGCAATGGTTTTAAAGTGAAAGAGGGTAGATCCAGACTAGATATAAGGAAGAAATTTTTCACGGTGAGGGTGGTGAAAAGTTGGAACAGGTTGCCCATAGAGGTGGTAGATGCCCCATCCCTGGAAACATTCAAGGTCAGATTGGACGGGGCTCTGAGTAACCTGATCCAGTTGAAGATGTCTCAGCTCACTGCAAGGGGGTTGGACTAGGTGACCTTTAAAAGTCCCTTCCAACCCAAACCGTTCTATGATTAGTCCCATCAGTCCCATGATCCCATCAGCCATTGTCTCTCACGCTTCTCGCCTTCCCACCATTGAACATCAGTTCATACAGAGCCATGCTGACTCTGTCAATAAAAATTGGGTGAAAACTACCTTGAAATGTACCCCACAGTTGGATGTACCCTGTATTGTCTTTTCTACTCTACAGTCTAGGGCTGCATTTCCCAAACCTTCTCTGATCCCAACCACAGCTGCAGCTTGGTTTTTTGTCAGGTTTATCATCCTAGTTAATTGAACTTCTTGTGTGCTTAGAGCTAATTAAGTACTTGCTGGCCTGACTGGCACAATGCTACATTGTGATGGATCAGGTTTTACTCCTGACTAGATTTTTTTTCAGGGACTCTTATGTAATTCCCATGTCTTCTACCTCTGTTTCCACGTATGTAACTAGGAAACAAAGATCTTTCTGAGAATTTGAGGAAGAGAGTTTTGTAGGTAGTATGTTAACAGAGTTATATATTAACAATGCCATTAATTCCATAATTAGGAACTTGTATAACTCTTTCACAATGTGCCGTATAAACCTTGCCCATCGTATCTAGAGAATTATTTCAGTAATGAGTTAGTAAGCATTATTACTCCTCTGCTGTAGGCAGAAATTGAATGCCACTTATTTGACCTCAGGTCGGCAATATGCCACACCGGGCTGCAGCAGTGATTAGAGTTTTGGTTCTGACACAGCTCAAACCTCAAGACTATCTGGACACTCTCACTCAGCTGTAAAGCATCACTGAAGAGTTTTTCGAGATCTCACAAAGCTGCTTGAGCAGTATCTTGCGGGGACTCACAGTGGAAACCAGTCGCTGCTACTCAGTGGTGCGGTACGTGCCACCACATATCTCTACCTGTAAATGGAGCCACTGGTTTGAAACCCAAACCCTGTCTCCCACAAGAAACACATCCTACCACTCACCAGTAAGATTTGCGCCAAGGTAAAGAAAAGGTCTGCCATGTGCAAGCAGTGCACATACTTCATTGCTCACACAAGATGGATTAAGATGAGAAGCCTCTATGATTTCTGGATCTAGAGCATTGCAAAGCTAGATTGATGAATTATCTCTCCTTCACTTTCAGCTGTCAAGCTTCAACTTTTTTTTTTTCAGTGCAGAATATTATTTCCTTATGCTTCAAACGGTTTTCCACATTTCTTTCTCTTGGTGCAGCTGTAGCTCCACTTTGTGGAAGACAAGGAAAGCAGAGAGCAACCCAGGTGCGTTAGCTGCTGGATCATGCAGTTTCTGAAGACGTATAAAAGATGTGGGTCTTCCAAATCAGCCAACAACGATTAGGGAGGACTAAGGTCATTTCTTTTTTTTTTTTTTGACTTGAAAGGCACTCAAGCCAACACCTTGCTGTATTTCCTACTCTTACCTAGTTGTAAACATACAAAAAAACAACTGTGAAACACAGCATGCAAAAAACTGAAGGGAAATGTATTTTCTAGGTATCTACATATGCAGCCATGGAAACTGCCTGACCACAGATTCATTTTTCATAAAGAAGGAGGAAGATTTTTCAACCTGTTCAGTACCCTGTTGAATATTATGATAGAAATCAATGTATTCCATCTCTTGGGAAATTCTCCAGTTCTAGGGCTAATGCTGGAGCTGAACTGGCACAGTTTTGAGTGTCCAGAGGCTACAGTTATGAATGCTTTTAAAGGTTGTAAATAATTAATAAGAATACTTAAATTATATTTACAAGTTCTTTTTAAAAATTTGTTTTCCATACAACGAAAGAGGACTGGATTTCTGACAGGGCTACCTACTGACGGCACAGAACTGAAATGATTTTTCAAGGAAGGCGATTTGTAATATTCTTTCTTCAAAAAATGCTGGTACTTCTGGATGCTGCAAAATCAAGATCACTTTGTAATGAGGGAGGGGATTTGGCTTAAGAAACCTGACTATAGATATCCACATACAGGTGTCTACAAGCGTACCTGATGCTTAATTCCAAGTATAGACAGCAGAGATTTGGTCAATGAAACAGCAATTTCACACACAGAGCAGGGGAGGCGTGGATTATGGAGCAGCATTGCTCTCTGAGCCCCAGCGACTACACTGGGAGCTCAAGCCCCTGGTGCTCGTGTGGATACCTGTAAGTGAGCACCTCAGTTTAACACCAGTTTCAAAATAAATCTCTCCCAAACCACCAAGAGCTGCCCTCTGACAAGTTGGCCCCACACAGGACAAAGCATTAGTCTGGCACTTAGCTTTGAAGAGACTGCGAAGCAGTTTAGGAACCCCTCTCAGCGCTGGCCCCGTTCTGTGCTTCAGCGGAGCACGCTCACTTAATTGCAAGTTCGTGTCACGTCAGGCTGTGGCAAGACCTGTAAAGCCTCACTGAGTGCTGGTTACGTCCATTTGATCAAAACCACATCAGAATAATAGGAAGAGAGAGGAGCTGGATTATCCTTTCAGTAGGTGAGGGCATTATCTTAGCCTTGGATTTTTGGGCCAATGCTTTTAACACTTTGGAGGCTGTACTCCAACCAGAGCCGGCACAAAATGTGAAAGCAGCTGAGGTGCCTTGCAATGCTCACCCGTGACTGTTGTCTTGGTAATCCCATTTCAGGGATGACCCTGTCTGAGGAGAAAGCCCCTGTGCAGAACAGGAGACAGACACGTTCTGATCAATCTTCGCAAGGCATTTGAGGACTACTCAGGAAGGCGAACAGTAAGGGAAAGAAGTAGCAAAATTTTTGATGTGACATGGGAAGGGCTGAGAAGGGTACCTCAGCTTCCACCACACATAGAGCTCTGAAGCCTGCACGTAACATCGCGGGTCAGACACCTCGCAGCAGTGTAACGTACAGCCCCATCCGGCCAGGCTAACGCATGAAACGAGAGCCCTGAAAAAGTGAAGGGTGGGCAGAGGAAGAACAGGAGGTCGGGCATCTCCCTTACACACCTACAATCGAGGGAAAGCTCTTAAAGGACGGCGCAAGCAGGCCCCAGGCCGCCTCGCTGAGGGCTGCACTGCAGCACAGCGGTGGCGCCGATGGAAACCGACTGGGACTGCCTGCTCAAGAAGCCAGAGTTGGGAGGAGAAAGGTATTCAAAGAAGTTTTGTTTACTTCAGAGAAGTTCAAGGAACGAACACAGCTGCAGTAAGTGGCTATGGCACATCCCGGGCCCAGGGACACCATATCCTTGGCCACCTAAAGAAGTAAGCAGGCACTTGGAGCAGCAGCCCCTGTTTCAGGACTGCTGCCAAATACCCCCACGCTAATGCTGGCGGATTCAGTCTTTAAATTCCCACCAGCTCTCCCCACAGGCCATTCATCTGGGGGAGCTTCCCAAGCAGACCTCTTTGGAAAAATGTCTTTCTTTCCAGGGTTTAGCATAACGCCAGGGAAGTGGACCATGTAAACAGTCTGAGCCTCTGAATGAAAGGAATGCGGAGAGGAATGGAGATGAAGGACTAGAATGTAATTCCTGTAAACAAAACCATCAGCTTCTTTTAAATTAAACACATACCTATCTTCCCACTGCTTCGTATATGTACACACAGCACCTCAGTAAATTCCTGGGAAATATGAGAGGCAGTGCTCGAGCATCCAAGAAAACATTGCTTTAAGCTTTACTTAAGGAAATGAAATTTATGAGAGTCTAAAGCCTGTATTGTTATGAGGCTTTGCTGTTATGTGACAGAAGTCCCAAAGCTGCAAGTGAGATGCGAAATGGATTTTAAAAATTTATTAGACTTCACAATACAGTTAAGATACGTGTTTTAAAAAATGCTTCCCCCCTCCCTCTTTTTTTTTTTTTTTTTTTTTTTTTAAAAAGTCATCCAATTCAAGAACTCTGCAAGGGAAACTTAGAGGAGTAACTGCAAATACAGAAATTGTGTGAGATTTTGCATATGTAAATATGGTGATGAAGCAGAAAACGATGACAGTAATTCTGAGGGTTATGAAACCTTAGTATGGTAATTTCACAAAAACAGTTATGCTTTTTTTTTTTTTTTTTTTAAGCTCTAGGGCCCTATAATGTTCCTCGTTCACGGCCGTACAGGCTGCTGTGTAGTATGGAAATGCCACCAGAAGATGTCAGGCACCAACCATGAACGGGGAGATGCCTGAACAAGCCAAACCCACAGAAATAAAACACAGCTGAAAAGCACTTGTCAGGCACAGATGTCCTTGTTAATACTGTGTCACTACTTCATACTTCAGGAAAATGCCCATTTGGGAAAAATAGAAAACAAAGCTTCTGATGTTGTTATAACTTGAAATTAACAGTAAAAATCTCTTTCTCATCTACTCTTACTAGATCTTCTAATACTTCAGAAGAGCAATTCCACTAAGACCTGAACGTTGGTTCAAAACAACATACCTGCATGTGTGCCTGCATATACCCATGCACGCACACACAACCCCCCCAACTCTGGGATGGAGCATGACGTGTTCGGTATGTGCCACAACAACTTCCTGAAGCTACAATTTGTGTACTAGACATGACAAATTCCGTAATGACTGAACAGGCTTTAATGCAATTCATTAGAACAGTTTTATCCAAGAAACATGGAGCGAATTGTGCTTGACTTTTGCACTTTTTATGTCTGCAGATTCCCTTCCAGGGCACTCAAGAGAAGATATTGATTACTAAGGCTAGAACTGAGTTCAGTATATTGTAGACCTACAGGTTTATGACATTTAAGATTACAGTGCTTATTTACTCTTTGGCTTTTGCTCTCGCTACAAAAGATTATACTCCGGTAGATTTTTATGACTTCTTTTCTATTTTTATATACCCATCCATAATCTTTACTGAGTACTGGGATGACAAATGGAGCAATAACAACCCACTTGTGTGGATTCATTTCTGCTCAGTGGCTAGTGCTAGGCAGGCAGCAACCGGCTGTCTGTCCAAAGGCGTTCTGAACAAATGCAATCTGCCAATTTTCAGATACCAAATTGAAAGACACTCTTTTAAAAAAAATTTTAAATCGTAAGTGGTCCCCCGGCAGGTGCTTTACCAGGTTTAGGCCCTATAGATTTGAGAACATTTACTAGGACAGACTGTCTTGCCTTCTAGCTGCCAATCCCCAAACAGTTCAGGTTCACACAAAATCAAGAAACAGAACAGTTTGGGTTTCAAATGAAGGGCCAGTGTCCTTTTTCAGTTCCCCAGGACAGAAGGGTTTTGCTGCCCCAGCCTTCAGCAAAAGGCAGGGTGGGGGGAATAGATTTTTCGTTCAACTGTTCTTTATGAATGTAGATCTGAAGAGTTCTACCTCCAGCACTAAAATCACAATTAAAGCCAAGTTTACAGTAAGTACGGTCTGTAAATTGTTCACAGCCTTAGAAATAAGCAACAGTTACTGCTTAGCAATGAATTATTAGAATTATTTACAAATGTATACTAATTCAATTATCTCTGAAGTCGCTGTTCACATTAAGGTCAAGAATAGATGCAGCTCCAATACTGCGACTTCATTAATGTTTTCGTTTCCTGCAACCATAACTTTGGCACTTACTGTCCATACCTCGCAGAAGTTGATTACAGTTATATTAGGATGTTTTCCCTTGTCATTTTGCTTCACTTCAATTGAGTAAAATCAAGATAAACCACACCTAACTTGAGCCTGATTCAATCACACACCCCTACGTACCCCATGCCAAACCAGCCTGGAATTATTTAAAACCTCTACTCCATCTACTGACCTGCAGTACTGGAATTTGTAACGGAGTTCAGAAACTAATATTGCAGGTCAAGAGAAGAATGTTGAAAATGGGAGACAGTAAACAGACCAGCCAAGAGACACGACTTCACCCAGACTCTGGCTCCTGAGGAATCCAGAGGCTGGGAGAGCAGTGCATTGGTGTCCTCACACACCTTCAGGGCTCCGCTTCTAAGGACTAGGTAGAACTGTTCCAACTTTATGAAATATTTTCTGTGAAACAAAGTTACATTAAAATGTTCTGTATAGGAATAAAGACATGAATTTTTATTCCCCTTTGAATTAAATCGGCACGTGAGTCATCATCTGGGCAAAACAACGTGAGCCCCACCTCTTCCTTCTGAGAAAAACTTGCAAAGTCCCTCAACTGAAAAGCAATCTGCTACCTTTAAGTGAAGAGAGAACTAGGCTTCTTTAGGTTTGGGGTCTTTTGTTGGTTTTGTTTTGCTATTTTTTCCATTTTATGTTGCTCTAGAAGTTCTATATATATGATGTTAAAATTAGAGTAGCTCTTATGCCTGCAAAAATACATGAGATGCAACAAATGATCCCAAAGAGCAGTTCCAAGAGACACTGCAATATATGTGACATGTAAGAAAGTAACTTTCCAACACCGAATGCCACCACATACAAGTTTTCATTTAGGATATTTCAGCCTGCTCAGGCCCTGTGAAACAGCCTGCCCTCCAGTGCAAGAAGTCTGCCTTTCCCATTTCAGAATGAGACTACAAATGGAAAACTGCACTGCAAATAGAGCTGGACATCTGGACCCCAACGGGTGCCTTGGTCTCTTACTGTGCCAAGGTAGGGAAGCCCTTCACAGCTCCCCTTCTACCTCACCTCGTGTCAAAGGCAGCCACAGTCGTCCAGTGGATCCCTTTCTTCCTTACTTGGGGACAGGGCTTTTCACACCACCACCCCATTTAGCTATGTCCCTTTCAGCCTCAGCAGAGGAAGAAGGTGCGGGACCTCACATGCAGGCAGCAGTTTGCCTCCAGGTTTTCTTCTTTCTCCTCCCCCAGGCCTCTGCTCCTGCTCCCTCAGAAAGCTCTTGGCCGTCTCGTTTGCTTTCTTCTGAAAAAGTGGATTGCTGAACTGGCTGCCGATTTCATTCCCCAGCTGGCTGCTTCCCACGCTACAGTTCTTCAATCCCAGCCTTTCCATGAAATTATCAGCACGTGCTGCCCAGCCGTCTCTCCCTACCTCGAGCAAGGCTCCGAGCGCCCGAGCAGCCCCAGCTCTTTCTCCACCCAGCCCAGCCCTCTGTCTGGAAGAGTGCACAGGCTGGGTCTCCAAGAAGCAGTCGCCTCCAGAAAACAGCGGACTGAAAGGTCTGGACTGACATATCTAAATGTCTCTAAAGAGTAACTAGGTTAATGAAAACAAAAATGCTGGTGTAGCATGGAGTTCTTATCACCTGTTATATACAACCCAGCCTGTATATAATCCAGCAATAAACGGGACAGAGATTCTGTTCCCTCCGCAGCAAGTCAGGGAGCAGGGCAAAGGAGTTACCAGAAAGACACTATTATTAACTGTCCAGAGAGGTCAGTGTTTCAACCAGAGTTTGAGTGATTTAAGCAGCCCCTGGTCAAGCAGGCTATGGGATTTCTCTCTCCCCCAGTCTTCAGCACTGCATCCAGACTGGTCCCTCCTGAGGGCTGGAATCCTCTAGTCATCGTGTTGCCGAAGGGGATTTCATAAACAACTTAATTACCAGTGGTTTCCCAACTATGGGCCACAAATCACATGCCCTTGATCTACAGAAAGCTGGCTAGCTCTGTCAAGCTGACTCCACTCATTTCACTTAGGAAGAGAAACAACAAATAAGAAAAAAAATGTACTGAAGAGAAAAATTGATTGTACAGTTGTATCTGTATTAAATTAACAGAAAAGGAAAAAAAACCTTCTAGAGAGACAAGCTAGAAACAGATGCTTTCCTACTGTTGCTTTTCCATGTAGGCATTTTCTGTAATTGCTACAGAAGCAGTTATGCAATCCTGAACAGATCCTCTATTTAACATGGTTCTATTTAGGAGGAAACTTGGGAATTGGTTTTTGTTCTTATACAATGAAATTACTTGTGGTGAGACTGCCCTCTTCCTGGCATACAGCTCTCGTGGTGACCAGGGAAAGTACATGGAGACTAATTAATCTCGTGTTGCATCTGTTTTTAATTCCCAATTTAGAAATATATTAAAAACAGATTCTAGAATGGCCATCTGAAGTTCTGGGCATGTTTTCCAAAATATCCAGCTCTCCAATAACACTGAAACCCATTAAACCACAGTCTTAGCAACAACCATCAAATCCACCTCTCCCCTTCTAAGAAATAACTATTTTAAATCCTTTCCCTACCATTTTACCCTAATTGAAAGAAAGGGAAAGGGATGAGAACTGTTAGTATCTAGATAGCTAAAACTTTAGTTCTCTTGGACGCTAAACACGAGTTAAAAACCACAGAAAATTCCGGAGTTAAGGAGTTCTTGTAGAAAACACTGCACTAGCAAAGCTATCCCATTTATAGAAAAACAAAAAAAGGGCCCTTTTAAATAAAATCAGAATCCTTCTACAGCAGGTCAGAAACGAGAAAGGTAAGCTCCACTTCCTTCAAATGCACCCGGTGCTATGAATGACATAACGGCATTGCAATGCCATTCAATGACAAAGGTGCCTTCCAAGCCAAACCATTCGATGATTCTATGATTTCTCCTTCCTTTTAAAACATCTTTTCAAAGGACTCTGTGCTGCCCAGTTGTTTTTGTTTTGTTTTGTTTTTAACACGGAGCACAGAAACCACTCCATGCTAAGACCATCCCATGCTATTCTTTAGCCTCTCTCCAGACCTTACTCTTACTTTGCCGTGATTCTAAGGAACAGGTTCTTACTGCTAGTGACACCATTCTATAGTTTGCAGTGTTCCATCCTTACTACCACTGCTCATAGTCACCAATTCCTCCTCCCTTCAGTCAAGAAAGTCCCATCACAGCCAACTCTGTTACCTCCTTAGGAACTGCCTTTGAAATTTCTGCCCAGTTCTTGCAGAGCTTGCGAACTCCCAGATTCCTCTGCAGCTCCGATGAACCAACCTTGCTGTCAGCTGGTACCAGAGACTCACCCATGCGGTAACTCAAGGGAAGACCTAACAGACAGACAGACAGACACACACACTCTCTCTCTCTCTCTCTCACACACACAGAGCTGTTGCTCAGAATTTGTACTGCTTCTGCTGAGCCATCTTCATCGCCTACAGAGAGTTTCTCTTTTCTCTTTTTATTGCATATCACGGAGACAATTTTTAAAACTAGACGTGCCAAATACCCTTCCGAAATACACCTGAAAGGATGTAATAAGCTTTAAGCCTTGAACTATGATGTTTACCACAGATCACATAGGCCTAATAACAGCATATCGATTTTTTTATCAGCTGAAAACTGACAAAAGTGGGAGCCTTTAAAAGCTTATCTGCCTGAAAAGGAAGAACCTCTCGGCTCTCACCTTTCACAGCCCATAGTCTGGATGCCTTTCTAAGTTAACTGGATGCCTTTCTGGTTGACTGCTATTATTTTGCTGAGTGCTGGGACAGGCTGTCTGCTGGCAAGAGGACTCCAGCCACCCTCCTCTCACATTTGACTTACTGTGCCCGTTGTGTTTTAAAGCCTTTTTGCCACATCCTGGTTTTTTTACATTCTGGTCCCTCTTCTGTCCCTTTCTGCTTCCTCTGCACCCCAGAGCTATTGTGTTCTATTGCACTAAAGAAATAAAAGGAAGAACAAAATCAATAAGCGTGAGGACTTACTTTTAAGCAATAGTATTTTCCACAGGTTCAGCACAGCCTAGCGACTCTAACTATTTCCATGCCAACGTATCAAACAGCATTGTCTTTTCCCCTCCCAAGCCAAATATCATCGTCTTGTACAAATATACTCCTTGCAGGCGTGCTTCCCAGAGCCTCGATCCCTACCTGCCACCCAACCTCACCCTGGCTCGCGTTCCCATCTCTGGCCGACACACCCTCAATTCTTGCTTTGACACACAAACAAAAAATACTGCAGCAGAGCAGCTG